>NC_050460.1:53980882-54322549 GCF_903995425.1 Onychomys torridus
TAGACTGATTTTTTATATATACAAAAAAAGTGTAAGTGTGTGTTCATATGTGTGCTAATGAGCATATGTGTGTGCATGCATACAGAGGCCAGAGGTTGGCATCAGATATCTTCTGGAATCATGCCACAATTTATATGTTTACAGAGGGTCTCTCACTTAACCTGAAGCTGGGTGATTTAATTAGGCTACCTGGCCAGTTTGTGAAAGACATCAGGATTGAGGTTGGGGGGTGGACATGACACATTAATACACACACACACACACACACACACACACACACACACACACACATACATATATATATATATATATATATATATATATATATATATATATTTGAGATTCTCTGTGTAGTTTTGATGCCTGTCCTGGAACTCACTCTGTAGTCCAGGCTGGCCTCGGCTCACAGAGATCTACCAGGCTCTGCTTCCCAAGTTCTGGGATTAAAGTCATGCACCTCCACCACCTGGCCCACAATATTATATTTATGCCATCAACAAATTCAGAAAGAAGAAACTTAGTAGTACACATTCTGTGCTAGTTTAGAATACAAATTAAAAATTAAAATGCTCTGATTGGAAGGAAGATCCACAGATGAATTGCATTGCACACATATTATTACACAGTTTATTCACGTCCCAGAACAGAAACAAATAACAGAAAGAAATAATGGAAGCTCTTGTGTTCATCCTTACTGAATCAGCCTAGCTCTTGATTATAGTATTTTCTCCCTAGAGATATATTTATAATCAATTCCTCACTGAGCCTTCTAACTCACTTTCAGGAAGCCATGAAACACTAAGTACTTATCATAATGTAATTTGAGGAGGATTTTATCCAGTAGAATTTACACAGAAGACAACATTCCACTGCCAGGCAGGCAGAACTATAGTTTTCTTTTATTTATAATACCTTCATGCAATGGTAAAGTATTGTGTGCATAGTATTTATTGATGACTTTTTATTGAATGACTTCTCAAATTAATAAAAGCAAGATTTCTTATCTTCTGTAAGCATATAATAACTCCTGCAAGTTTACTGATTAGGTCACTATTATATAATTGGTTGAGTCAATGGTACCTTTACAGATGAACCAATTAGCCTTCCCCTGCCACTGGCCAGCTTCAGATTCTGACTGGCAAGAACAGTCACTTTAGTCCTAATTGTTTCATATTTACTCAATCCTGTGTTTGGTCCTACCCATGCCATTTTCATATTGTACAAGCTCCTGTTACTTACTATGTCCCCGTCCTCAGAACCTATTACATTATTCCCTCTGGTGAGTTTCCATTTTTTCTAGGGGTCTTGTTTATGTAGCTACTGGGATTGTGGTTTATCATCAGCACTTGACATATACGTCAGATTTACTCCAACTTTTGAGATGAACACTTAATATTCTTGTTTTTTGGTAAACAAAAAGGATCTGTAGATTCCATAAACCTGATATTCTGAAAAATATCAACTCTCCTGATAGGCACCCCCCCCCCAGAAAAGCAGGAATATCAAAGCTCCTTTACCTTAGCTGAAATTTCTTTAATTGGCAATCACGCCTATTATTGCTATGAATGGCATATTGCATAAAGTCTTTTGAAATGAGAAGCATAAGTTTTTTTGCATGTAAAAGAGCTATCAACATACTCACATTTTTTTTCTAGAATAATTGAACTAAAGTTTGCTGGCATGGAGAATTTAATGGCTAATGATTCTGAGCAATTATCTTTTATTTTCCTCCCTCTTTAAGTTCTCCATCATGGTGCAGCAGGTTTATTTGCTTTGGTTTACACTGTTGATTTCTCTTTTGTGGCAGAGGGCTTCTATTTGCTCAATCTTTGGCCCCCTGATGCCCCAGATTAATCATTTGTCTTTTACTCGGATCTTTTTCTCTTTGTTTTGTTATATGTAATGATACTGTTGGTCTATTGTTGTTAAACTACCTGCTGATTGCGTGGGAAAGCAAACGCATTGACACACAGGAACCGTTCACACGGAGAGGTTGGCTAAACTAATAAATAAGACCTGTGTGATAATAGGACCTGAAGGAATTGAACTCAGGGTAAAAGGAGTTTGGATTCAGGCAACAGAGAGAGTGCTGCTGAGCTGAGTACAGATATGAGAGTCAAGACACTCTGGATTTGTTGGAAAGTTAATAAATCTGACAAAGAAGATGAAAAGAGAGAAGAAAAGTTCACTCAGGCCCATGTGGGCACAGTGGAGAGGTTAATGCTGTTCTTAGGCATTCTCCAAGGTGTCTAGATGAGGTCCCAACTTCATATGGATAGGGGTCTTTAAAAATGAATTTAATTTTATTATTTTGAATTATGCATACAGGTGCATGTGTCTGTGTGAGTATGTGCACATGAATGCAGATGCCCAAGGAGGCCAGAGGCATGGGATCCCTAGGAGCTGGAGTTACTGGCAGTTGTGAATCTCATGTGATGGGTGCTTGGAACCAAATTCCGGTCCTTTGTAGGATCAGTTCACACTCTTAACCACTAAGCCATTTCTCCAGACCCACAGGCTGTAGTCTTAATAATGCAACTATATGTGGAAATTTCATAAAGATGAACACTATAGTTCATAATTTGCATATTGTAGTGATCCAAATGACAAGTCCCCTGTTGGCTTGTGCACTTGAACACATGGTCTCCTTTGTGGTGGTTGTGTTTGGGAGGGCAATGAAGCTTATACAGGGTGGAACTTTGTTGACAGCACTATGTCACTGGAGGATAGGATTTGAGGTTTTATACTCTAGTCCCACTTTTCTCCCCTGTTTCTGTTTCCTGTCAGTGGCTGAGATGTCACCTCTAGATGCCATGCCTTTCCCATCATTGTGGACTTTTCCTCTATAACTTTAAGCCAATAACATAATCTTTCTTCTTTTATAATTTACTTTTAGTAATTTTATTGTTAACACAGCCACAGAAAAGTAACCAACACACATAATGATTTGAAAATAAGTCTCACCTCAGGTCTAACAATAATATCCAGGCTTACAGTCATCACGTATGATGTAATGAAGGCTTGATGCCTTGGATGTGGCAATCTGAACAGAACCAAATTGCCATTGCTTTTTAATATGTATTTGTCTAATCTATACAAGAGGTAGTGGGTTTTTCTATAAAAGTTTAACCTAACAAAGTATTATGATCTGTATTGACAGATAATTGATATTGCCACATTATTGTTGTCTGCATTAACACAAAAGCCTGATTTTTTTTTTAATATTACAAAAATTATGAAGTGAAGACCAGAGCTATATGTTTGAAATGAGAGACCAGGGTGGAATTCCCAGGAAAATCTTTTCATAGGCACTTCTAAGTCAACAGCATAGTATTCCTACTGAGGAAACAGGAAGGGAGGGGACAGAGGGGCCGTCCTCATCCTCAGCGTTGGCAGATACTACTGTGAATTTCAGAAAATTATAAGGGAATACTTTAAAAACCTGTACTCCACTAAGTTGAAAAACCTAAAGAGAATAGCACCATGTTAAAATGTTCTTTTTCTTTAATCTGGAATGGAATTTAGAACATTTCTCAATTGTTGTTTCAAACAAACTTCATAGATTTCAAATGTCTGTCTTGGAGTTAGGATGTCAGTTGTCATCATAAAAAGCTGTGGACCACACTGCTTAGCAACTGAGAGACACCTGAGCATCTCCAGCCATATGATTTCATTCATTTAGCCGATTGCTGCTCTGCAGGTAGATGAGACCATCACCACAGTGTTATACAGCAGCTCACGGCTAACATCTGGGACTGTAGAGCTCAGCATAGTGTTCTAGGTGACTTCACTCATGCAGTACCTGTAGACAGTGATGGTTTTATATTGGGCTTGAAATAGCCAAGTTAAATGAAATGGAGTAGCATAATTGCTAGTCAAATTTCAGCTCGCTTTATTGGCTCTGGAATCATTAATGATAATTACGATGGGAACTGACATAATACAGGTGCATGTGGAGAAAATTGTCTTTTTTATTGAGTTCGTGTAATAATTTACCATCTGATGTGTTACTTTATTAAGAATGAAAATGTATTTGTTTCATGCCTTCCTAAGAAATGTTTCTGAATTTAAGATGATCAGTTATCCCTTATAGGTCTCATTATAATAGTATTTTAATAGCATCCTTTAAAATATTTTACTTAATTCTTT
Source organism: Onychomys torridus (assembly GCF_903995425.1). NCBI lineage: Eukaryota > Metazoa > Chordata > Mammalia > Rodentia > Cricetidae > Onychomys > Onychomys torridus. Next base: position 53,985,032 of record NC_050460.1, read on the forward strand.
CCTATTACCATGGTCTAGTCTGTGATATATTAATACCAGGCAGAGTTAAAGATTAATTACTTATTTTTTTCTAATATAATTTAAATGTCTTCCTGTTTTCCTATTATTATATTAGTATTTAAATATTTATTTATTCAAAATACTGGCATCCCTGTTGTTAAAGTCAGACTTACAGCGATGACTCGAACTATTGAAACAGAAGTCGGGAATATAATTATAGCAAAGCCTTTGACTAATAAAACAGAGGCCACACAAAGGGAGATGAAACTAAATATCTACTTGAAGACAACTAAGGAGAATGAAAGCATGGCTAAGCTGATTTGACACTATTCTTGTCCAAGATATGCCAGGGTGGTTACTAGGAATTTATAACCAATAAAGACAGAGAAGGTACGAGGGTCTGAAGGGTTCAAGAACAGAGCCACTACTGGAGTATGACATAACGAAAGACGCAGAAGGTATAGCTGCCACTGTGTGTGCTGTTGCTGTTTTTGTTGTTGCCCAATGCCTCTTACAGGTGTTCCTTTTCTCAGTACTTCATGACAGGATCAGTGACAGGAAATGTTCATCTTCCAGTCTGTATACAGAATATAGCAAGTAGTTACCGTATATTATAATATCGAGGGAAAAATTGAGGCAGGAGTATAGTGTTTAACCACAGACACTTGTGAGGAATGGCTGAGTGAGAACTGGATCCAAGGTAGTGTCGTTCTAGAATCTGCCTTGTCTGGTTGTACATAAAATACCTTGGTAATATTCTTGCTGATTTGAATAAGCATGAGATGCTGTGGTGGATGGTAAGATTTTCTCTGGGGTAGAAGTGTAGCTAACTTCGAGATGATCTGGAAACATCAGTAACAGAACCTAACATGGTATCATGTATGGAATGAAGCCTGTGGGAATGATGTCTTGGAACAGATTGCTGATTGGTACGAACTTGTCTTTGTGCTGTTCATCTCAGTGAGAAGGAGTTGCCCTTTCAGAACGTGTGCACACTGGCTAAGGGTTTATGGGGGCAGGGGGGGGGGATATAGTTCGTAAGAGGCAGTTTACATGTGCAAAAAGAACTTACAGTTCATAGTTGGTTTGGGTACATTTCTATGAGGTGTTGTCAGTAACGGCATAATAGGAACCATGATGGGAAGAAAACAGGGTTTTGTTACTAAGCGGGTAAAACATGGAGGCTGGCAGATTATGTCCTGCATGGTTTTACATTTGGAGTAAGTTACGGAGTGGGACTTGGAATAGATCACCTCTGGAAAACAGCTAGTGATCCTTACGACAACTGGCCTTCTGCTTGTTTTTGTGGAGTTGATATATTCTGACAACATGAGTATGTTACCATATGCCATAAACATTTACAGTGTGTGCCCAGAGTTCCAGTATTGCCATTACTTCGCAAGGGGAGTCATTTGTGACTTCTATATTTGAATGTTGTTTTGTTTTGAAATGGGAAGGGGCTGTTCATTGTAGATTGAGAGGCTCGATACTTTACAGCTTGTGACTAGGGCTCTCTGATGAGAAGGTGGAGGCCCATGGAACTTGACTAGTGAAAATTATACAGCAAGTGCTTTGCTCCAGATTAGACACAGAGTTATCGCAAAATTCACCATGCAAACACATCCTGAAACACTGAAGGACTCACTCTAGTCCTGAGAGCCATGGTGAAAAGCTCTCTGCCCACTCCTCTGGCTCATGTCACTGAGTATCCTTCTTCAGAGTGTCTGTGATGCTGCTGCACTGTAGCAACCTGACAATTATCAATATTTGCTCTCTTACGATTCTGAGAAGCCAGGAAGTAAATGAACCACATCACTTGGCTCTCCCCAAATTTCTCTCAGAAATACCGTGGCTAGACTTCTAAGCCATACTGGGGCAAGACAGAAGTCATTTTAAAGCTTTATCATCCACATTGACCAGAGTTAATGCCTATAGATAGGCTTCTGAGCAGATAGTCTACAGCAGGAACAATTTCTAAACCCTACAAACCCAGGTTAAAACTCACTATTATTGACCGAATGAATACTTATTTTGCCTTTTCCCCAAAAATCAGATGTTGATATCTTGAACCCAGTGTAATGATGCATTTGGAAATGGGAGTTTCAGAGGCCATTAGAATGATGTCTTGGGCATGTAGTTGGGATGTATTGCACTGTATCCATAAGAGACACCAGAAGATCTATTTACCATATAAGAAACACTAGAAGATCTATTTACACCCACAAAAGAGGTCAATGTAAGACACCCTTGGAAGAAAGCCCTCATCAAGAACTTAATTAGTTTGCACCTTAATATTGAAATTCTGAGCCACGATAAATTTCTGTTGTGTAAGCAACACTCTCCATGATTTTCTGTTATAGCATGCCAAGCAGACTAAGATACCCAATAATTTCTTTTGTTTTTCAAAAAAAGCCCAAAATGTTTCCCTGTACAACAGTGTCATTAGGGTTGAGATATGCCCTCCAGGACATGGAAGTAGAGGTGGATTCATGAGACTCAGGATGTATACAAACTTCAGATGTCTGAGGAATCAGAAACTTAAAAGATTTATGTATCATCCCTCACCAGGGTTATATAAACAAAACATCTGTTAGAAGAAGGCATTCTGACCAGCACTGCTGCAGATTGATTTCCAGCCTGTTGAGATGCCTGCAGGCCGTGTAGAGGGCCCCAGGGTGGAAGCTTTTGTGAGTGATTAGTGTGATGGGATTGGCTCTTCAATGATACAGCTGCTTTGGGGTCTTCCTTTCTCCTGTAAGTGACCCAAATAAAAACTCACTGGTTTGCCAAGTTGGATTCCGTTACAATCATTGCTTTGGTCTGTCATGGGTTCCCTCTCTGGGATAAGAAGATATGTGTTCTGTGTTTCTCCAAGAAAAGTCTCTTACACAACTGTTGTCTCCTAATGAAGGGTATGGATTCTTAACCCAGTGTGCTTTCAAGGGAGTGATGTGCTGTGTTTTAGCAGTAAGTCTTTTACATTACTAGATTTATAATAAATTTGTCTCTCTGAAAGTGTGGCAAAGTTGGGCTCCTCACATCTATGTGAAGTCTAACTCTGACCCTTCTGAACCACAATCCCACTGTTGTTCTGGATTCTATAGGACTTCTCAAGCTGTGTTGACATTTCTTATTCTCAACTAAGGGAGTCTTCAAAGTCCAACTTTATCCACACTTGTGTACCAGGACTCACATGCACTAAATGAGCCATATCATTTTGCACTTCTGGGGGATCTCAGCTACTAGTCTCACCTCTGTGGATGGTAGGAGGCTTTACCTCCAGGCTGTTTCCCGTGCAGAATTACTAAAAGGTGGCCTGAGGAAAGAAAGAATCCACATTTGGAGTTCTTGTATTTCTTTGCCTGCATAGTCTTTCCCTTGTTTAACTTTTGTGTTTATTTGCATGCAATATTTCAAAAGATAATTCCAAATCTTTTTTTCTAACCCTCTTAGACCAAAAAAATTTTGAATGTAAAAATTGCTTGAGACATGTGCATCTGTGTCTTTGGCCATCTTTGGGTTATTTATAAATAGTTATAATGCCCGAGTATGGGTAGATGGAACAACTCTTTGAATACTGGTTTGGGAAAGCAGTGAGCCTGAAGTAATAATTAGTACTCCGAATAAGATTTCATCCCATTGGCCTTTTTGCTTCCTAATTATTTACCATGCTCATCTATGTTTTTCCACAGTAGAATCTGAGTTCCATGAACCCAGAATGCTGACTCCTAGTCTAGTTACACACTTTCGTTTTAAGATGAAAATTTAAGATTTAAGTGAGTCAGGTTATCCTAATTAACATCCCTTGATTCACATTGAAAAGGCCAAAAATATTAGAGTTGATTAAATTTCAAGCAACTCTGTACACTATTAGCTGTAATATAAGTTAAGCCTTTTCTATACATGTAGCATTTGTTACATTAGAATTGTATATGGGTTATAGCTTCTGGCTATTGCTGTATTTATTTCTGGTTAGTGAATAGATATAAAACTAAAAAGCTAAGGCACGGTGTTTAATGTCTTTCTAAATAGTCCATATTTTAATACCAAAGAGGGTTCCATAAAATATTAGAATAGAATCATCCTGTGCAGCATTGGAATGATGTCCACAAACTTTAGAAAGGTGTTGGAGGGAGGGCTTCCTTGCCTGAAAGTTTTATTTTTCTTCCTCCACAACAGGGTGGGGTATGGAGGTGGCAAGAAAGGTCTGAACAACAGTTGTGGAGAACTGTGGAACAATAAGAATGAATGTTCTCTGTTCTCAGTGGAGCAGCCTATGTGTATGCCTCAAAATATTCTCTCTCTCTCTCTCTCTCTCTGTCTCTGTCTCTCTGTCTCTGTCTCTCTCTCTCTCTCTCTCTCTCTGTGTGTGTGTGTGTGTGTGTGTGTGTGTGTGTGTGTCTATGTGTATATTTCTATCTCTCTATGTGTGTAGAGAATCCTGCCCAGCAGGAGAATTTAATAAATCTTCTTTTAAAGTAGTGGAGAGTGGTTTCTGTGGAATTCAATCATTTGCTTAAAGAATGGTGGAGAGGAAACATAGATGGGGGCCTGTGGCTGCCACAGCCTGCAGCCTGCAAAGCTAGCCTACCTGTGGTGCTATAGACAGGCTGCATAATGAGCTGTTGCCAACAGAAAGAGCTGTCTGTATTTGATAATGAAACCACCTAAGAGTGTCTTCTTGCTACCCTAGCCCTGCAGCCTGGGTCCCACTCCTTTCTCCCTCTGGCCTTACATCCATCACATACTGCCATCAGTGGGAGATATAGTACTCTGCAAATCATATACAACATTTACTGACAAAGAGGAGACAACCCATTTGTGATGGAAACACATACTTCAAACAGATAACACCCATCCACAATTTTAGCATCCAAAAATGATGCTGCACTGCAGTCACCAGGTAATGTCAAGTCTTGGGGACCATTTTTATTTGTATGTGAGGGGTGGGGAGAAGGAGAGAGAAAAAGAGAGGGAGAGAGGGGGGAAGAGAGAGGGGGGGGAGATTTCCAAGCTCCATTCCCTGAATCTGGAGAATGTTAAGGCAACCAAACAAATAAAAGGAGTATTTATTCATTATTCATAAAGCCACATATTGAGTAAAGCGCTGCTGTATTTTAGGCCTTCATGCTCCAGGACCCCCAGCAAACTCAGAACTTGGATAACTTGTCTAACGGTATCATCTCTTGACAGCTCAGGTTCCTTTTCCAGAGGCAGATAGATCCCTGCCTCTCAGTATTAACCCACAAGAACCCTACGATTGCACCTCAGTGGGAGTGAAACCATTTTAAAAATCTGATGTCACTGCCGATGAGCTCCCCATCTTGTCTGTGCAAGGGAACAGCCTACAGCGTTGCAGCTCCAACCACTAGGTTCACACTGCTGATAACTTACTTGCACAAGCAAAATATTACCACCTATAAACTCAACAACTTGAATCCAGAACCCACGGACACACTGACACACTGGACATGTCACAACAGTATCGGAAAACTCAGGTCTGAGAGTTCATGGAACACACTAGACTGACTGGTGAGATATCCTTCACCTGGGCCACATAAAAGAAGGGCTGCCTAACACTGAAATACGGCATCATCCACTCCAGGGGGGGCTTTCACTGAGGCTCAGCAGCCTCCATCTACCCTGTCACCAGACCCTCCAGTCCATGTATCATGGAACTGGGGAGTGGTAAATTCTCAACTTGTCCCTAGGGCTTCAGATCTTAACCACTCATGCCATCATTCATTGAACCCAGACATGTATCTTGAATCAGCACTCCCCTTGGAACCGGTGTGTTGCACTAACATCCAGCTGCCAGCAATGACTCTTTGCATGAAACGGTGGTGTTTGTTTTTGGCTTCAGGAAAGCCTCCTTGGGTCCTGTGCCCTCTGGACCCCTTTCATTGCTGTTCTGAGAGGACGTGGTGTTGCCCTGTGAGTATCAATGCAGTGCCAGAGTTAATACTGGTAATTCAGATTAGAATAAGACAGGAAAATATTCCAGCATGGAAATGGGGAAGTGGACACAAAGTCTCACCCCTAACCAAGAAACTATTTGCACCTGACACCAGCTGGGGAAGGGCTGGACACTGTCAAGTCAATCATCAATCAAAACAATGCCTCACAGACTTGCCAATAGGACAGTCTCAGAGAGCAGTGGTTCCCAGCCTGTGGCCTGAGACCCTTTCACAGGGGTCGCCTAATACCACCAGAAAACACAGATATTTACAGTCTGATCATGACGGTACCAAAATCCCAGTTATGAAGTAGCAATGAAAGTAATTTTATGGTGGGGGCATCACCACAGCATGAGGTATTAAAGGGTCGCAGCATTAGGAAGGTTGAGAACTGCTGTTACAGAGGCGTTTTCTCAATCAAGATCCCCTTTTCTGAGATATGTCTAGGTTTATGTCAAGTTAAGAAACAAAACAAAACAAAATCAAGCACAAATAGGATAGAATGGAAGCCACAGCTTCAGGAAACTTTTATATATTTTTAACATAGACTGTCATCATAGATTTTTGGCAAGATACTGGTTTATTAAAGACAATGTTAGCAGCCCAAGGGACCTACTCTTAGTGCATAGATAACATGTATAACAGATACCATCAGAATCCTTGTAGAGACAGTTAGGAGTGAGATTTATGTAAATATTTAATCCAAATTGTGGCAGGTGACATTTGGGAAATGTTGAGAATGTAATTTTTATTGAGCTAGAAAATGAATAACTCTCCAAAAAATGAGGGGAATTTGAACAGAGTAGAATCTGAAGGTGCGCCTGTGAACATGAGTGTAGAAGTAGATCTTACATGTGAGTTTGGTGGAGTGGTGACATTACTAGTCCAAGCCGAAATAATAATAAATAAGTAAAAAGAGTTAGCACATAATTTAACAAATTCAGACAATTCTTTTTTTTTTTTTAATCTTACAGAATATTTATTAGCAGGGTAGCAGAATTACCAAGGGGATTTTCTTAAGTTGTTTAATTGTATTAGATCCATCACGGGACAAAATAGAACCAGATGGTGATGGAGTAGAGGTGAAGAACACAGATTGAAAGCATCTCTTTTCTATGAGATGCTTCAAATGCCATCATCAGGAAGCATAATACCAACCAAATGAGAGTAGTGGTGTCCTGATCACTAGAGACTTCATGCCCCAACACAGGCTAAAATCTGTGTTTGTGTGAGCGAGAGAGTTCCATGTGTTCTTGTCTATATGTTTCTGGACTTCAGATACCTTCAAAAGAAGATCGAATTTGTTTGAAACAATGATAGAGCTGGAGAAGAGAAGGTATAGAATTTATACACCATTAAAAACAAAATAGTTTCAGTCAAATATGACCAGAGCAAGAAAAAGTCACCCAAAATCAAGAGAGCTACTGAAGTCTCACAGTGATTCAAATAATTCTGTTTACTTGAGAAGTAAAAGCATAGACTTTTTGTGCTTTACTTACTGTCATTTAAGGAGATAATATTGATAGTTTTATAAATTCTGAGAACATAATTCCAAAATTAACAATGTTATTCTCTCAAAGAATTCTCAAGTGCCTGAACAAATATCAGACTTGTTTTTTATAAAAATTTTTCTGTGCAGCAACTTCATTAATAAAGTTGATCTGAGCAGATGTTAATATGTCTTCCATTTTCTTATCTTTTTATTTACAGCACTCTGAAAAGAATCAAGGTTCAGACACAGTGGGATTCTGGATATGTACAACTATTTTGTGTTTGTAAAATGTTCATTAGGAAATTCCTTTTTGAGTGGAACACAGACAACCTTGATAATGACACCTTGGCACCAAACAGTAAAAATGTTGATGAAAATGATCTAAATCTACTGATGCTTTTTTGTATGCTGATGGGCTTGAGTATATTAAAGGTTAACAGTGCACCCAACATGCCCGCCTTACCACACATCACAGCTGTGCAGCACAATCCAGGATGGAGAATCTACCCTTCATTCTTTCCATCTGGCATATAGCTCCTGTCCAGCACCGTGACATCCTTGCTTATCTCTTTAGACAGTTGTAAATGGAAAGGAGATGGACTTACTTTCATAGACTTCACAGATTCACCAGCTTTACTGAAATTATCACTCACCCTACACTTCATAACTTGCTTTTAAGGTGTTTTTTAATTTACTCTCTGTACCATTTTACTAGTTATGTGTTCTTTTACTTTTTTTTCCCAGAGAAACTGGGGCTTCATGGGTGCTAGACATCTGAGTGTGATCTTTCTCTGCTAAGTTACTTTTGCCAGTCCTTAGAGCTAAAACACCACTTGTTCTCAAAGGCCAGCCATAGTACCCTTGTGAATCCCCCTCCCTTCCAAAGTATTCATGCCTGGATATGAGTTCTGTCCTGTGGCAAACCTATACCTGTTCAGGTAAGTCCTTCAGCCTTTAACCTTATTGACGTATGGCAAGGGCTTGTTTCCAACTTGCTTTATTACTGTTCTCACCCTAAGAGCAGGAAAGTGGTCTTCTTAATCTTCATACCCCATCACTCCTAGCCTGATGGGTGTTTGAATAGCATTAGAAAACTATATTCCCAATGCTCCCTCAGTCTCCACCTCTGGACCACATGGGAACAAAACTTAGCAGTGTACATGCCATAGACTGACTCTTTTGTTCACTAATTTTCAAGAACTCATCATTTAATATTTTTTTATATTTTGAGATTACTGTATCATTACATAATTTTCCCATCCTCTTTCCTCCCTTCAAACCCTCTCATGTTCTCTTTCAAACTCATGGCCTCTTTTTAATTGTTGGTGTGTGTGTGTGTGTGTGTGTGTGTGTGTGTGTGTGTGTGTGTGTGTGCATTCCTAAGTATGCAAATACAGCATGCTCATTTTGTATGTTACTTGTATGCATGTTTTCAGGATAATCAGTTGATGTGCTCTTCCCCAGGGAAAACTATTTCACTGGCTCTCAGTATTCCACAGTCTGTGGTTCTCTGTCTAGGGCTTGATCCTGGTGAGCCTCCTCCATTCCATGTTAGCATGTCTGTTGGTGTCTCCCTAGTCCAGGTCATGTTTAGGCAGCAATATTGATGAGACCTCATGGATATGACTTTTCTCACATTCTAGGTGACACAATCTCACAGGAAACTTTCTATTCTTCTGGATCTTACAATCTTATCATCCCATCTTCCAAAATGATCCCTGACCTTAGATGCAGCAGAGTTTTGTAGATGCAACCATTGGCACTGGTATCCACAACTCTGCACTTTGACAGTTGTGACCCTCTATAATGGTCTCAGTCTATTGCAAAGAGAAGTTTCCTTGATGAGGAATGAGAATTACACTTATCTATGAATATAAAGATAAATTTTAGGAATGTAGTAAGGATTTATGCTCATTCAGTAAAATAGTGGTTGTAGATATTCCTCCAAGAGTCATAATTTTATTTTCTTAATGGACAGTGGTTAAAACACATTAGTTTGCATTCTTTTCGTATTTAAATTTTTGCCTCCAGAAGCAGGGTCTCACAATCAATTATGTCTAAGTGAGGGAGAGGTCAGCTGAGTTCACTGGTCTCATTGTCATGGTTCAATTGACAAGTGCTTTTTAAAATATTCTTATAATCAAACAAAGAAACAACAACAACAAAAACCTGAAAAGATAAAACACACACCTATAGCATTGTAGCAAGACACATCTTCATGGAAATATAGAGTTATGGCTACATCTTAACAATGACTTACACTAAAGAAAATCAATGTATGTATTCAAGTATGTATTTACCTCAAGCTCTAGGTGTGTGACTAGAATGATACTGTGAATATGAGACAATACTTAAGGACTCTAATGCATCTTGTTGTCTTGCTGTGTTTGTTGTTCTGTGGGTTTCGAACTACTGCAATCTCTGGGGAGGTTTCTATCTGCAGTGTTGGGGGTAGGACTAGTGATCTACTGTGTTAGTGGCAGGGCTAGGCTCTCATTTACAGGGTTCACCTTCTGTGCTTCTGTCCTGAACACTCCCTACATGGTGGTCTCTGTTTAACTTTCTTAGTGGTTTCTGTACTTTCCCTCCAGCTCTGTTTATGCTGTCTTCTGTTGCTCAAAGTTTCTCTTTCTACTTCTGAGCCTGCTTCAAGTGATATGATCCCAGACTCTCCTCACCAGCTCACAGGAGCCTTTGGGGACTTCCTACACAGTGTCTTTATTCTCCATGGCACATAAAGTATCTTTCTTCTGAATATTTTTTTTTGCCATACATCTTTCTTTTGGAGTTTTATCTTGTTGAGTGTTGAATTTTCAACTGTCAAATAATTTTACCTATTTTCAAGATGTCAGAAAACCTTTGATAAGAGGTCAACTGACACTGCCCCAGAAAATTAGAAAATGTGTATTGCTAAAAACAAAATAGAGGCCCTCAAAGAAAATACAGTCAGGAGTAAAATGTGAAGATGGGAGGAATTTCTAAGACTTTCAGATCTCCTGAACATTTGATGGGGAGGCTGGGGGAGGGTTGAGTGTAAGAGCAGATTCCTGCTGCTTCTGCTTAATCTCTTTCTATACTTAACTTACTGGCTAATGGACATAAAGCTTGGGTAGCTACCAGAGTGAGCAAAAGGGACAAACACCATGCTTAAGTAGCTGGTTTTGCAGATCACACATACAAAGGACTGTGTTCCTCACTTCATTAATCCATGTCTTAGTGTGCCGGGCATCATTCTACTTCTCTCCTTTATTTTGTAACAAGCAGGCTTTCTCGTTGTTATAAAATTTCTAGTCAAAGGATAGCCTGTGAACTGCCATTAAGTAAAACTGACAAGCACCGAAAATGAGGTGGAGAAAAACAGGGAAGGAAGGAGAGAAGGCCAAAGCTGAAGCCACAGAGGGCATTCTTCACTTCTTACGCATTTATGCAAGCCACTTGCCAACAGGATAAAGTATCCAAGAGAAAGACTTTAAGGAAGGAAGGGTTTCAGAGGTCCTGCTCAACAGGGCCTAACAATACTGCAGTAGGGTGGAAGTCCATGGCAGAGGGCAAAGTTCTCACTTCGTGCCAGTGAGGAAGCATCGAAAGACTAAGGAAGGGTCCAGCAACAAGACACATCATTTAGTGCCATGCCACCCAGGGATGTACTTCCTTCATCCTATCCCTCCTCTTTTAATGGGCCATCCAGTATGCCCACCTCAGAGGATTAGCCCAGAAATAAAAATCATCTCATGAGCCAATATCTCAGGGACAAAGCCTTTAGCTGGTGACATTTTGGAGGATGCTTCATTGCCAAGCCATGTTCAATGGTTCACGTGGAGATTTGTGAAATGCCAAATATATCTAGGCAGGCATTTCTTCTTGGTGACTAGTGTAAAGCACCACGTCTAGTTAGATGTCCAGTATAAGCTGAGTCCTGCTTTCACCTGCCAAGTCTGAGGGTTGACTTTCTTTCCCTCTGTGTTGGGCAGCTAGGAGCACAAAGTCATTTCCCTTACCATTTAACATGAACTGATGCTGACTATCTTTAATGTCAAGGAAGAACTCAATGCTGTGAAGACCACAAGTCTCTGATGGTTCACAAATCAACTCTCTACCACATCAAAGAAGATATACTGATTCATTTCAACAGGATGCATTACCAGAACTGACTGTTATGCCTCTTTTCCCTACTACATTAGATCCAATGTAGAGTCAGAGAGCTTTTATATATGTCACTTCTAAATAAAGATCAAAGGTCACTCACTACAGTTTCAGATGTTACTTCCCTCACCACAGATCAGACAAGACACATTAGCGCTTGACCCTATCACTCCTGCTCAACATCCACAGATTTAACTCCTCAACATATCTACCATAGTCTGTCTTGATTGACTGTCTCACATTACTTATTTAGGAGCAATTTCTTTACCAAAACTAAACTACCTTTATCTATTTCTTTCCTTATTCCCTTTCTATTCTTAAGAAAAGTTATTTTGTTTGTTTGATTAGTTGGTTTTTGTTTGTTTGATTTTCTTTTTTGTTTTGTTTTGTTTTGTTTGTTTTGTGTTTTCTTTTAGACATAGTTCCTGAGTAAAAGCTTTGAAATTGCAGATCAATTTTCCAGAAATTTCAGACCATAAGAGAACAAGTAAATATGGGTTTTTTTTTTTGTTGTTGCTCTTATTAGGATACTATTTGACAATGACACATCTGTGTAGGATAGTGAGAATAACAGATATGCATGCATTTGCCTCTGTTCATCCATTTTAATTACCCCTTTAGTAGCTGTTCTTCTATTAGTGGACATTTGTTCTCTATTCATGGTCAATATTTAGAACATGATGGCACAACTTATTAGCTTTATATTCTGCACATGTGTTACAAAATTGTTATTAAGAAAAATAATTACAATAGGTAAAATGTGTCAGTAACTATTCTGGTAAGTATAAATTCATTTATAGACATTTTAAAAGAGTCAATTAGAGGACGATCATATCTAACATTGATTCTAGTTATAATGACAACTTTAAAATTTCTCATAGTAAAATCAGTTGTAGAGTTTGGTCACTGAAATCATTTGGGACCAAGGCTCTTTATTGAACCATATTTTCTCTACATGATGCACCCTCTCATGTCTACTATGTTATTGGGAACCCTGATAATAGGATTGCCCTTGCACACAGTTCAAGGTCAGAACTGGGAGTATTTTCCTTACTTCCAAGGCCAAACTTCACATTTAATTAATATTATGAACTGAACAGTCTCCACCCACACTCTGCTTCATATGCTAAAATCACAATCTCCAATGTCATGGTATTTGGAGATGGGGGTTGAAGTTATAGGGATCATCTCTCACTGGGATTAGTTTCCTTATATTAAATACCAGAGTATGTGATTGCCTTCTCTTCACCCTGCAAGCACACAATGAAAATGGGGCTTGAAATGACCACTATCAGAAGGCAGCCATGCTGGATCCCTGATCTCCGGACTTCAGCATCTATCATCTAGATTCTGAAGAAATCAAATTTTCGCTGATCTGAACATCCAGTATGTGGTATTTTGTTATGTCAACCCAACTTGTCTGACAGTATATATAGTCATACTTAGCACATAAAGCATGATGTGGAAGGCAGCAAAAAAACTAATTTGTTCCTTTGATTTTTTTCCACTTCTAAGCAATGGTTTAAAGACCTGAAAAACCTTATTTTCTGTACTGGATAGACTCTCCAATACCTGCTGAGTTATCATTTGTTGTCTCATTTACACAGAGACATACAAATAAAAGAGATGGAGACATAGACAGAGACAGATAGAGACAGAGACAGAGACAGATAGAGACAGAGACAGAGGCACAGAGTGATAGAAATAAAGAGGCAACACTTTAATTGCTGAGAATATGTTCTAAATTATGACATTTTTGAACTTGGAATCACCAATGGCTTCCAGTAGTTTTAAAGATAAATAAACAGTACTCATTTTGATGTTCAAAACCCTCTACAGGTTCATCTTAATATACCCACCACCCATTACTGTCTTTCAAGATGATAATAACACACACCGATCTTCTGGAGTCTTCATTAGCAGGCAAGAAGCCCCGAGTTCCCCAGCATTAAATATACATATAGCTGTAGAGGTTATCATCTCCAAAATATCCAAGTAGTCTCTTATTTTCTTAACTTTGTCATCATTAGGTCTGGAAACGTGTGATATGAAATGACTTCTGGAACCACTGTACTTCTTCCCTCTCTTTCTTGGTGTGGTGGCCATGAAGGACATGTTCTACATGTCATACCCACAGTAGAGGAATAACACTTAACCAACATCCAGACTCTGTTTGCATGGTTAATAGAACAATATTACTTGAAGCTTTTATGTCTTGGTGGTCTTGTCACAGAAAGAAACAGTGTTTGTTTTATTTGTTATAACATTTACCATAAAGAATAAACCTCAGTCTGGAGTCCTTGTCTTGGCCCATTGGAAAATAGCATATTTGCAAATCTCCTCATTTACAAAAACAGGGGGCCTCTGAATTTCCTCTCCTGCCCCCTTACATTTCACAACATACCACTTTTTGGTTATTTATTAAGAACCTGTATAATGGCTGAATGATTATTTGCATTTTTTAATATGTATGTTGTCTCCTTTTCATATATCACCAACAGAGGGTTTTAATCACGATTTTCAATAAGACATTTTTCTTTTTAAATTTATCTGCACTGTATCTTCAGCATCTCAAGTAAGGGGAATGAAATTGATATTGAAAATTATGCTAAGTGTTTATAAATAACAACAGCCATTGCTTCTTCTTAGCAGAGGTAAAGGAACTTTGAATAGTAATCTAAATATCGCTAGGGGAAAAATGAATGCTACACTTGAACTCACTAAAAGACACAGTGTGTTTCATTGATCATGGACACTGAGGATATGTAGTCTTATTCTCCATTGCAAATATAAATATGTGTTATCTACAATCATCTAGGGGTTGTGGTGACCATGAACTATCCTCCAACATGACCTGCAGTTACTGATGCAAACCTGGCTCAGTGATTAGTTTCTCTGCATTGGCTAAGACCCAGTTTGTCTCATGAGTTACCAGAGAATTATGACAGATCATTCAGATATTTTAGTCATAGTTAGCATTAGAATGAATTCTTTTTCTCCATTCAAATTTGGATCTATTGAATTGATTTGAACATAAAAGTCCAGTTCATGAGATCACAAAAAGTTATTCTCAGCATGACCTGATTTTATGTATTTATTTTGAGGTGGCATCTTATGTAGCCTAGGATGGCCTCAAACTCCCTTATTATCTAAGTGTTATCAGAGACTTTGGAACTTCTTGGTTATGCCACCCCAATACTATAAATACAGGAGTCATCACCACACTCAGTTTATGTGATGTTGGGGATCAATCCCAGGCCCCCTTTCATGCTAGGCGAGCAGATAACAATGAGCCTCATTCCCAGCTTCAATCTGACTTGTCATGATCATCACAACAATGATTTTTTATTAGAGCATAAGTCCCACGGTTGACTCCACAGAGAGTTTGCTGACTGATCCTGTATCAGCAGGTATTGGAAAGAGAGAATCTTTGCTTGCTTCTGGATCTGTGAGCTAACCACCAGCATTGAGCAACTGCCTACTCTTAAGATTGAATTTTGATTTTACTTAAATGAAGTAGATAGCATGGCCAAGGAACTCATGCTCAAGTCTCTGGTTTCCATCCTGAGTGCTTCAAATAGCACAAACACGTCTGTAAAAACAACATCTATTTGGGCTAAGTATTGCAAAGGAAGTAGCTGACCAAATGCATATTAAAAAGTCTAAGCAAAAGACTGGACCTAAGAATTTGTATACTTTTGTCCTGAGCTGAAGATGAACCCTCCTTTTCTGTTCTTCTGGTGGCAATAATTGAATTGGTTTCTCCTCAGAGTGATGTGTTATGTCTTTGTTTGGAACATAACTTTGTTTCTCATTATCTCTGGTTCTCAGAAATTGTCCTATAGTATAATAACCTACCCTTGACTTTGGGTAGTGCATGGACCACATTGTCTTTTATTAGTATACATTAAGTATACAAGCAATGGATATGAGTGCATTAGATTTTCTTCTGGTGTACCATAGATAATTGTTTACAACTTTGTCAAAGCACCAAGCATTTTTAATTTGTTTCACTCTTGCTTTTGTGTATCTTGTAAATCATTCACCAAGTGAATGAGGAAATGAGGCTTCCTCACTGCATTACCCAACACAGAAATTTGCAATGTTTAGCATCCTGAATTGAAATCAGAAAGAAAAGGAGTCAGGGAAAAAGAAAGAAAGGTAGAAATATTTATATTTAAAAAAACCCTACCATTTATTATGAGTTTGTATTTATCAGCCATCACATTTTTCTAATAATTTTGTCTTGGTAGTCTTATGAACTCTTTATTAACTGCATTTCCTGTGCGAGATAATTAATGCCTGAATAGAATAAGTAATGTGCTCAGGTTTTTAATAGCTGAAAATGTTAAAGAGATAGTATCTACTTCTTTACAAAAATTACAGACAATTGGATGATATCTTATTCTGACTCTAAGAAAGAAAGGAAATTGGATAAAAAATGATTAAGGATTGTGAGTAAAATGGAAGGAAAGAAGGAAGGAAGGAAGGGAGATCAGAAAGGAGGTAAGGACAGGTGAATGTAATTTATTCACAGGTGAATTAAAAGGATTTGAGAACAAACCACACAGAAAGTAGAAGAGATGTTTCTCAAAAACCTTCTTGACATTGTCTCGTTTTAGGATTTTCTGCAGTGGCACTTCTGAGAGATCATGATTTCTCTGTTGATACAATTAAAATTATAGCTTGAGACCAGTTAGCAAGGCAAGGTTTGGGGTACCATTGATAGAGAAAAAACAAATCAGCCAAGAAATGAAAATAGACACAAATCCAGACTTTCCTTCTCTGACATTTCAGCTCTAAGATTATTTTGGCAAATTTCTAGGTGAAACAGCAGAATGATCCAAGTGATCAGTTCTTTTCCAGGTTCTAAAATACCTGTTTTACCCCAAGTCCTGTCATACAGATTTATTGTTTTAATTTTCAACACAAATTTGAGTGTTTTCAGGAATGGATCTTCAGCAAGACCTGCCTTTGGGATTTGTTTTCCAGCAAACCTCATTATGGCTGCAGGATATTCATTTTGTTAGAGAAAGGGAGCACAGTCTATGTTTTTCAGCATAGAACAGTTTCAAATGTCATCTTAGCTCTGACATCCCAGGGTCAATACCTGGCTCTACTGCCTGAGGGACACTGTAGAGCTCAAGGCCTTTCTTTTTAGAAACCACACACACTCACAAGGTCTGGATATATTTTTACATAATCCTTTGGAAATCAAGTTCCTCTCTTAACAAATAAGAGGAATTATGGTTTGATCAAAAATGTCCTCCATGTTCCCATGTTGAACGGTTGGTCCCCAACTGAAGCTACTGAGGACAGGTGAGGAAACATTCAGAGCTGTGTCCCAGAGGATTTTGGTTTCTGGGGGTATATCCTTGGAGATGCAGAAGAGCACTGGCCTTTTTTTCTCTGAGCTTTCTATCTCTACCAAATTTTTCCACCATGGTGTCCACCCTCACTTCAGGACTAAAAGCCACAGAAAAGTAACCATGTAATGAAACCATGAGTCAATACACATCTCCCCTCCTGTGAAGATGTTTATTTCCTGTTACAGCAACAGAACACCAACTAGCAGACTACACATTAAGAAATTTCTAATACTCATTCCCATAACCACCAGTGCACTCAAGTCACCATATTAATTTTTTAGCAAAGAAAAGAAGAATAAGCAGGGTGATAGGGCAATGTGCAAAAATGGAGATAGTGTTGGTGTTTTCCTAAAGTATAAAATTACCCTTCTAGTGAAATAACTTCACTCACCAAGAAGTTAAAAATTCATGTCTCAGTACCTCTAAATCTTTGCTTGGGAAGGTTCCAGAAAATAATTTTGATGGGTCATATGGGTTATTGACTTTATTGGGTCTAGAATTACTTAGCAGACACACCTCTAGGAGGATTTGTAAGGGAGCTTTTCTAGTAGATAATTGGAAAGGGAAGACTACTGTAATGTAGTTAGCATCATCCCATAGGCAGGGATAATGGACTGGTTAAAAATAAGAAAGTGAGCAAGGCATCATCAGCTTTCAACAGTTCCTGCTTCATGTCTGGATGTGGTTTAACTAAGGCTTCAAGCCCCTGATGCCTTGACTTCTCTGCCACAATGGACCACAAAATCTCACACCAGAAGTCAGCACAAGCCTTTTCTTCCTGATACTGCTTCGGTTATGTGTGTTGCTGCAGCAATGGGAAATGTAACAGATACAATAGCTAAATAAGAATTTAATAAATAAATAAGATTCAGTATTTGTAAAAAGCTAGTCATGCATTTATTCATTTCATAAATATTTGGCATGCACCTATGAGACTAGCAAGTGAATGAAATGGAATCAATCTGTTAGGGCACGTAGTCTTTACTGATATATTGTGGATGGAATTAGTAAAGTGTTGGAACTTTCTTAAAAGCTGACAATGAGTGGATGAGAAAGGAAAATCAGATGCTTTCTTAGTTTGTTTCCTTGAATACCCACACTTTGCTATTTCTCACATAAAATATGTCCCATGGATGCTTGATTCAGGCAATGGCCCAAGCTATGCCAATCAACCACAACGATGCAGGTGTCCTAACCAGATTTGTCTCTCACTGTTTTCAAACTCTTGACTTTTGCTAGTCTTGGTGATATTCATAAAATGAATGAGGGTATGGTAACTTAAACAACAGTAACTATGGGGACCATTACTGGGTAATGCAGAAGGATGGAAAAGAAAGGAGAAGGTGAGAAAGAGAAACTTCTAAAATTACAAAGGCTTTGGGGACATCATTTTCTCTGCTGGAGAGTTACATGTGTGTTGGTAGTGGGAAGAGCACCACTATTAATCAACAATTGTCTATTTCAGGTACCTTAAGACAAAGTGATATGAGGCAAAACCTCCTCTATGTTTTCTCAGAATCAATGTGCTGTAAGATTTCATGGAAAGAAAAATAATCTACATACCTTCTCATCTGTGAAGCAGAAAATATATTCAAGTCAGTTATGTGTCTGGCATGGAGAAGGATTCATCCATATGTTTCAACCTCTTTCATTGGTCTCTTTTGAAAAATAGTATTAATTTTTAGTGTTCTTTTGGAACTTCCCACAATTATACTTCAATGAGAAAGACAGGAATCAGGGGAACTCCATGCGCACAAGGCACCCAACATGGCATAGGTGCATCATGCTTGTTGGATGAACTTGTCATCTCATGCAAAGAGGAAATTCATTTCAAAGATATTTCACAGGCAAAGTCATATCCATAATTTTACTTAACACATTTCCTTACTTGGCTGAGGAGAAGCACTCTGGGAGAACACACTTTGGATGGGGAAGAAATACATTTTACTGAAGAAGAAGAAAAAAAGAAAAGAAAATCAGGGCTCACTGAACTGGTACCCACTTCGTCTGTAGCAGAAATGAACTGCCAGTCACGTCCTCTGCAGTGCAGTGCCTTTCACTGTGGTGACAACATGTTTGTTGTCTTCCTTTTGTGCCTGCCCTGTGAGGGTCAATGCTCAGAATCTTTTCATACCCATGCCGTCTACTTCCCCCTCCCCTGGTTTTCTGCTCCTGGGTTTACAGTTCCAGATGGTAGCTTAGAACTTTATGACATTTTAATTGATTGTGTGGTAAAGGCCAATTTCATCCTTTGGCCTATGGCTAGCTCTTGCTCTCAAAACAGCTGACTGGGTTTCCATTGTACATTTATGGCCGTTATATTTAAAATTAATTCATTCAACAGTATAGGAGTTGCTGTCCAAGTTCCCCGCTGTTCTCCTCTGTTCTGTGGTGATGTATAGGTTAGTGTTTCTATGTTTCAACCACTACCACTTGGCTAAAATTTCAAATCAGGTACTATGTTGCTTTCTGCTTTTTTTCCTTCATTTTTTATATTATCATTGATTATTTGCTATGTTCTTGTTTTCTCTCTCTCTCTCTCTCTCTCTCTCTCTCTCTCTCACATATGTGTGTGTATTTGTCTGTTTTCTCTATGTATCATAAAATGACATAGGAGTTGTATTGAACCTATGTTTTGCTTTATTTATTATAATTGTTTTAACAATCTTAATTCTTCTATTCTATAGATATGAGATATGTTCCCATGTATTCAGACCTTTTTCAACTTATTTCACTTACTTTTTATGATTTTAAGGGTTTAGGCATCTTGCTTTCTTGGCATCCACTATATGCATGGAAAGATACTTGAGCCATAAGATTCCTAAATGATTAACAGCAGAAAATATGTTTAAGAAAACTCAGACATAAAATTAATCAAAACTTCAATTAATCACAGAGATTCACAACTGGGAAAAATGTAAAGAACAAGTGTCCATGAGGTGCCTGACCCCAAGTGACACATCTATAGGGCCTACACAGAAGGCTCCGGGGACATAGAGGAAGAGGTCATTTGTAAGAGTCAACAGATAAGAACATCTAATGAGAGGCAGTATTGGTGTGCTCATGAAATTTCAACAATATGAAAGATCTCCACAATGATATCAATGGACACCCCAATATGGTGGGGGAAATGATACTAGACCTCCACAATGACACCAGTGGACACCCCAATATGATGGGGGAAATGTTATATGACCTCCACAATGACACCAGTGGACACCCCATATGTAGTGGATAGCCATCCCAGCATTGGCCTGGAAGTTCCAAAACCCATTGAGGCTTCAGTAATGATCACACCCACAAGGCGTAGACAGAGCAGAGTTCTCCAGAGAACACCGCCGGACTGTGCTATACCTTTGCCAGACCCTGCAACCTACCCCTTCATTTGTAAGTTACCCTACAAAATAAACCTCCCTTTTAACTACGTGGAGTGGCCTTAATAATTTCACCAATACCCATATGATAGGGAAATGTTATAAGACCTCCACAATGACACCAGTGGACACCCCAATATGATGGGGGAATGTTATATGACCTCCACAATAACACCATAGGACATCCCATTATGATGGGGGAAATATTATGAAGTCCTACTCATAGATGAAGAGCTGTAGCTAATTGCTGGATGTTCTGACAAGTCACATCAAAACCAATATGTGCAAATAATAAATGATAATCAAAAGTTTTACATATTTCCCAAAAAAAAAACCCTAAAAATTGAATTGCCTCTTGCCCCAACAATACTACTGCCGAGCATTTCCCAAAAGCATTCCACACCTTATGTCAAACACTGCATGTTTGACATGTATGTGGAACTGACCCACAGAAAAGGAGGGAAGATTGGCAGTTACCAAAAATAAGAGATAAAGGGAAGGCCCAAATACCAGTTACAAAGAAGGAATGGTTGGTTTTTTCCTGAGATCTGTTAGCAAGCAGGTGCACACACTTAGCAATGAGTATTACATACTTTAGTATCACTCAAGAGTAAATCTCAAATATTCTGATCACAAATATTGAGTTATGAAATGACTTAGTTTCTCAGCTTGATTGAATTGACTTGCATGACATTCAAATATCATATTATATTTTACATCAAAAAATGCAATTGTGATTTTTTTCAATACACACACACACACACACACACACACACACACACACACACACACACACACAAACATAGAGTCTTAAAGTTGTAAGAAACTAGGTAGAGAGAATATCACACTATCCATGGTCTTTTGGAGTCATGAAGTTACAGGACCATTGCCTAGATTTGGCTGTCAAATTTGCAACTGTAAAATCTGTAAGTACAAACAAATTGGCAAAACCGTCTGCCTTGATATGCTGTCTGTGAAACAGGGAATATTAGCCTGTGCTTTGTAAATCGATCTTGGCACTAGATCAATGATGGACACAAAGCATTCTACATGGGGAGCTGCTGGGGTTACTAGCTAAGATGTCAGAATCTTTGTGCTACTGGGAAGTAGACTCTATGATCAATTATGCTTGTTTATGTCCTTTACTCATGACAGATGTCATTATGACACTTGGCGTTATTTATAAAATGCATAGTGTGTGTGCATATGCACATATCGGTACAGCTTGAAGCTAATGAGGGAGGAATAAGCTAAATCTGAAAAGTATTTCTATCTTTGAGAAAAATTACAAAGAGAAAAAATTACTATGGGACAAAATCATCAGGAAGGTCCAAACATGTATGTTTTATAATGTACAGTTTTCCATGAGCGTTAAATTCTTTAATGGCTTTGATTCTTAAGTGGATTCAAGATGCAAAAGCATTTGTGCCTACTTCCTCTCACTGCCTGTTACAACCTTCCTAAGCACGAAATGTTTCATATGCTAGTTATTTCCATATTTCCAGGGATCCTCTCAAAATCATCCAAATGGACTCTTCTTTCCTAAATAAAACTTTTTTTATTTTTATTTTTTGTCAGAATACAAGTAGGAGAAGATTGGAGGAAGAGAAGTGGGAGCAATTGTGAAGTAACTTTTGACAAAATGATCAGATCTCTTGATAAACTGGAAATAGCTTCCTCGGTCCCAGAAGATATGGATAAATATGGAATGGCAAAGCTCAAAAATAGCTTTGAAAGTTAATAGGACCCTGGGAAAAAAATAAGGCTAGTTACCAACTAAGCAGCAAAGAAAGAACTGTTCAACAAGCAAATGGAATTGTGCTCAGAATAAAAGATTCTCAGGTAGTTTCCTGAAATTAAAAATCGTCTGTCTTCATAAGCATAGTGGCTTTTACCATTTCTGAAAATTTATAGAAAGAGATATTTAAACACTTACTTGATTTGAAACGTCCGTTTCCTTTTCGCATGACCGTTTTAGAGACATTTCAAACCATGTCATGTGGGAAAGTTTTACTGTGAAGAGACAGAAAGCACTGAGAATGTACATGTCTAGAGGGAGGTGTGAGACACTGAGCGCGTTGCAGCGTGAATGGGCAGATGACCTTTATTGTAACTGTTTTCTTGCTAGACTCATCTGCAGCTCTTTAGTGTGGCTTAGTTAATGTTTTAGGTAGTTACTGAAGTACAAAATACAAATTATCCTCTAAAGTTCTGGACTTGCTGGCCAAGACCAATTTGGACATAACCACTTCTCATTTTCCTCCCTTTCATTCTTGTCTTTGGTTGTTTAAAACCCCAAGAAAAACAATGGTAAAATCTACTTCTAAGACAGTTTAAGTGTTCTGTGGATATATCAATCTCAACATTTGAATTTCTTGGTGTTGAACTAGAAGGACAACACAGTATATTATATTATTGTAATCAAACTGGGAAACAATTTTTTTGATAGATATGGTGGTTTGAGTGAGAAAAGTCCCCCCATAGACCCTTGTATTTGAACACCCCTTTCCCTGCTGGTGGTGCAGTTTGTGAAGGCTGAGGAATCTTTTGGAGGTGGAATTACATTGGAGGGGGCTGGTCCCTGGGGCTTTGAGGGTTCATAGTGTCAGTCCACTTCCAGATCATGAGCTTAGCTTTTTATGTAACTCAGGATGTGACCCCTTAGCTTACTGCTCTAAGCTTTTGCCATCTTTTCTCTCCCTTATGGACTCTCCCTCTGGAGCTATAAGCAAAAAATAAACTTTTTGTTCCACAAGTCACTTTTGGTCAAAGGTTCTTATCACAGCAACAAAGAATAACTAATATCTAAGAAATGCCTGTATTAAGTGCTTTGCCTACTGAAAATATTGTTCTAAGAATTTTGATTCTGAAAAACCATAACAGTCTCTCAATTGATCTGTGAAATGAATGTGGGGACCATCCCCACATTAGGGAATCTAAAGTCCAGATATTTTTACAATACAATGGAAAAAAAACAAATCCAGAGATGATAAGCAGCATTCTGCATTCCAGTGTAAGCATATTGCAGACGGAGATGTTCTCAGATGTGGTAAATGGAAACTGTAATACAAGTTTAGGTCTTGTAATAGTTATCATGAGTAACTATTATACTTCCAGGAGGACATTCAACTACATGATGTGGCATCATCCACTTCATGACTGAAAGGTCATGTCACTTTTCTATGTGATAACAATTATTTGTAGATATTTCAACTTCATTTTTCTTTAGTGTTTTATGCCTCAAACAGTGCAAAGAACAACTCTATACACTTCCTATTTTTGTGGGGTTTTTTTGACCTAGGATTATTGTTGAACCAAGAATGTTGGACAAAACTATAAAATATTAGGAGCAGACTTTGGCCAGTCTTTCATTACCTTCATAAATAATAACTGGTGGAAATTATGGACAGGCCTTTCTGACTCTCAATTTCCATATCTGCTTTTGTTTTTGTTGTTATTTCCAATTCAATATTTACATATGCTGTAATCACCCAAAGGGAAAAAGGAGGATTATACTCAATAAAGTAATGGAGATGAATAAATGAAGTGTGGGAAAGCATTGTTGCTGTTTGGAGGAATAGTTAATAAGCAAATGTCACTGGTGGACTTGACGATGGCTGCTTTCTTTTATATTCATTTTTACTTACTTTCATGTGTACATGCCATATCTCAACACCTCTTCTATAAGCATTTCTGACTTTGGAGTACTTCAGCACATCCACCTTCTCTATAATTGTCTTTTCATCCCCCAAGGTTGGCATCTTGGTTTTTATGCAAGGTACTTGATAAACAAAAGCCTTCCTGGGTTTCCTAAGTCTAAAGTGTTTCACTTACTAATTACACTGTGATCATAATTAGGTATCACTGAATATAGACTTCAGGTAAATCCTATCAGAAAAGAAGAGCAAATGTGCTTCTTATTGCACGTCATCAGGGAAGTCCATCGTGAACCACCAGCTACATCACTCACTGAGTAATATCAGGGCTCTGCTTTACTCCCTTCTGTTTTCATTGCAGAAAATAGGTAAATTATAGATGATTTCTAAGACAAATACTTCTGCAAAATACTGTCTTATCTTATCCAAATGGCCAGGTTCATGGGCTTCTCAATTCTACCCAATTAGATTGTTTTTGTTTGTTTTTTTGAATCAACATACAAGAATATTTAACAAAACACAGGTGCAAACTATTTGAACACTCATGAGATCTTGTTTGGAAGTATTCATATGAAGAAAAATCTCAGTAATTGCTAGACCTCAGCTGTTTTGGCACATTGGTTTGGCTCAGAAAGGAACCAAACTTTGTTTGCACTTTGTTTTTATAGCCCATAGCTGTAGACACAAAGAGCAGCTTTGAGAGGAAGTGGCAGAGTGGTTTCATTTAGATGATGGAAAGATGCCTTACATGGCATGAGATAACATGTTCAATGAAATTTTCTTCTAATTTCACACCACAAATACACACAGAAGAGAGAGAGGGAGAGAGAGGGAGAAGGAGAGAGAGAGAGAGAGAGAGAGAGAGAGAGAGAGAGAGAGAGAGAGAGAGAGAGAGAGAGGAGAACTTATGTTTGAGCTGCAGAACTGGTAATAACTACTCAAATTCTCAAACATAGGATATTTATAAAATAGAGTTGGAAAGCTTTTAGACTGTGATAAAGATACCTGTGAATTAAATTTGATAGGTACAAATGCTTTTGCAGTTAATTGTACCAATTGCAACTTGGACTCAGGTCCATTTTTTATATAAAATATTGTTTTCATGTCAACAAATAAAATTGAGAATTATCTTGAGTGTATTTTTTTTTCTATTCATGACAGGTTAGACACAGAAGAAAGCAGATCACTAATGGCAGGAAGAAGGCAAAGAGAATTGAAATTCTTATTTCAGAAACAAATGAATTTGAGTATGTAAATATTACTTAAGCAGACTCACAGAAAACACAAACTACCATTAGCTGTCATGAAACTCAGGCATCAGCCAGTTCTTTCTGTGACTTAAGATAAAATATAAGTAAAAGTAAGCAGTATATTACTTGTGTGATATATATAGAGAATGTCCCAAGTTCCATTGTTTTTAAATGTCCATGGAAGAGAAGATTTAGTGTTTGCCAATGGATAAACTAAATTTTGACAAGGTGTCATGTAAAACACTTTACACATTCCTGAGGAGATGTGTAAAATCTGCCTACTTACCACTGGTAGAGAACTGACAACAGGAAAAACAGATATCTCCAATTTCCAACTTGGAGAACCAATGAGCTTTATTTGAGTTAGTTAAAGGAAGCAGAAATGACTCAACAACAGTAGCATCACCAAGTCCTACCTCACAGTACAGGAGACAGCAGATTGTATTAAGAGCTGGTACAACAAAAGTAACAAAAAACATGCAAGTGAAACCTAAGAGGGCAGGGGAAAGTTTGAGAAGTGGTGAATAAGTTTGATATTGACTTCTGGGGTAGGGTCACGTATGTATGTCTCCAAATAAATAAAGTTGTATACAGTATAAATAACAAGCTTTTTGTATATCAATTAACCTCAATAAAGTGGTTTAAAAGTCTTGTATGGAGACACACACATGCACACACACACATGCACACACACATACACACACACACACACACACACACACACACACACACACTGCTATCAACTGAGAAGAATTAACCCAGAAAATGAAAATTTAAATGTATTTTATAGCTAATATAATTTATGGACTGGGAATTTGGGGAATCATCTTGCTCAGTAGTTACAGAGCAGGAGTGTTTCAGAAGTTTTAGTGCACAAGGCATAACAGCCATAAAGAAATGGAAAACACTTGTTAGGTAAAAATGAGAAAAGTTTACTTGGAAACCCCACATCCTTCCCAGAACACATGACAGGTGACACTACTTCCTGATCTGAACTCCACTGGTGTACACACCACCTGGAATCATCTTCTAATGCCAATACATTGTACATCTTCATCCCCATACTGTCCAATGTGAGCAGAAAGCAGAATCAGATGGCCCTGGGGTCAGAAAGTTTGAGATACTTTGTGTCTTTGCACCATCCATATCTGCCATATTTATTGTAGGAAAGAACTGTTTTATTAAGGAAGATAAAAGTAATTCAATATAGTTCTATTTCCTTTCTGTTTTGGTGAGAAAACACCGTGTCCAAAAACAACTAAAAAGAGCAAAGAGTTTCTTTCAGCTTACACTTTCTGGGGGAAGTCACGCCAGGACCTCAAATCAGGCGTGGAAACATAAAACCATGTAGAATTGCTGCTTACTGCTTGCTTTTTGCAAACTTTCTTATACTACCTATGTCTACTTGCCTAGGGACAATGCTGTCCACAATGGCCTAGGCCATCCCACATTAATCAACAATGAAGACAATTTCTCACAGACATCAGCAGTCACGGGCCAACCTGATCTTGGAGATCTTTCGATCAGGGCTCCATCAGTTGACTGTATGCTGTGTCATGTTGACAGCTGAAGCTAAGTAGGGAAACAATGGCTGAGCCTTTAAACTTGGCATATAAGGCAGGTAAGTCAAACATAGGTGTGGATTGCAGCTCCTCTGAGCTTGGATGGGAAAAACAGGGAATGTTGACTGATGTATTTGCCTGCCTGGATACATGATCTGCTCTGAGGGTTTACTTTTGCAATTTTCATCTGTGCTCCTGGCACTTCAGTTGAAAATGTTGAACCTGTCATTTGCATGTTATAGGTAGCCTTTGCTTCAATAAATTCTGTAAGATGTCATGCTGGTGTATTTCAGACTCTGCTAGTAACCAAAATAAGTTGTCTCTCCTCTTATAAATGTGTTTCAGTTCCTCCAAAGGTGAAATATATGAGCTTGCTTCTTGCCAGCTGAGAGCAATGTGATAAGCATAGAGTGTTCCGCTAAAGGTCAGGGAGATGGTGTAAGGTAGAAATGCGTAAAACACGAGTTTCAGAAGTTTACACACAGACATATTGTAATTGGATGAAATAGGCTATCACATCGATAAATCTGTTCCCTCTCCTTTGCAGACCTGCTGATGTAGTGATTGTACAATATAGGAGAGAGACTATCACAGACAGGTGAACTTTAACATTATCCCCCAAGATGAAGGGCTTGCCTGTGATTGTTTATCTATGGCCTATATGATAAAGCACTAGGGTTCTTCTTCCCTTTTCTTCTTCATCACCATCATTGCCATCATCAAATCTAGGATGTTTCAAAATGAAAGAAATGAACAAAAAAGTAAACCAAACTTGCAGAGAATTCTCACATAGTAACATTTGTAGGATCATTTTTTATTTTTAATGCTGGTTGCTTTCTGTGTGCTTAGCATCTGTCTTTTTTGCTTTGGTTTGATTGGCAGGTAGACAAAATAATAGGTCCCAAATACATTTTCCTTTAGAATAAAACCCTGTTTCTTCACATGAAAAGAGAGATTCTTGCACATTAAGACTCTTAAAATGGATACATTCCTGAATTACATGTGTCTGGCATGATCAGAAGGATCCTTCAAAGATAAAGCACCAAAGGTAGAGCTTGGGCAATACTCTGATAGCTGAGGAGATCTGGGAGCCAAAAATTATGAGCAGGTTTTAGAAATTGAAACAGGAAAAAATTCAATTTCTTTTTAGAGCCTCCAGAATAACGTTTGCCCTACTAGAACTTTAATTTCAGCTGTATAATCCTTGCTTTGTACATCTGACCTCCAAAACAAAAACCAGAAAATTTGTCCTACTGTAAGCCATTGAATCATTAAATTTTTGGTATCTTTATACCTCTATTAAGTATCCAGTAAATTAGTGAAGAAATTGGTGATTCCATTTGAGATGTAGAAGGAATGCACGATAGTTTTAATATATCAGTGTATGCCCCAAACGAGAGTGTTAAGATAGTGGACAAAAATTCAGATGGGGGAATGGTTTTCTTCTCTTACTGAGAAAAGTCAAATATCATACATACTCTGCCTATGGAAAAAAATCTCTTTATAACTGACAAATCTTTGATTTAAACATTGCTTTGTCATTTTTAGAATTTAATAGGTCTGGTTGACTTCAGATATGGCAGTATCTATAGCAGAGATGGTAGTTAGTAAAAAGAAATTTACATGGGCCAATGACCCATTCCCAAATTTCCACCTGGAGAAAGGAATGTCTCATGTGCTATGGAAAAACTGAGATGTTTAAAGTCATGTTGGCTTAGTAGTATATATTTGATGTCTGAATCTTGGTTAACAAATAAAAGTTATAATTTATAATAGAGGTATTTTCATAAGGAATTTTCTTTTGCTGATGAACCCTGAAAACTATAATAAGGAATGGCCTTTCAAGACATGCCAACTGATGCAATAGTGGCATGGACATAATGAGAGCAACCAATGACTTTTAAAAAATTAGACTTAAATTGTCCTGTTCCACAAGATGAAACTCATACCTGGAAATATTATTAGGACCAGGAAGCTGAGGCTAGATATGTCATAGGCCCTAGGCAAGAACATACTATTTCTTTTGCTAAAGGGCACAGTAGTAAACCAACTGCCAATGACTGTTGTATCCATAGATTATCAAATTTCTCACCCTTCATCAGAGAAGCTTCCATTTGAAGAAGATGGCAGCTAACACATTGGTCAAGGTACAGAAAATAAGACTGCCAAGTGTTCAGCCATAAACAATATATTACAACCCTTTCTCTAAAGGCTTGGGGACCATTGTGGAAGAGGGATCAGATAGATTCTATGAGCCAGAGGCAGTGGTTGGTTGTAAGGAAATGATGTTTCTGAAAGGAGCAGGGTAGTTACAGCATGCAGAAGATTTATACAAGCTCCAAGCATGACCGAATCCCAGCACATATGGGAGAAGAAGGCATACCACTAACTGAGAAGCTATTGGCAATCCATAGCCCATGGGTTGGTGTGGAAGGGGGAGTATTAATCTGGGAGAAGGTAGAAGTGGGGCCAAATGTGATCAAAAAACATATATGAAAGTCTCAAAGAACAGTAAAAAAAATGAGAGAAAACAAGAAAAGTAAAAATATTTGGATTTTACTCACCTATAAAGAAATGGTATTTTTAAAATGATTTTATTACTTTAACATTTGTTTTTACTTCTTAATCATGGGGGTATGCAGTACCAGCAGAGCCCAGAAGAGGGTCTCAGATCTCCTGGAACTAGAGTTACAGGTGGTTCTCAGCCACCTGACAGGGGTGCTGAGAACCAAACTCATGTCTTTGACAAAGGCAGTACATGCTCCTAATAGCTAGATCCTCTCTCCAGTTCCAGATGGAGTTGTGTCTTATTATACATTACATTCAGTAAAACATGTCAGGAATGAGTACACAATCCCACTTCTGTTCAATGCCCACAGGTGGCAAATTATAAGGCAGAAATTATAACAATGATGTTCAGGGGCTGGTGGAAATGGGATGTGTGACAGTAACCTAAGTGTTACAAAGTTTTCTTTGGGCACTTAAAAATAGTCTAGAACTTGAAAGTGAAGATGGCTGGACAGTTTGTTAAAGTTACTTTTAAAGACACTAAACAGTTTTATTAATACATTTTACAGTATACAAATACACATCTCAGTAAAGGTCATGACAGAATTTTGCATTGTGGCCTGGGGGGACACAGATTTACATCACTTGCCTGACAGTTGCTGTCCAGCATACTGAGGTCAATTGTAGATTGTGGTGGTATTGTGTTCCCCAAAATATTGTGTGTTCCCCGAAATAAACTTATCTGGGGTCAGAGAACAGGATGGCCACAATATTAAACATGAGGATAGGCAGTGGTAGCACACGCCTTTAATCCCAGCACTCGGGAAGCAGAGCCAGGCGGATCTCTGTGAGTTCAAGGCCACATTGGAAACAGCCTTTAATTCCAGGGAGTGATGGTAGAAAGGAGAAAGATATATAAGGTGTGAAAACCAGGCATCAGAGCTAGTTGAGCATTTGGCTGGTTAAGCTTTTAGGCTTTGAAGCAGCAGTTCAGCTGAGAGCCATTGGGATGAGGACTCAGAAGCTTGCAGTCTGAGGAAACAAGACCAGCTGAGGAACTAGCAAGGTGAGGTAGCTGTGACTTGCTCTGTGTCTCTGATCTTCCAGCATTCATCCCAATAACTGGCCTCGGGTTTGATTTTATTAATAAGTACCTTTAAGATTCCTGCTACAGTAGATACAGTCCCCATGGGCATGCAAGAGCTGCTGATGGTGGAAGTGCAATTTATATCATTATTTTAGTTGGTCCAGGATGATGCTGGTCTGCTGTTCTTTTAATGAATCCATTGTAGAGTTAAAGTTCTGGGGGCACTGTTTTCAAGCTCCTGCATGAGCCTGGATATTGTATAAACTCTGGAAGTTTACAAGTGTACAGTATGGATCCTAGCAATCTGTGACTGTAGACCCTTACATTGTAAGAAGATTATACCTATGGGATTGAAGTAAGGGCCACAGAATGGAGCAATAACCTGAATTTTATCCCACTATGCATTCAAAGGCAAGAAACTTTTTTCTTCTGTGAGAAGAAAGGGTAAATGAATTCAGAGGACACTCCAAAACATGCATTTGTATGTCTCAAGATGAAGGATTCTGTGATGATAAATGTTTTGAGAAGATGGAAGAGAAGGAAATTCTAGAGCATCCACAGGGAACTCAACCTTGCCAACACCTTGACTTTAATCCTGAAATTTCTAGGCTACAGGGAAGTCATATTAATCAGTTAAATCTTATATACATGTTTGTTACTTCTTTTACTTTGTTTTTATCCTTTTGGCCTTTTTAGTGTTAATGGGTCACATGTATTATTTGGGGAATATCCATTTTGAGTGTCTAAAAGTCTGTCACTCAAGCTACATTGAATGTCCTCTACTTTTATTTCTTTACTAATGTGTTCATTGAATAAATTCTCCACTCAATGGCTACTGTTTCTAAAACTACAAACATGATAATTTTGTTGATCATAGTCATACACAGAGACAAGACAATTAATGACAATTTATATTATCAGAAACTCTCAGCAACTTCTTGAAATAAGAATTTGAAAAAAGAAGCTTGAATAATTGGTTAAAAGTGATTTTTAAAAATATTTTCTGTGTAAATTAAAATACTAGTAAACTTCAGAATTTTGTGAAAATTTGTGTCATACATATTAAGAAAAATATCTGGAAACATATCAAAGTCTTGTGTATCACTAGGATCTTCCGTAATTCGTTTTGTTAATGTGAAACTACACTGGAGATAATAATTATTCGATGATTTAATAGAATGATTTCAAATTTTTGCTTTCTCAAAAGACACACAATTAATAGAAAGAAGATGTATTGAAGTCCAAATGTGCTTCATCTCTGGAGACTGAAATCACCACAGTTATTTCAATTTAGGGAAATGAGTGATGAAATTCTACAAGAAAGAAGATGAATTAGCATCCTTGTCAAGTCTCTCAGTGATAGCCACAGTAATGACAGCAATTATTTTTAAAGTACTGTTTTGAAGCGTGTAGAACTGAGCCTTAATACTTCAGCTGTCTTTGTATGGGTGTGGCTTGGCTTCAAGTGTGAGAATTACCTTAGATTTTTTATTTTATTTGTGTTTTAATTTTAAACATCAGCCATGAGTTCCCCTGTCCTCCCCCCTCCCGCCCCTGACCCCACCTTCCCCCCAGCCCCTCCCCTCCATTCCCATCTCCTCCAGGGCCAAGACTACCCTGGGGATTCATTTAAACCTGATGGATTTAGTACAGGCAGGTCCAGTCCCCTCCTTCCAGGCTGAGCAAAGTGCCCCTGTGTAAGCCCAAGGTTCCAAACAGCTCATGCACTAAGGACAGGACTGTGTCCCACAGCCTGGGTGCCTCCCAAACAGTTCAAGCTATTCAATTGTCTCACTGATCCAGAGGGCCTGATCCAGCTGGGGGCTCCACAGCCTTTGCTTCATAATTCATGTGCTTCCATTCGATTGGCTATTTGTGCCTGTGCCTTTCCAATCTTGGTCTCAACAATTCACGATCTTGCAGTCCCTCCTCTTTCTCAAAAATTGGACTCCTGGAGCTCCACCTGGGGCCTGGCTGAGGATCTCTGCATCCACTTCCATCAGCTTTTGGATGAGAGTTCCAGCATGACCATTAGGGTGTTTGGCCATCTGATCACCAGACTAGGTCAGATCAGGCTTTCTCTCAACCACTTCCAGCAGTCTACAGAGGATGTATCATTGTGGATTTCTGGGGACCTCTCCAGCACTCTGCCTATTCCTGTTCTCATGTGGTCATCATTTGCTCAGCTATGTTCATATCAGCATTGTTTGTAATAGCCAGAACCTGGAAACAACCTAGATGCCCTTCAACTGAAGAATGGATAAAGAAAATATGGTACATATACACAATGGAGTACTACTCAGCAGAGAAAAACAATGACATCATGAGTTTTGCAGGCAAATGGATGGATCTAGAAAAAAATCATCCTGAGTGAGGTAACCCAGACTCAGAAGGACAAACTCACTCATAGGAGGATGCTAGATGTAAAACAAAGATGACTAGACTGCTACACAACTCCAGGGAGGCTACCTAGAAAACAGGACCCTAGGAAAGACACAAGGATCACCCAATGACAAAGAAATGGATGAGATCTACATGAACAACCTGGACAACAGTGGAAGTAATGAAGGGCAAGGTTTGAAGGAAAGAAAGCTTATGGGAGCAGGAGATCCCAGCTGGATCAAGAACAGAAAGGGAGAACAAGGAATAACAGACCATGATAAATGATGACCACATAAGAACAGGTATTACCTTACTTTTTAAGCATCATGCACCTGATGGTCTTGACTATTCCATCTCTGTGCTCTGTATTACAGCATCCTCTTATGAATGACACGAAGAGTGAGAAGGCTCTCTTGGCACCAGCTAATTAAGTCACAGTTCCCATCACAGGAGTAAAATGGATGGAATCAATGTGACCCATCAGCAGCTTATACTTTGTACTAAATACTGTCTTCTGTTAACACATACATCCATTTCATTTCAGTTGTGAGAATTCTTAGTTTAATAAATTAGTTTAGTTTAGTAAATCAACTGATATGGATATATATATATATATGTGTGTGTTTCACATAATCCCAGACAAATCCCAGACACAAAGTCAGCATAATTAGATTATAGACTTTGTACTTGGAAGTGTAAGTTATCTTTGTCTTTGAGTTTAACAATCATCACTCAACAGAACATAGGATCTCAAATTGTCTATCAAGTTTGGTTCTTACCCCTTGTGTAGAATGGTCTTAAATGCTGAAAAATAGTACTGAAATGATAGTCTCTAATAAGTCTGCAGTGTTGCTTTAGAACCTCACATAACTATTAAGAATATTGCTAAACTGTGAAGCACAGCCTGCAAAATCTTTTGTTAAGTGTGTATTTGTAAATTTCTTGGTTACCATTCCTCCATATGGTTTGCTTTCCATGGTGCATTCCAATAAACTCTGTTTGAAAGCACAGGTAAAGTGTAGATATGGCCCATGAGTTACAGCATGTGTGCTCTAGAAGAAACATTGTTGTTGTTGTTTTAAGGAAGTCTTGGTCAATTTCAAACCCCCTTTGGGAAATAGCCATATTGAATTTTGACCAGTCTTTAATAATGTAGTATGAGATTATCTTGTCAAAATTTTCGACTGGTTGTCTTGGATTTGGGGAACATAGAGTTTCTTTTTGATAGAATATAAGCGTAAGAGCAAAACAATATTCAAAATACGTTCTATACAATGCTAACTTTTAAAGCCATGTGCAATGATGTAATATGTAATCCTAGGATGCAAAAGGCAGAGACAGGAAGATCTCCATGGCTTTGAGGCCATTTTGGTCTATATAACCAGTCCCATGCCAGCCTAGGCTAAAAGGTGAGACCCTGCCTCAAAATAGAAACAAACCAATTTTAACTACTAACATAAATTAATAGATGCTATTAACTAAACCATTTTTTAAATGTGAGTGGATTCTGATTTTAAATTTTAGCCATTTTGATAAATTAATTGGTCTTTAATACACTAATATACTTGTAGCTCTTCAAAGTTGAGTTGTTATATGAGTTGTTTCCTTAGTTGTATGGTGACCATTTATAATGGACATGGCTCTCTGGTTAGCTTGCTTAGGATACTGGTCAGGACCATTGGTATGCAGGAGGATAGAACATACCTGGGCTTGGGATCCATAGGCATCAAAAAGCCTCAATGTAATGCACTTGGCAGCTGTTCCAAGTGAGACTGCATTTTCAATGTCAGTGATGAACTGAGTTGAAAATGAAGATGAGTGGTCACAGAAATATTTGTGCTACAGCTATTGAATGGGATTTGATTTGCAAATACAATGCGTTGTCAAGGCAGAAGTTACTACCAGATACTCATAAGAATGGCATAACATGAAGAAAGTACAGTTTAATGGGCCACTAAATATTAACATTTAACATTCTTTCGAACTATGAGTTTTGGTATTGTGCAAACCAATTGTTTATCTGTCTCTAGCACAAGCTTTTTTTTTTTTTTTTCACTCTAAAATCCTTGCTGTAATTCTTACTTGCCAGCATTCTACAAGTAGCATTTGAAAACCAATTCTTCTTACTGAATCTAGTTGTAGTTGGCAAGAGATTCCACAGAATGAAATACAATTTATGAGACAGCACTGTCCTAATTAATTGGCAAACAGTTATCACTACCCTAATGAACCTGGGTCACTCATTCTGTTTTTTATACCGGCTCATTATTGAAGTTAAAACTTGTGTAGTAAGGGCTAGATAGATAATTGAATGGTTAAAAGCACCTGCTACTCTCCCAGAGGATTTAGGTTCAATTCTCTGCACCCATACTGCAGTTAAAAACCATCCACCTGTTGTTCCAGTTCCAGAGGATCTGACACCCTTTTGTGGCCTATATGGGCAACTGACATATCCTCACATAGATGCATGCATATACATAGTTAAAACCTTTAAAAAATAAGTCTTAATAAAATGAGTATAACTAAGCTAGAGGCTAGTTTGGAGCAGTGTCTACTGTCATTAGGAAAGGCATAAATCTTGTCTTTTTTTTATTGATCCCAGATAATGGTGGTTTGAATTAAATAGTTACTCATTGTGACTTTTTGGTAAATTATTCACTATTAGCAATAACAAAATTCAGGGGTCTGGTTTCCATGATAGACCCCTTCACTGCTTGTCATGATTAATAATGACACTTGCTATTTTGGTAGAATTAGGCTTCCATGCTATTCTGAGGCTGCCTAAGCCTCTTGCAATCTTATTATCTCAGCAAATAGAGTGAGAGCCACCCTAAATTAACCCCAATACACTGGATACAGAACTCAGAACTGGTAACAGTTTTGTTACTTCTCTGACACACAGACGTGTTTGTTTCAGGCTGGGCTGTGAGAGGCTGCCAGTGGGCTTTTGGTTTGTTTGGTTTTGCTCTCTTGACTTTTTGAAACATGCTCTTACTATGTCCTTCAGACTCACCTGGAACTGGCCATGCTCCTGGCTTTGGCTCTGAGTACTAGTGAAGAGCACCATGTTTAGCACCATGCCCAATTGTTGAAGGCAATGCTGGACCTGGAAAATGTGAGATTTGTGTGGGTTTGCCTGAGGATATTCAGCAGCTGAAAGCCATGCTGTTTGTTTAACAACTAAGAATTCATTGAAGAAATATGTGTGAATTTTTTCTTAATTCTGAAATGATATATCATGTTTAATTTTTTTTCCCACAGGTGTTGACTATTTGAAGGACAGTTGGCCAAATGAGTTAGATTAGAATGTTCAGCATTTTCGATAACCAATCATGCAATCCACCTGCTCCAAGATGGCAACCAAGGACGATGGAAATGTTTGTATACACTTATATGGAAATTATCAGCCCCAACTCAATAAAACATGTGGGTTGTAGAAACGATGGTCGAGGAATGTGATGTTGTCAAGGTCTAATTTGGAAAGCAGCTGTGACTGAAGAAATGCATTTCTTTATTTTCATGACTAATACATAAAGAAAAATCTTAAAAGTGACATTAGCAGCAAATAGAAAATATCAAATTGAGTGTAAATTAGGCAATGTCTACTTGGTTTATAAGAACTACTTTATTCTCATGAAAAAATCAGGAGGATGTAACTAAATAAAATTCCAAATTGATATTTCTCATAAATATAGACTTAAAAATCTCACACTATACTAGGAAGGAGAATATAGCAATACCTAAAAATAATATATAAAGGCAATCATTAAGTTTATTCAAAGAAAGTAAAGATGGTTTACTTTATAAAAATCAAACAGAGTCTATACCAACAACAAAGAAATAGAAATATATAGGAAAAGAATTATGAAAATAAAAGTTACCTTGAAGAAATTATGGCCCCAAATTCATGTAATAATACCATTCTAGCTAGCCCTAACAAACATGAGCTACCTAGGATAGATCTAATGAACCCCAATTCTAGCAAATATTACTCCAATAATAAAAAAATCTACATAGATTCAAAGATGTGACTGAAAGATTCAGATAACTTACCTAGGATTTCTCCATGAATTATAGACTCATATAGTATAGTCTTCTAATTATTTAAGATAGATAAGAATGCAAAGGACCTAAAAAATAAAAAATGGTTTGAAATAAAAATAGAAAATCAGATAACTTAATGTACATGGATTTTGGCATATAAAATTGTACATAGTTATGGGGTACAATGTGGTATTCATGCAATATGCAAAGATCAGATTGAGATAAATAGCTTTTCTACCTCCTTAATATAAAAGAATTCTTTTTGTTAGAGTTACCAATCTCTAATTTAGTTTTTTTTTTTTATAAAATATATTCTAAAGTGGTGTGAATTGTGCTCACCGTATTGTGGTCCAGAGTTTAGCGTTTACTACTCCTACAGAGTTAATAGTATTTTCATATGCATTACTCAGCCCCTATCTTGAGATATCCCTGGTCATCCTATCCCCCTGTGACCTCTATGCAACCGTCTTCTGCTATGAAACCATCTGTTTTGGGGTCTACATGTGAACAGAGCATTTTGCCTTCTTCCTGTAATTAATTAAAAATTCTCTAGCTTCTTCCATGTTACTACACATAACAGTATCAGATTCTTATGCCTACAAACTGTCCCACTGTGTACACATACACAACACCTTATTTAAAGAGTCAGCCATCTGTGGACATCATATAAAGTCCCTTAATGCTGGCTGTTGTGAATAATGTTGTAATGGATATGATAGTTCAGGTGTCTTTTGAACATGCTGATTCCATTTTCTTATGCTATCTACACAAAAGTAGGTGATAGCTGGGTTATGAAGACGCTTTAGTTTTCATTTCTGAGGTCCCTCCATGTCATTTTTCACAATAACTATATTTTCAGTAGAAGAACCTAAGAGCTCTAACCACCCACAACAACAGCATCTTTCTCTTTAGATTTTTGCCTTTTGATCATAATTCTACCAAGGGTGATTTGTGTATTGTATGTCTTTCTTTGCTTTGCACCTTTCCTAACACTGATGTTGGACACTTTTCTTCTGGCATATCTGTTCAGGTCATTAGCCTATTTCAAGTCTGTTTACTTGGATTTTTCCTCTTGACTTTTCATGAATTCTCAGCATTAAGTTCAGATAGGATGAAAAGTGTCTGCAGATGCTCTCTTCCATTTTCCGGGCTGTGTCTTTGCTGCATCTGGTCCTTCCCCTTGTGTGCAAAAGCTTCTCAGTTTGATATCATATCATTGTTGTGGTTTGTTCTTTGAAGTCTGGGGAAACTATAAAATAATATATTTGCCTATTTAAATGCTTTAAAGTATTTCCTTTAGGTGTTATTCTGTGAACTCAGAAACCTCAATTATTGCATTAAGTATGTGGGTCTTTGTATCATTCTTAGTTGATTTTTTAATAATTGGAGATTTGCTACCTTTTCAGGTTTTCTGACACCTTTTGTTAAATGGAAGCAATGCATATATCTTGTCAATATTGCAATTCAGAGCCATCTACCAAAGCAGATTCTCCAAGTATTTTACAGTATGCCTTTATGAAATTAGTGCCATTAAGGAAATAATTTTCAAATATTATATTATACTCCTGGAGTTAATTACAAGACTATAGTGAATTTCCATATGTATAGGGATATATATACGTGTATATATATATATATATATATATATATATATATATATATACATATGTATGTATATATATGTATGTCTAGTATTTGTATAGATGTTCACTTGATTCTTTAGTCAACAAGAGGTAGTATCTTCTAATCTTACTTTGTTGTAATACACATTACAGGTTGCAATATTAAAATCGTACTGTCAAAACTCAGCTGAGGTGGTCTCCTTTTTTATATCCTGAGCTTTGCTGCATACAATTTTGATGGTCAGAAGTGTTTGCTACAGAAGTCATCTTGCTCTCAAGGTTCCTTGGTATCATTTCTACTTGTCACACAATATTTACTTTTCATAATATATTTTTTAAAGTTTACAAAGTCACCTTTCAACAACTGCATATAGTGTCAACTACATGTATGTATTTCACTGTTTAGGAACACACTCTAGTACCATGCTTTTAAAAGCATATTAGTAAAAACCTTCCAATAGCTGCCATGGGAACACAGGCAAACCATCTCCATACCTTTGTCCTTCACAAAGCTGAGTCTGCACAAGCCTTGCTCATAAAGACATTTCAAAATGATCACAAATTAGTCTAGACAGTCTCCACATATGCTTCAAACTCAGGATACATCTGATTAACAGCTCCAAAAGAGCATCTGACTGGGTGTCACGCTTGCCTTTTTACATATGAAAAAAGAATCATCTGCATGTTGCTGGACCAGTCCCATCTCCATCCATCCATTACACATTCAAACATCTCTGCTATCTTTCATACATATGTGTGTGTTATATTATGTATGCATAATGCATTTATATATATATATATATATATATATATATATATATATATATATATATATTATAGTTCTATTCTCTACCTGTGAATTTGAAACCAATCAAGATTTTACATAAAGCACATGCATCACATACTTCGCATACCTGTGTTATCATGTATCCATGTCATAGTCTATGACTTTTTCTCTAACAGATGAAGGTTCAGAGAACAAGGCTGGAAGTGGTGTCTACACTTTAAAAAACACACAGATTCATAAATCGAGTTCTTTGGGAGCGTTGGCAGAATTAGAATGGCATCAAGTTCAAAGATAAAACAAAGAGCAGAGCTCAGAGGTAGTCTGCACATCACAAAGAAGACAAAGGAGTAACAAAATCACAAGGAAAAATAATGGCTTTTAGGCCCTTTGGCCTAAAGCGATTGGATTCAAAGTTGAGCTTTGAAGTCTATTTTCTAAAGGGTGCATTGAAATTAAAAAAAAAAAAAAAACAGATATTGTAAAATTTCTTTCTAATTGTAGCATATTCATATCCTAGAATGGCAAATATACAAGACAAACTTAAAAGCCAGGTGAACTTCATATAAATTTAAATGGAAATTCATGATTCATTTTCCCCACTTAATTTTAATACATAATAAACAGGTTGAAAAAAATGTTCAAAGGTGATTTCTACAGGAATATTTTGCTTTGAGTTTTGTTAATAATGAAACTGGACTTCATCTGACTGATAAACCAAGGAGTGTGGATTTATTTTCCTTATGAACCAAAGTTTTTGAGCATTCATAGAAGACAAGAATAAATTCCTTGGTTGGTCAACACTCAAGTACAAAGTAAATTTGTGAATGATGCTTTCCTAGTGATGGTCAGGCAAAGAAAGATAGAAGAAAAACTTGTAGGAAGAAAAAAAAAAGACTAATTTGGGTTCTGTGTTCCGTCATTTCCAGCTCCAGCATGTGCATTTTTAATTCACAGAATGTACTTGTCTCTTGATTGGTTACATATCAAAGTTACATTGACAGTATCTGAAGTGCCTTCTTGTGAGCTGGTAAGTAAATTATTTATAAAATTCAAGTATATAGAAAGTGTAATGTCATTATTTTTCTGAATTGAACTCAGCATCATTTGCCCACAATACCAGATATTACTTACAGATAAAATATTTTAGATGGGGTAGGGGCATGTTTCCATTGATAAAGCACTTGCTCTGTAAGGATAAAGACAAGATTTGAGATCCCCAGCACCCACATAAAATAGTCAGGCATACAGCACGTGCCTGTAATCCCAGTGCACAGAGCAGAATCATAGATACAACATACATCCTTACTTGCTTTCTAGTCATCTGTTGGATCTATTCACCTGCTTTCTTCTCTCTCCTTCACTAGATGCAGCGACAATGAGCCAGGTGGACAGGCTTCAGAATTCCCCCCTGAGAGTCCAGAGACTCCTAATTTACTGCTTGGCTTCCTTCTACACTTGTTTATTCCTTGTACTTTGGATGTTACGTATTTTATTTAAACTTTAGTTGTTTGTGCTTGAGAAGCAGGAAAGCCGAAAAGATCAGATGAAATATTCTTTGGTGTCCCTCCACACAGAACCTGTATCCACGAGGTTCGTCTTTGAAATGCACTGTCACACTCCTGATTGTTTACCACTGCAAACCTCAGCAGCTTTCCTTGGCTTTCCTCTGTCATTTTGTCTCAGGGATGTTGACAAAGGGTGGTGGGATTTTGCTTCCTGGCCCTAAGGAATTCTGAATGCTCCTTTTTGTGCCAAGCAATACTTGTATATGTGCTTTTTGCCTATTCAAAACTATTATACTTAACACTGACTTAGGGGTGGTGAATGGCTTAACAGATAATGGGACCTATGTCTGAGACTGATGTCCTGAGTTTAACTCCTAGGACCCACATGAGAGAAGAAGAGAGCTGGTTCCCACAAGCTATCTTCTGACCTGGTATTCCTGATTGTTTTATTAATTATATGTATAATTATTCATTATACATATATGTGTGCTATATAATTATGTGTATAATTGTGTATATATAACATATTATATATATATAATGTGTGTATCTGTGTGTATCTGTGTGTCCATGTGTATCTGTGTGTGTGTCTATGTGTCTGTGTGTAATAAACAATTAAATATGACTTTACTTATTTAACTTTCTCTGGACTTCCTGGCTGTTTTTCAAGTGTTAGATATTTGGATAATGAACTTCATTTGTGTTTATCCAGAATGAGGCACTGAATGGATGAGAGCTTGAACTTTGACAAACACTGCAAAGGTACATGGTAGAGAATTCTGAGCACACATACTTCTCTCTAAGAATGCTAATCGTTCAGCTGCTTAAGAAAAACATAATGATGATTTGGTTCTAAAATTTTTCCTTTCAGAAATAATGTCAAAATAACTACTAACAACTCTGCTTAACAAAGAATGTGTTCCTAAGCCTATAAGTGTAGGAATTGCTGCAAAGAAAAACATGTCTCCAAGATAGAAAATATGGCAGTGACTGAAAACCCTTCCACAAAGTGAAAGGAAAAATAGGTTCCAAAGCCCAGAAGAAGCTATGAACTACATTTGAAAACAGGAGTCATTGATATCAAACAGTAATCAGGGTGAGAGTATCATCTGCAGAGAGTGCAAAAGTCTGTTTATAACAGCATTTGCTTTGACAATTCATCATGCTGGTTCTCTGTTAGCACAAAAAGAAAGTCCTTTTTTGTGTGTATCAAAAATTGACCTTTTTGCCAAGGATAGGGAAGTAGATAATTATATGAAGAACAAATGAGGTTTTTGTAAGGTGAACCGAAATCTTTTTTTGTCTTGTTTTGTTTTGTTTGTTCTCAGAAATAAATCCTGATCTCTCCTCACAACAGAGTAGCCTTCCCCAATCATTTCCCATCACAGTACCTCACAGAGGGAGATTGTCACTAGAAGATCTACTTGGTAGGGTCAAATGAGAAATACACAAACCTGACCTAAGTTAGTACCCTTATCATTACAAACTAGAAATAAGAGAGTTTGGCCATTTATTGACAACCAGCACAATAAAAATTAGGCATGACCAGTTGCTGATCACATCAGTTGTACAGACATATTGAGAAAAAGAGATTTTAAAAAAATATTCTGTGGAAAGGTTTTCTGTAATCTGAAAATGTTCCTTTTTTTTCTATTTGATACTACATCTGGTCACTATGTTATAGTGTAAGGTAATATATAAATGAAACTGCATACAAAAACAAAGCGTGGTGCTTTTTAAAGAGCATGAACTTGTTGACTTGGAAATATGTGTGTCTATGCCTGCTTTCTGCATGTGAACCACATCATGTAATTCAGCAGAGGCATGAGAGGACATTGAATCCTCTTGTACAGGGCTTATAGGCAGGTGTTATTATCCATGCAGATGCTGGAAACCAAACCTGGGTCCTCTACAAGAGCAGTGAGTGTTATTAACTACTGGGCCATCTCTCTAGCCATGAAATCATGTTATTAGATTAAGTATTAGGGGCCACACATATTCCTTGTCCATATTCTGTTTTCATAAATTTATTTTAAAAAAATAAGGTTTAATTGGATAAGAATCATGAAGGCTAGGACATTCAAGATCAGCTTGGCCATACTGGACTGGCATTACTTATAATTTCAGACTCTGGGCAGGATCTCTAGGCAAAAGAGGACATTACGTGGAGAGACTCAGTTGAGTCACAGGCTTAGGCTTCTTTCCTCCTATATAGCTGCTAATGTGATCCTGAGGCCTCAAACTCATCTACTCCTGGCTGTCTTCCAAAAGCTGCACTTACAAACTCTTTATATGTGATTTTAAAGATTGAGTTCCAGTGTGGCTTTTGAAGGGAACAGATCATAACATCATTTGAAAATCAGTCTCATAAAAAATTTTATTTAAATACTTTTTCAAACATTGAGTCCCATATCCATAAAAATAAAAACCATCGATGTTGAGCCGATTGTAAAATATTCCAAATATAAACAGTTGTTTTTTGTCTGGTGTGCTGACTCACTCTAGTAACCCCAACTCTAGGGAGACTTAAAGCAGGAGGCTTATTTAAAGATATGTATAGACAAGAAAACGGCCTACATGGTAGAGTAAAATAGGTTACCCACTTGGATGTGTGTCTTAGTTACTTTTCTATTGCTCTTAAGAATCACCATAACCAAGAACAAACTTATTAAAAAAAAAACATTAAATTGGAGCCTTGCATACAGTTTTCTGGGGTGAGTCCATAGCCATTGCTGTGGGGAGCATTACAGCAGGCAGGCATAACATTAATGCAGTAGTTGAGAGCTTACATCTGAATCACAAGCAGGGGATGGAGAGATTGCTAACTGGGAATAGCCTAGGCTCCTGAAATCTCAAAACCCACCCCCCACCCAATGACAATCCCCCTAATCCTTCCCAAACAGTTCCATCAACTAGGTATTCGGATATTCAAATATGGCCCCCTATGGGGGCCATTCTCATTCAAACTACCACAGTGTACAAATTGACAGAGGAACTTGCAGTATAATTGTGTGAGAAAAGAAGCCAGGTGAGTAACATCCCCCCCCAAAAAAGGAAGTACCCATGATATATTTGCTCAATTTTTCAGTGGAATGCCTTTATCTCTCCTTTTCCCAGAACTGTGTATGTCTATATACAGTAACTTTATGAGCTCATTCTACATTTCTTCTTAAGTTTAAATATCAGGTCTTAATTGTAAGACATAAGTTATCTAGGCAACAAGCTTTAAATGTAGAAGGGACTTCACTCAAATGTGGCTTGTAAATGATCAGAAATGGATGCTGGCCAACCTCTGAATTTTATTCTTCAAATTCCACATCCGGGCACACGGCTGTGAGTGGTTGAAGGCACAGATAAGTTGCAAATCTAAGTCCAGACATATATTGACTTTTGGCTTTGGACACAGTATGCAGATGGAGGCCACCAGGAAGAAAATGAAAAGCACACACCTAGAATGCCACCTTACACATGGGACCTCTTGCCAACAATCAGGAGTTGTTGACTCCAAATGCTCAGTTGACCACTGAGAAATCCTCTTCCAGCTTCTGGTCTTAAAACATGAAAATAAGAGTCCAAAGTGAAAATGGTCTTTTCTAATTCGCATAGCTCATGTGGGCTGCACCAAGAATGTTGTCCTTCATTTAGTTTCTGCAGCAATTGTTTTCCTTGAGCACAAGTGGGTTCAAAGTTTCCAAGAAGGTTCTTTTGTATCAGCAGAAGAGAAAACTTACAGCTCAGATGAATAAATAGGTCACAGCTCCATGAACTTCTTACCTTCAAAGATACAGTTTTCCAGATTCTAACATTTTATGAATCTGTTTTCAGCTTCTAATGAATTATGTAATTAACGAAAAAAGAAAAGAAAACTCATTCTTCACTAACACAATGCAGCCAGCTAAAAATAATGATTTACCAATATGCATATAAAGCTTTAATGGGTTCTCGCTGCAGAGAGAAATACTGTTCTTTGTGTCTCACCTTGTTCCTCTACGTTACAGGTTACACTCACCAAAAGAAATGTGAGTGCCTGTCATCGGGATGCCGAGAATATGTTGTCTTACATATAAATATATAATGAAGGTCACTTGTAATAAAGCTGATCTGCTGGACGATAGGGAATATGATTATTTCCTAAACCATCGTGTTGAAAAA
This sequence comes from Onychomys torridus, assembly GCF_903995425.1. Taxonomy (NCBI): domain Eukaryota; kingdom Metazoa; phylum Chordata; class Mammalia; order Rodentia; family Cricetidae; genus Onychomys; species Onychomys torridus. The sequence goes on from NC_050460.1 coordinate 54,029,922, forward strand.
TTATAATTAAAAAAATATTCACAGTTGAATTCTGTGTTCAGGCTCATATAGATATGAGATGTCTTAAATAATATCCTGTCGTATGAATCTTTCATCTTCAAAGATGATAGAGATTGCAAATGGCATCCTTCCACCAGAGATAACAAAGCAGTATGACTATAACCAGCATCAAAGAAGAACAACAGGATTGTTTGGAAAATAGGCTTGAATGTGTTCAGAAAACCATCTCTTCATCACTGTGTAAACATTATTCATTCCACCCCTGGCAGAGAACAATTTCAAGTTTCCTTTTAAAAACTCTTTAAGGCATATGAAAAAACAATTTTTTTTAATATAACACTAATCTTGAATCAAAGGAGATTATTTAACTGTTCTTACTTTTAAGTCACCAATGTTTTCACCACTTTCAGCTTACTCTTTGTTGCATTGGTGTGTAAAACATAACCTGGGTTCGAACAACAGAGGATAATTTTGTTTATAAACCTTGTTAAAGTACACTAGGTACACTAAAAATAACTTTGAAGGGTCCAGTAGTGTAACACATACCTTGACAGTAACTAGCAGCTCTCTAGTTGGACATAAGATTCACTCAATACAAGGAAAGTCATGCCTTACACTTGGGAACTAACCAAATACCCAGGACTATTGAAGTCTGGAGGAGAGCCTACAACCACCACTTTACTAAAAGTAGCATGATCCCTAACTACATTCTAAATGTGTTCTTATATCTACAGATAACTGTAGTCCTAATCATTCATGGAGGAAACTTCCCTTTGCAACAGATAAATGCCGTCACAGGAAACCACAATCAAAATTCATAGTTGTAGAATGAAGTCCTAATTAATACATCTACAAAATGATTCCTGCACCTAAGATTCAGGAAACATAGTAGAAGAGGGGATGGAAATATTCTCAGAGCAAGAGGAAAATAGAGTTTTCTATAAGTCTGTGTCTCCTGGTAATGTCAGAAGCTACACCCATAAACTAACATGACTGCCTAACCATGAGCTGAGGAATAGTGATATGTAAGGGAGAAATCCCTTGAGAGACCTCAACCCTATACCAAGAGCTACAAGCAACTAAGGAATTCTGAGAGTTGGAGAAATAGGTTTACCAGAGGAAAACACACTGATTGGTTATCCAATACCAAATGGTCAGCCCTAAAACCACACATGCACATAAGCACATAATGTCATTCAAATTGAGCAGGTCGTATTTAAAGACATATCCACATATATCCATAAATATGTATTTATTACATGTATATCCCCAGGAGATGTGTGTGTGTGTGTGTGTGTGTGTGTGTGTGTGTGTGTGTGTAACAACAACAAAAAGATCATAAATTTTATGGTGAACAAAGAGAGGTAAATGAAAGGGTTTGTAGGGAGGAATGGGAAGTGTGAAATTAGTTATATTATAGTCTCAAAAAAGAGATACACTGAGAATTAACTTACCCAAATTATTCCAGTTACTATTACAGCACTCGAAATTAAGAGGGGATTTTATCTGTTCAACTCAAATAATGAGTTATCTGGTTCCACCTTCATGAAGCATTACTAAAGGCGTTTCCATTTTAACAGATGTCAGCAATCCAGCAGGATCTTTACGAGTTTTTCTGTAGCTACTATCCACACACCACTGACGTCTATTAATTTAAACAAAATACAGCTGTTGGTGTAGTTGGCTTACCCCTGGCACTGGAGGAGGATATTGCATTTCTATTCTCAATCAGGAATATTTCCACCATTATTACTTTCTAACTGTGACTAAAAGTGTCTATTTCCAAATGTTGCACTTGACGTTGTTTTCCAATAATATAGAACATTTTGATGCAATGGCCTTGAGGATAGAGAACGCCTAAACAGCTTTCAGGGAAAATGAAAATTCAGCAAGTGAGTCAAAGAAAATCCAGTTCAGATGAGAAGGGAGGAAGGGTGCCAGGCGACATTGGGAGTTGTAGAAATAACAGTTGCTAGAGTGAAACTTCTCAAACCAAGAAGGAATTTCTTCTGTTAGGCATTCTTCCACAGCACCAGAAGCCTTTCTGGGACAAGGGGCTACTGTAAGTGGCTGTGTGCTCTTTATTTTTTTCTTTTCTTTTTTCTTTTTTTTTTTTTTAAGCTGAGGATCGAACCCAGGGCCTTGCGCTTGCTAGGCAAGCACTCTACCACTGAGCTAAATCCCCAACCCAGGCTGTGTGCTCTTTTAATACTGAGTCATTGTTCTCTACCTATGCTGAATATGAAAGCAGCTGACTTTGTAATAAACTATGTGTCCTCTTGTGTAGTCTTGCTGGCAGTTCCTGTTCTCAGGACTTAAAAACAAAAACCATTGTTTTTGAGTCTTTGTAATTTCTACAGAGATATTCTTATCACCTGTGAACAAAGACAATCTCAGCTCTTCCTTTCCAATTTGTATCCCTTTCATCTCCTTTGGTGGCCTTGAATTGCATTATCTGGAATAACTAGGACATAGATGAATTGAATTGGTAACAAAAATCAAAGACTTTTAAGATGTTACTATTCAGACTCTGTATTTCATTATTTATATGAAATTATATTATTCCAATTTTAACACACCTAAAATTCTAAATGTGCCTTTTCATTGACAAAAGTACATTGCATCATAATTTGATCACTTGTTTTAACTTCTATTTTTTTCTTTTCCTGGCTCTTTGCTTTTATTTCTAAATATTTCATTGACATATATTCATTCTACAGTATGGATTTCATAAAGACTTTTTCATACAAATATATCAAGTCCTTCAATAATATTCATTCCATTGCCCCATCTCCCCTCTTCCCAGAATTACCATTTATTTCCTAATTCATGCTTCTATTTTTGTGTTTCACACATGACTGAATATATCTGTAGAATGTATCATGAATCTTAAAGGTCTTATTAATAAAACCAAACCTGGAGCCAGGTATTGGGGTGAATGCTGAAAGATCAGAGAAACAGAACAAGCCATAGCCACCTCACCTTGCCAATTCCTCAGCTGATCCTGTTTCCTCAGACTAGAAGCCTCTGAGTACTCATCCAGAATGGATCTCAGCTGAACTGTTGCTCAAAAGCCTAAAAGCTTAACCAGGCCAAAAGCTTCTAGTTTCTGGTTTTCACACCTTATATAACTTTTTGCTTTATGCTGTCACGTCCTTGGATTAAAGGCTCACTTCCTGGGATTAAAGGCATTACTCACCATGCCTGGCTGTTTCCAGTGTGGATTTAAACTCACAGAGATCAGAATGGATCTCTGCCTCGCAAGTGAAAGGATTGAAGGTGTGTGTGCCACCATTTTCTGGCCTCTATAGCTAGTGGCTGTTCTGTTCTTTGACCCCAGATAAGTTGAATAGGGTGCACAAAATTTTTGGGAACATAATATCACCACAATAGAGAATATAAGACTCACAAGGAAAGGAAACATATGAAACTTGTCTTTTTCAGTAATGTATAAACATGATACATGTGAACACTCACACTAATTTAAATGAAATGTACTAAAACAGAATTGTAAGTTCTCTAATACCCTATCAGTTTTGTAAATAGTTGAAGAGGAGGAGAATGTTGGAGCATGTTTGTGAAGATCACATTTATAATTTAAATTATGTGTCTGGAACCACTGTTTCAACAAATGCTCATTTTCATCTTGCTTTTCTATGGCTCCCTACTAGCTTGTTTCTAGAACCATACTACATAGTAGCACTGAACAAAAAGGAAAGAAGAGTATATTTTACAACAGTGTGCAAGAAACATTCCATAAAATTATAACTATTTAATACATAAAATGCTGTGTATGTGCTGTGTCCTTCACATTTCTGATGCTATGATGAACCACACTGACCAAAATGAACTTTGGGCAAAAAGCCATAGCTTTATCCTAAATTTCCAGGTAAGAGTTGTAGTTGGAGTTTTCCTGCCTGGCCCAGTCAGGACAAATCTCTCTTACCCGCCAGTCCCACAGTTGCTCAGACCCAACCAAGAAAGCACACAGAAACTTACATTGTTTACAAACTGTATGGCCGTGGCAGGCTTCTTGTTATCTGCTTCTTCTATCTTGAATTAACCCATTTCTGTTAGTCTATACTTTGCCACGTGGCTTGTGGCTTACCAGTGTCTTTACATGTTGCTTTTCATGGCGGCGGCTGGCTGTGTCTCCCTCCAGCCTTCTACTTCCCAGAATTCTCTTCTCTCTTGTCCCACCTATACTTCCTGCCTGGCCACTGGCCAATCAGAACTTTATTTACACAGAGCGATATCCACAGCACTTCCCCTTTTCTTTTTTTTTTCTTTAAGGAAGGTTTTAACTTTTACATAGTAAAATTACATATAACAAAACAATTATCAAGCAAGAATTATAGTTACATTATTAAAGAAGATATACTATCTATCTTATATTTGTGAGTCCAAGGTTTTATATCTAATTTATCTTTTATCATAACTGAGAAAATTATAACTATCTAGTCTTCAACCACATCAAAGACCTCAGAAGGATATAATATTACCTGAGAACCAGGAGAAGGATGTAAGCAACTTTCGGGAGTCTTGCAGGGTAGACAGAGACAGCTGGCAGCCTGGACAGTCACCTAATGTTCCTTTGTAAAGTTGGGGCATTTGTCTTCAGCCCACAGGGTTAGAGTCTCTTGGTCATTTTTCTCAGTGTCCTGTAGAATGTCTGGCAGTTTCCTCTGCGAAGCAGGAACCTGAAGGACCATTTTGTCAAGCAAAGTTCAGTGGTCACCTTTCTATGGGTCCTGCATGTCCAGTCGATCAAGCAGGCTATTCTTGCCAAGGTGAAGATAAGATATGAAGTGTCTTCAATGCCCATCCTCCTCTCTGAAGTAAATTGGTGCTGCCAGGAGCAGACATGTCTCACTGTCCAGAAAGTCTAAATTTTAAAAATATTTTAAATGCTATATTCTGAAGGTCTTTGAAGTATTTGAAGATTACCTATCTATCTGAAATATCTCTATGTATACCTAGAAGACTTAACTAACATGGCTATGAGTATGATTATCACAGATGATTAATTATTAATCTATTTTTAATTATCCATTACAATTTTAAATGAGCTATACAAACACAATACCTTAAACACAAGTAGAAATATATACATAGTATAACAAAATTAACTTTAAGTTTGTATCAATAGACTAAAATCTATACCAATGTAAAACATTTTAAACAAGTTGTTGCTCTTTAGAAGTAAGTTCCTTCCTTAATCTACCCTTTCATCCTATTATATCTATATCATATCCCCTTTTCTTCTTTAGAAAGAGATCGCATTTATAATCAACCTGCTTTAAAGAAAAATATTGGTTTTTCTCTGTCCCACACCAGAGGGCTCTTCTGATTTGGGACACAAGAATCTCTTAACCTTTTCTTTTAGCAATATGTCTGGGTTTAGAGAAGGAGTGAGCCAATACCATCTCCAAAGCCAGCTTGATAATTTAAGGGAGTGGGGACAGAAAGAAAAAGGTATATAAGGCGTGAGGACCAGGAACTAAAGAGGAAAAAGCATGTAGTTAGTTAAGCTTTGGAGCAACACAGTTCAGCTGAGATTCATATGGAGGAGGACTCAGAAGCTTCCAGCCTGAGGAAACAAGATCACCTGAGGAACTAGCAAGGTGAGATAGCTGTGGCTTGTTCTGCTTCTCTGATCTTCCAGCAATCACCCCAATAACTGGCCTCGGTTTGAGTTTTATTAATAAGACTCTTTAAGATTCATGTTACAAAGAGTTTGTCCCTGAGGAAAGCTGGGGCTGGAATTCCAGGAGGCAGGAACTGAAGCAGACGCCATGGAGGAATACTATGTACTGCCACACTCTCTGGCTCATGCTCAGCTTACTTTCTTACACACTCCAAGCCCACTAGTCTAAGAATGGACTGCATACATCAGGCTGGGTTTCTCCCCAACCCTCACCCCATAAATCAATTGAAACAATCTTTCACAGACATGGGTAGAGGCCAATTTGATTTGAGAAATCCCTCAGTTGAAACTCATTTCAGTGACTGGGCTTTGGAAAGTTGACAATTGAAACATACTGGGCAGTCTGTGATACTGAAGGTTGCAAGTCCAAGAGAGAAACTGAAGGACAGTTCTCTAGGAATTCCCCAGCACATTTACCATGTGTGCTGTGCATGTATATGTTTTATTTGAACACTATAAAAATGTTTTGAAAGTGATCCTTCATTTGTTTTATGTCTTAGTTTAGAAGATGTAATGTTTCCAAGGTTCAGATCTCTCAAAATAAAATAATAGCAACAATTTTCTTTCAATATGTCTGTAAATTTTAAAATGAGATGGTGTGTAAGAAAGTGGTGTCTGATACGTGGAGGAAAAAGGTATCCCATGGTATTTAGTGTTGGTTTTCTTCTCTGCCAGTGGCATATATAATTTTTCATTTCAAGTTAAGTTTCTAGGACAGAGTTAATTTTATTGTTAGTATATTACATTTTACTCCCTCGTCCTATTACTGATTTCTAACTTCTACACACTCTCTAGGTTTTTAGAATTATTGAAAAAGATGGATGGTTTGGGTCTCAGCTCAGTGAACATTTCTCCTACTACATTTTCTATAAAGAGATTGTATATGACAAATTAGAATTCAGTGTAGTGATTGAACATGCTATCATATCTGATGATATGGATAATTTATTTAAACACTCATTTTCACAAAAAAAAACCACTATGTAATTCTATTTGGGCATTTGTATAAATGTCTAACAAAACACACACACACACACACACACATGTATATGCATGCATACATATTCACAGACACACACATACACACACGCACATGTATATGCACGCGTACATACACACACACACACACACACACACACACACACACACACACACAAATTATATATACAAGGAACACTGGAGTGCTTGAGGTGGGTTGATCCAAAGAAGAGCACAGGAGTCCACTGGTTTCTTTGTTATCAATTTTAAGTTTTTGTGATATTTATTATTATGGGTTTGTGCATTCATAGAAATAAATGATTGTTTTATCCTTCCAGATCATGGTAGATTGGATATTCCTTTTAAGGTGTTTTTTCCTATAAGACACTAAAAACATCCAGAAGAATGGTGCAATGCCATAGTACAAATATAACAAAAGCTGGGTGTCTTGAAGATGCAGATCCTATTTTAGAGTACTATGTGGCACCCTGGAAGGTACTCTGGTGCCTTAGTTTCTGACATAGTAGGAAAAATCTAACTGCAGCTGTAAGGATATTTAACTACAAAAGGGTCTTCTGATCATTAAGAGGCACAGCTACCAAGATATAGCTCTATGGACTGTAGAGTTGGTTCAGGGGATAAGAGTACTCACTGCTCTTGAAGAGAACCCAGGATCAGTTCCCAGCACCCACATGGGGATTCACAACAATCTATAACTCCAGGTCCAGTGAATCTGATGACCTCTTCTGGCCTCTTCAGGCAGTATATGCATGTGATTTACATGCATGCATGCATGCAAACATTCATAGACACAGCCTAAGAGTAATAAGAGTAAATAAATATAAAAATATTTCGTTGTAGTCTCTGGTCCCCTCACATCTCATTCCCTTTCTAACCAGGGGTATGCTACAGTTTGCCTTATTTAATTTATAGGTAACAAACTGTCTATCTGGTCTTAGTATAAATTTCATATATTCACAAACATTGAGAATTATGGATACATTTTTATTTTATACCCAGTATAGCTCTGATTTTAACTTTGAGTCTGCCCTTTATTTTTAACCCAAGCTGAGAGTATAGTGGTGCATTTACTTAGTGGATAAATTACATTTTAATTACTTGAAAACACCTCATTTGGACCATTAACACCCTTAGAAATTTTAGTTCAGAATATTTTCCAGTTAATTTTTAATGAAATAAAATGTAGTAGGCAATTAAAAATCATGACTTTTTAATGTTGAAGTTTTCAATCACATTTTTTTCACTCTCTCCTCACTTTAAGCATTTTGATGATAGCTATTTTAATAGAATGTTTCCTACACATATTTGTATGCATGAAAATAAGTAATTTGAGAAAATCCTAAATATAAGCACAAAGTACATTGAGTGCATGAAAAAAAGATTCGACAAGCCCAAATCCTTAATTTTGCTGTTATTTTTAGGAGTGGTTACTAATGTACCAGTGAATTCCAGACATGATGGGTAAAGCATCTACACTAATTAGTGTTCTATGAAAGTTCAAAAAAAATGGAATGCTAAGTAAAGTTTCATTAGATTAGAACATCTGAGTAAAACACAAAAAGATCTAGGTTCATAAAGAGAGGCAATTTGTTTATTTGAAACCTGTCAATGAGAACGTAGGAGGGGCGGGAGGAGGGAAGGGGAGTATCTATGATTGGTATGTAAAATGAATTAAAAAAAAAAACTTTTCTTAATTAAAAAAAAAGTAGGATCAACCCATGAGTTCACATTCTAAGATTAACTTTTTTCTTTTAATTTGAAGACTCTGTTGTTGATGGTTTTCTCTCTGATACACACATATTAAATGAGATACTACAGCTGAATTCTAAAAAAATACTGAATAAAGTAAATCAATAAATATAAGGAAATGGTATGTAGGTAAAAATATGATGTGAATTTCATAACAGTTCCCATCACTGATTTAAAAAGGCAACACAAAGCAGAACACACAGGAAGAACATGGAGAAGATTGACAGACACTGTACTCCATCCTTTGTCTGACGTCATTATGGAGAGAATAGTGAGTTACACAAAGTGTCTACTAGGGGTTGATATCATTTTGATTGGTAAATTGAACTTTTATTTATAATTTATTCATTCACTCACTTTTATTAGTTTACAAAGGTTGACTTTGTTATGGTTGCTCAAATAAATATACCTGTCTGACGTCATGGATTAGTAGTAGCCACTTTTCTGACATAAGCATTGATGTCCAACAAAGACTACTGAGGTTGGCTACTAAATTATTTAGAGATACTTGTGATGGACTCCAAAAAAATTAATTTGATTGTATCACATTGTTTTTCTTTTAGCTATTAAATACCAATTTCAAGGCAGTCTGCTTGTTTGTTCCTTTTTTTATAACAAGTGAAAAATGTGAATACAGCACTGAGATCTTTCCCTGTCTTCCGAGGGATAATAAATGCCTCCTATCAGAAAGCGCAAAACACAAGGCATATTCTTATGTGATTTCAGCTCCATATTAAAGTGGAGTGAGAGTAATAGGGTAAAGGGTGAAGGTGGTAGGATTTGTGAGAAATACCACCACGTGTAAAAGCATAAAAGGAAGTTACAATATAGTTGGAGAAGCACACAAAATTGTATAACCACTATGACTCATATTTCAGAAAGAATAGGAGAAGTTAGGAGCAGAGAATATAAGCAAATGCTGAATTTTGAAAGTATCCATATGTCTAGTTGGGAGTTGATACTACTGTAGACACAATAGAAAACCATTGCAAGAATTTAGCTGGAGAGAATATGATAATATGTTTGCCAAATGCCATTGTAAAATAACAAAGTGTTGGTTGTGATGAGAATCCAGAAATACTCAAAGCCCTGGGCGGGGGGAGTGTTGGGAGAGTTGTAATGGAGTATATGAAACTAAATCATAATTGCATGATCCTATGGCTTATTTAAAATGTTTCCAAAAAAAGGAAGAATCTTGTAAGGTGCTCATATTTTTTGACTGTGTAAGTAGGAGAGACACAGAAAGGTAGTTACAGAGTCTGCTGAGTTATGATGCCTAAGGAGCAAGACTTATCAAGTATGCCATTGGATAGACAGGTGTAGAACTGGGACACTGGTCTGGGCTGGTGTCCCCAAATGACACCAACTGTAATTGAAGCAGATGTGAATTTGTTCAGTTTATGATGAATGAATGAATGAATAACGAAAACGTTGAGAAACCTAGGGTTTGTGAGTAAAAAATATATATATTCATAAAAATTATAGAAAGGGGCTATCATATACCCAAATGAGAATGTAAAATGGGGGAAAATCAGACAAATGGATGAGGAAGTTCACTAAAACACAAAGCTATGGGGAAGTTCAAAGTTAGTGACTGGAAGTAACTTTTGGATTTAGCAAATTGTAGCTTCAGGGCCTCAGACAGTGTGATTTCATGCAAACAAAAACAAAAACAAAAATAAATTGCAGGGGCCGTTAGAGGATGAGGTAAGAAACTGAGGACATGAATGTCACTCATGTTTTCCAAGACACTTAACTGATAGGAAGATAGCTGAAGGGACCATCACATCTGGAGAGAGCAGTTGGTTTTTCTTTTCTTTTTAATTTATTATTATTGATTTCAGAGAATATGCATACCACAGTATGTTTGTAGAGGTCAGAGGACAACTTTGTAGAGTGGCTTCTTTCTTTTAACCTTTGCATAGGTTCTGGAATTGAATTCAGGTCACTATATTTGCATGGCAGATGCCTTTGGCAGCTGAGCCATCTTCCCAGCCCTATTTTTCTTTTTATTTCTTTTGATTTTTGAAATTAGCATATAATTATACCATTTTTCCTCCTTTCTTTTACTCCCTCCAAATTTACCCATGCTTTCTCTAATTTATGGCCTCTTTTCTTTAACTGTTACCACACCACACACAGACACACATACACAGACACACACTCACCACATATTCACAAATACATAAATCTGTGACATGACCAACCATTACACAAAAATGGACGTATTAACATGGAAATAGAGAAGCTCATGAGGCTTCAACTCTAGACAGGTAACTGGGGAATGCTGAGAAGGCAAAATAATCGTCTGCCACAGAAGAAGGCCCTCTACTGGTTATCCCCTGAGATCATATATGCATAGGTGACATTTTCTTTCTTTCTTTCTTTCTTTCTTTCTTTCTTTCTTTCTTTCTTTCTTTCTTTCTTTCTTTCTTTTTCTTTCTTTCTTTTTTTTTTTTTACAATGGAACCATTGAAGTAAGCTTTATAGCTATAAAGAAGATAAATGTATGCAGGAGGAGGATTTTCATTATCATTAATACTAAATTCTGTTTGCTTTTTAAGACAAAGTAATGTAAAATAGAAATAAGTGTACACAAATAATTTTTAAACCATTGAGAATCACAAAATTTTCAACTTCTCTTCTTGCATTTGTTGCTGGTTTTTTACCTTCTTTGCCTGACCAGCAGTTGTTCTATATTCTCTGGATCTTTTGGTCTTGCCAGACTCTAGCTTTGTTGTCATAGCTATTCCTGAGGTGATTGTGATAATGACAGCAATGGTGATGGTGGCGATTGTCCATGTATTCTGGATATTGTGATTGGTAGAATGACTGTGTTCATAGTTGGTGATCTCACTGATTGTCACTCCAAATCTGCTGTTCTTTAAAAATGAACAATCTTGGTCTCAACAATTGACACTCTTACAATCCCTCCTCTTTCTCAAGAATTGGACTCCTGGTGCTCCACCTGGGGCCTGGCCAAGGATCTCTGCATCCACTTCCATCAGTTATTGGGATGAGAGTTCCAGCACGACCATTAGGGTGTTTGGCCATCTGATCATCAGACTAGGGAGGAACTGTAAGAGTGTGGATTGTTGAGACCAAGATTGGAAAAGCACAGGGACAAATAGCCAAACGAATGGAAGCACATGAAATTATGAACCAAAAGGTGTGGAGCCCCCAGCTGGATCAGGCCCTCTGGATAAGTGAGACAATTGAATAGCTTGAACTGTTGGGAGACACCCAGGCTGTGGGACCCGGACCTGTCCTTAGTGCATGAGCTGACTGTTTGGAACCTTGGGCTTACACAGGGACACTTTGCTCAGCATGGAAGGAGGGGACTGGATCTGACTGTACTGAATCCACCAGGTTTAAATGAATCCCCAGGGGAGTCTTGGCCCTGGAGGAGATGGGAATGGAGGGGAGGGGATGGGGGGAAGGTGGGGGTGGGTGCGGGAGGGGGGAGGACAGGGAAACCCATGGCTGATGTATAAAATTAAAACACAAATATAATAAATAAAAAAGAATGAATGAAGGCACTAATGGTCAATGGCAGGCAACATCTGTTCTCATCGTAATCCTCAGACATTCTGAATCTAGGTCTGGTGTTGAAGAACTAGCTTTTGTCAGTAGCAGACGTTATTGGTGACCAGTATACACTAACCACAGCCAGGTTCCTGGTGTGATGGTGCAGCGTGTCCCCTGTGTGTCATGGAATTTTTGCCTTTATGTTTGTGGCAGTGCATCAGTAGAATTCACGCTTCTATGCCTGTCTAAATTTTCACCTTATTTCACCAGGTTGGAGAACCCCCCTCAGCCATATGATCACAGAGATCAATAGATGACCTCCCATGCTATTTTTCTCTGTTATTAGTGTGACAGCAGGATGGGGTACTACATGTATTTTTAACTTCCAATATTTCATCTGTCAGTAGGTCAATCAGGACTTAACCCCATCACTTGTCAAGAGCCGCCTTGTATAACACATGAGGACAGTGTCTGTGTAGTTGTTAAATAATGACTGTTGGCTTCAATTTAAATCATCGTCTTTCAGGAGAAAGAAAACAACACAAGTCACACATGATTTTCATTTGATGGCACAAGTTACTAAAAGAGTAGAAAACATTTGATAATAGCCTTAAATGGAAACACCATTTAGCGTTAGAATATATTTTTGTGACCCCACATGTATGGCACCTCCCTGACATTTCAGATTATTGTCTTGAAAAGTCTGTGGCAATTGTGAGACATGCAGACATTTAACAAGTGTAGAAAATTGAAAGTTTTAATAGAAGCATATTTTAGAAATGCCTTGGAAAATATCAGAAAATAACATATGTTTTAAATGTGCTTGTCTTGAAGTCTGCCAGCGTCTTGACACAGATTTAACTTACATAAGTGCCTTTCCTTCTGGGCATTTAAGACTCCACCATTAGTCACTAAGTACCTCTCACTGTTCTCTGGCAACAAAGAGACTGAAGAACATTCTTTTAGGTGTCAAGTACCCTTGTCGTCAAACATAGAGCTCCGGCCATTAGATAATTGCCTGTTTCCTAAGAAAATGAAGTGCTTGGACACATCCCATCTTTACTGCCGGATGTGTCTCTGGGCACAGGAAGCATTTGGCAGCAACTTGGAAGACACACTAGCAGTATCTGGATGTAGAGATTTGTGACAAAACATACAAGACACCAGAGAGATAGCTTAGCAAGTAAGAGCATTTGGTGAGCAAAAATGTGGATGAAGAGTTCTTATCTTAGCACCCCAATGGCAATGCTTGCCTTCAACCTCAGTGGTGCTGGCTTCCAGTCTAGTAAACTTTTGGCAAGGTCCAGGTTCAGTGAGGGCCTTTGTCCCAAGTGTGAGAGAACACCTGCTGTTTACTTATGGTCTCTATGACAGGCACAGACAAGTTTACCTATGCATATGCACATGTGCACACACATACACACACACACACACAGACACACACACACACACACATCACAGCATCTTGACTTCACACACCACATACCTCATATACACACATAAATATGCACATGAACTCATGTACACGTGTGTGCACACATGTGCGCACACACACACAGGCACAGAGACAGACACAGAGTAAGAACAGAATCTATATTTCTAACTGATATGAGTTTTTGGCATTTTTTTCACCATAAAGCTCTGTTTTTAGTTTTGAGGTAAATCCTCACACAGCCTTGCATCTAACTTTCTGGATATGATGGGGCACAGCGCATTAGTTCTTGTTCTCTGCCTAGGATTAGAGGCAGACTATGCTGGCTTCTAGCAGAGATTCTTCTTGGAAAACAGAATAAAACAAACGTATCATAAATGAGCAATAACAAAGATGTCATGTCTGGCCCATATGTTTCAACCAATCTATAGTTCTGTTGTTTGCTTTTTCTTTGGGGCCTTGCCACCCAGCACCCAAATAAATACAAGGAGACTTATTCTTACTTATGAATGCCCAGCTTTAGCTTGGCTTGTTTCTAGCAAGCTTTTCTGACTTAAATAAACCCATTTCTCTTCTTCTGTGAGCTTTTTACCTTTCTTTATTCTATATATCTTTTCATTCCTTCTTACTCTATGGCTGGCTGTGTGGTTGGGCAGCTGGCCTCTGGCATCCTCCTCTCTTTCTCCTTTTCTCACTCCTCCCTCTTCTCTCTCTTCCCTAGATTTCTCCTATTTATTCTCTCTGCATGCCATCCCCGCCTATCCCTCATCCCACCTAGCTACTGCCCATTCAGCTCTTTCTTAGACCAGTTGGGGTGTTTTAGAGAGACAAAGTAACACAGCCTTGCAGAGTTAGACAAATGTAACACATCTTGCATCATTAAGCAAATATTCCACAGCATAAACGAATGTAACACATCTTAAACTAATATTCCACAACCGCTCTCATTGTGGCCAAATACTTCTCACATCAACCAAAAATTCCAGGACAATAAAGATCTAGAATGAATACAGAAACATGACTTAGGTGATTGGCTAAACATAGACCTCATAAGGAAATGTGACCTGCCGTGCAGTCTGTGTTCAGGGTTCCTTACAAAGAACTCTGAGCTCCTGGAATTTCTGTTTCCCAGGTGATAGGAGTGTTGAAGGTGTACTAACCTAGTGGCTCACTATGACATCCTTGGGTAGTTTCAGGGCTGGGGTTGTTCACCAGAAAGACCAACCATGGGACTGTCTGGTGTGGTTGATATATTGTGCACCCCAATAAACTTATCTGGGGGTCAGAGAACAGAACAGCCACTATATTAAAGATAGAGGTTAGGCAGTGGTAGCACATGCTTATAATCCTATCATTCCGGAGGCAGAAATCCATCTGGATCTCTGTGAGCTCAGGGCTACACTGGGAACAGAGTCAGGCATGGTGACACATACTTTTGATCCCAGAAAGTGATGGCAGGAAGCAGAAAGGTATATAAGGCTTGAAAACCAGGAACTAGAGGCTTGTCAAGCTTTTAGGCTTTTAGTAGCAGTTCAGCTGAGATCCATTCGGATGAGGACTCAGAGGCTTCCAATTTGAGGAAACAAGATCAGTTGAGGAATCGATGTGGCGAGGTTGGCTGTGGCTTGTTCTGTTTCTCTGATCTTTCAGTGTTCACCCCAATACCTGGCTCTGGGTTTGTTTTTATTAATAAGACTATTTAAGACTCAGGTTACAGTTTGGAGGTCTGATCCAGCCCATCATACATAGGGTAGAGGGAGGAGAAGATTATATCCAATCAAGTAGCCTATCATATAATCAGTCAATCAATTCTGCAATGAAATAGAAAAGTATTCTGATTTATAAAGTATGTGTTGGCAGGATACCCTTAGCATTATCTTCCGCACCCTATCTGTTGTGTCTTTTCATTGAGATGGTCTTGACTTGTATTTTTCCTGGTAAATTTTGATTATATATATGATACTTTCCTGGGTTCTGATACTCATTTCAAATTAATTATAAAGCCTATAAGGATAATAAGAGATGCTACATTTATATCTTCAGGTTATAGAGATGGCAGCTTAAATGCTCAAATATATTAAGAAATTTTCAACATCTGCACTAAATCTGATTGGTGAGAACCAAAGCCATCTTGCTGATACCCAATATACATCAAAGAGACTAGAAACCACCTTGAAACACCAGTTCTCACAGAGGACAGAAAAAGACAATGTGCTGTATACCTGAAAACCATGGAGAGGTTTTCAAACCTAGAAAATAATTAAGTCATGTCCTTTTCAGGGAAACTGATCCTACAAGAGACAATCACATGAAGTAAATTAAGGCAATCACAGAAAAGAAAAACATTGGTTTTCTACCCTTGGTGCTTCCAAGACTTCACATAGTCGAATATCACCATGTCTGTATTACATTGGAATATATTTGAAACTGTCTAGGGAGATGAAGGGGATTAATGGGAGGGAGGAGACCAAGAACTGTTTTAAAAATACACCTGCCCTGGACCTTGGTAGAAATTATTTCATGTTACATCTTATACCGGTTACCAGTGAAATATGTCTTTGTCAAGAGTAAGAGGAAGTCGTCTGAGAGGAAAGCAGTTACTATAGTAAAATTTTAATTTACTTCAGTTTCCTCCTTTGCTCATGTCAGGCCCCCCCCTCCTCCCCACCACTCCAATCCCTGATCATTCTCCCAGTGCCTTCCCTGCAGCTGAGGCTCTATCTAGTTTAATTTGTCAACTCCATTTGAGCCAAGTTCAGTTCAGCTATGGACACTTCAATTAGCTAAGTGGGCTTTTTTCTTCAGTCATTTATAAAATTTACAGCAATTCAAGTTGGAGTGTATGATTTTAACACCCTTTGAGGGTTCTAAAACTTTTTACATGCCTATTTTACACTTTAGACCAAAATACCCTTTAAAGATTTTTTTTTTTTTTTTTTGCAAATCACCCACCACAGCCCTAAAGTAAATCTAGTATAACTCAAGGTTAAGGGAGAAATTTTTTTATTTAGAGGAAAGACAAAGATGGATCATTCAGAAGTGGCAACAATTTAGATATTGGGATAATTGGATCTTGGAAAAGATCTGCAAGGGAAATGTCCTGGCTTTCTCCAATTGTAGACACTAAAGCTTGAAGTTTCCTACCAACTTTTATAGGAGAGGAAGTTTGTTTTCCAATGATTATATTTTGAGTCCCTAGAAAACCGGATAGTAAAATCTCAATAATTAAAGAGAATAGATACAACAAAGAACTTGTGCGGCTTACATGCTTATTTACAATTTTTAAGTTTTAAGTCAAGTAAAAGAAAACAGCAAAATTAGGTATAGTGGGATGGAAATGAAAGAAATCTCCAAGGGATCTTGGAGGTGAATGAGAGTGACCTGTGAGGGAGCATAGTAAGATTTATCTCACAGAGATGCTGCAGATCCAGGCATGGGATGTCTGTGGCAACATTTTAAAGGCTTGATTCCTCTCAGCTTCCAATAGAAAATACCAAGGGAGGAGAAACAGCCCAAAGATACCCAGCACTACCAGGTCTTTCAGGAAACAGCAGTTGCTGGCCTAAGCAAGACTGATTCACAGTACGGTTTTATCAGAGTTTGCATGGAGACACTGTAGATTGGAAGACCTGCTTGGCACACCAGGGCCTTTGATGTAGGAGCATTCAAACTTAAAGACAATGAGCAGCCAGCTCACTCTCTTCTTCTCTACCAGTCTATTTCTGGCATGTAAGTGTTGACATATCTGATATTGAGAAAGGACTTCTAATTTGCATATTTATCACATTGTCAGATAGTTATTTAAAAATTAACAAAAGCAATTTTGTTTCACGGTTACAGATGTGTACAAAAGAGATGATTATACTTAAAATATTACAAACTTATCTGTGGACTGAATGTATCTATCCTTTTATGTCTTCCCAACCAAGCTGGAAATGCTCTCAACATAAAACCTCTAATTCTTCATGTAGAATTGACACCTCATGAGCTTTCTCCTATTTACTTTGGTATATTTATGGGTGTGAAGCAGAAGAGGTGATCTTCCCCAGGGAAGAGCATCAGTTCATTGTCAGTGACAAATGCTCAGCCATGAAAACATACATACAAGTAATATTATACAGACTGAGAAGGTTATATTTAGGAATATATAGATATATGTGTATATATGTAAATGTATACATATAAGCATACAATAACAATTAATGAAAGTATGGTCATGAATTTAAAGGAGATCAGGGAGGAGTTTGTGGGAGGGTTTGAAGTGGGGAAAGTTAAGGGGAAAATATTGTAATTATATTAATTTTAAAAATAAAACGATATATCAGCTATATCTCCCATAATCACTCTTTCTCCACATCATAGAAAAAGTCCTATTTTGGGTTGGGGATTTAGCTCAGTGGTAGAGCGCTTGCCTAGCAAGCTCAAGGCCCTGGGTTCAATCCTCAGCTCAAAAAAAAAAAGAAAAAAGAAAAAAGAAAAAGTACTATTTGATATTTCTGACTTGCTCATGGATGAGTTTGAAGACTGTATTTCAATAGTGTCTCCCATTCTTGCTATTTCAAAACAAAAATACTACTGGAATAAAGAGATTGGAAAGAGAGTTGATGAATTTTACCATTTCCTTTTGGCTAAGATAATTTTCTGAAATATGAGACAGACAGAGAGAGAGAGAGAGAGAGAGAGAGAGAGAGAGAGAGAGAGAGAGAGAATATTACTATGACAAAAACAAAAAAAAACAAAAAAATAAAGGGGGTGGAAATATTTCCTGAAACTGACAAGTTTTATCCTTTAAAAATATGGTTTGTTGTCTGAGCTGTAATAACTTTACAACTTTTACACCCAATACTTGCTAGTGGAATTGCCCAAGCTACATTTCCCACATGACATATTACTTGCAGGTTTGACAGTATGCAATGAATTTAACAATTACTTGTCTCCTCCTGGTTTTTCTTGGGGGAGACAATGTTGTGGAAAATTACTTTAACTAGGCAAAAATGTGTTACATTTGCTTATGCTGCAGAATATTTAACTCTGTAAAGATGTATTATATTTATTTATGCTGCTTATGTTCAATGGCATAAAGATGTGTGTTTAATTATGTAAAGATGTGTTGCATTTGTTTCATCTTGCCTGCCTAAGGCACCTTGTTGGTCTAATAAAGAGCTGAATGGCCAATAGATAGGCAGAGAAAAGATAAGCAGGCTGGAAGGCAGAGAGAATAAGTAGGAGGAGAAATCTAGGCTTGAGAGAAAAGAAGGAGGAAAGAATAGAGGAGACATCTGTGATCATACAGACAGCCAGACACAGAGACAGCAGGAAAGTTAGACATAAAGGCAGAAATAAAAGATGGTAAAAAGCCCAAGGCAAAACATAGATAAAGAGAAACAGATTAAAATAAGAGCTATACAAATATGTGTCATGATTTGGGAACTGGTTGGTGGCCAAAAAGTATGGTACAACTGGTGTTCCAATGTGAAGCTATATTTCCACATAGGGCCTAAGATGGCTCCTTTAAGAGTCTCTACCATAAAGTAGAGCATTTAAGCAGCCTTTTCATGCTAAATAGAAGCAGCAAGCTAAGTAAAAATGCCTGCTACAGCATGATCACCCAGAGCTGGGGTGGTTGAATGCAGTCTGTGGTGAAAGGCATGTCTTGACTGGACCTGTAAGCTTAAGGCTTGATTCTCTCACAGAACTGGTGAAGGGGCAGAATCAGTCACCAAAGTTGGGGCTGAAGGCTCAGTGGTGGTAGTGTAGCAGTTTAGAGTTTTGCTCATGCAGACAGAAAAGGCTAGAGATATGCAGTAAAGACAGATTCAGATGGATAAAACCACTAAACAGGTGACAATGTGTTTAAAAAGAATAAGCCATGTAAAAATGAAAAATACACAGGGAATCTGGATCCTGTATGTCATTATGTTTACTTTGAATTTTTTTGGTTGCTGATGAGCAAACAACAGCTGCTGAGAGACATGGGATTGTAAGAGGGACTGCTGAATTAAACCAATCTAGATACTTTAAGAATACTTTAACTTTAAGATGGAAGTCAGAAAATGTGCTGCTTTGGGGAAAAGGTTATGCATTCTTTCCACAGAAAATGAAAGGCTGTGGATTCATTCAAGGTTGATAGAGATCAGATTTAACCAGGAAAGACTGCCCTGAAAATTTTGGCTAAATTACAAAACAGGTGATGTATATTTCACCTGCTCAAACATAAAACAAAGGTCATCTTTGGCTGGCTTGTGTACAACACACAATCTGTACTTGTGTTAAAGCAGATGTGTATACTGCATTTGAAAGTTTGTGTGTTTTCAGAGCAAGAAGGTCAGACACCAATGAAAACAGGTGGCCCAGGTGATCCAACCTCTTAAAGTGCTACTATTGTAGTTTTCTCAGAGTTCTTTCTTCAGAACAGCTTTAAGACTACTTGCTGAGATGATCCAGCTCCATAGACTATTCTAGCCAGGACTGCAGATAAGCATTGTGCTTCCTCATAGCACAGAGATGGGACAACAAATATTATGGCTAATTTTCCCAGGACTTGACTATTATTTCACTTTTCCCAGGTTCCCTAAAAAGATGCCTTTGCCCACAGATGATGAGAAGCAGCCTATAGAACACAATGCCAACATCCCCAAGAGGTAGGGTGGGTAGTTTTGGGGAATTTTGTGTGTTATAGATGTTTGTCATTGTTTAGGGGAGTACAGGAGCATAGGATTAAGAAGATAACAATTAACCTCAAATATTTTACATTGGTATGGATATTTGGTATATTGATACAAATTTAAAGTTTTTTTATATACTGAATGTGTTTTTCTACTCTTGTTTGGGATATTGTGTTTATGTAGCTCATTTTAAAATGTAATATATAATTAAAGAAATTCAAGTTAGTAGTCATCTTGAATCAAACTTATATTAGGTATATTTTCAAGGTTAAACTCATATATTTTAGATTGATAGTTGATCTTCAAATATTTCAAAGACATACAGATATGGCATTTAAGATGTTTAATAACCTAAGGCTTTCCATGATAGTGAGACACATTTGTTCCTGGCAGCACCAATTTACTTCAGGGAAGATGATGAGCATCAAAGAAACTCCATATAGAGTCTGCTTTCATTATGGCAAAGCTAGCCATTTGGGCAATAAACTGCCCTTGTCTTGGCTGCTCACACTATCCTGTACAAACTGGACAAGAAGGACACAAAGGAAAAAGACTGTGAAACTTTGTCAAAACAAGACAAGACAGTCCTTGAAAATTCCTCCTTCATAGAAAAGTCTTCCAGCTATTCTAGGCCTATATTCTGAAGATGTATGCCTCAACATTGAAGAGGAACTTTGGGTGACTGTCCAGGCAGCTAGATGTCTGTCATTTCTATAGTTTTGGAAGTGGCTTGCACTGCACTTTCTGTTTACTCTGGTAATATTATATCCTTCTGGAATCTTTGATGAAGTTGAAGAGTAGATAGTTATAGTTAGTTTTTCTTAGTTATGATAAAAGGTAAATTAGGTACAAAAATTTGGACACACCAAGGATAAATAATGGAGTATTTTTGTTGAATTTGCCAAATTCAAATGGACTGGACATTGTGAATGTAATCCTTACTTGATAATTGCCCTAATTGTATATAGTCTTAATATGTTAATGTTAAAACCTTTCTTTTCATTTAAGCAAAAGGGGGAAATGTTGTGGAACATTACTTTAACTAGGCAAAGATATGCTGCATTTGTTTATACTGCAAAATATTACTTTAATTGTGTAAAGATGTGTTACATTTGTTTATGCTGCATTTGTTTAATGATGGAAGGATGTGTGTTTATGTAAAGATGTGTTGCATTTGTTTCACCTTGCCTGCCTAAGGCACCTGATTAGTCTAGAAAAAGGGCTGAACACTCAATAGCTAAGAAAAGAGAAGACAGGTGGGGCTGGCAGGGGGAGAGAATAAGTAGGAGGAGAAAACTAGGCTCAAGAGAAAAGAACAAGAGAAGAAGGAGAGATAGAGGGAGATGCCCAGAGCCAACCAGGCAGCTCAGCCTCCCATAGACATATGTAGACAAAATAGCAAAGTAAGATTTACAGACAGAAAGAACAGATGATAAAAAAGCCCCAAGACAAAACATAGATAAAGAGAAACAGATTAAAATACAAGATAGGATGTATCTGAGCATTTCTAACTAATATTATGTCTCTGTGTGATGATTTGAGAGCTGGTTGGTGGCCCAAAGGAAAAAGTCTGCTACGGGTCAAAGTCTTACATATTTTAAAAAGGTTTCATTTTTCCAGTGAACTCTTCTTATATGATGTTCCTAGATAATTCTTTTGAATTCCACAGCACTGTTTGGAGGTGGAACAAACAGTCAGACACTGCCTGCTGTTGTTGAATATATAGATAGATCGACTTGACTGATGTCTTACAGAACTTTCAGTACTTGATTTGGCACAGTCCAATTGTATGCTCCAAGATAAATGAGTGTCTATGATTTGGTTTTCTGCATAAAATATTAGTATTTTATTGGTAACTGCCAATGAAGGCATTAATAGATTACTTTGTATTGTGTTCAGCAGCTTCATGTCACCTAACAAAACACCCGAGAACATCAATTTAAGGAAAAAAATTCTGATTTTCACCAGTGGTTTCCTAAGTTGTAGTCCATGGTCACTTGACCCTGACACTTAGGTCCTATGTTGGAAAAGAACATCACAGCAATTGCTTGTGGTTGAGGAGTTGGCTCACATCACACGATGCTGCCATGTATGTCAAGCTTGAAAACAAATTGGCAATGTATAAAAATAAATTCTAAAAAAACTATATATGTACCTCCTAGATGACTCAGAAGTGTCATTTTTTTCCTCAAGAGAGATGATAAAGTATGTTCACAAAAAATGCTGAGTATGCTAGTTTGAATGAGAAATGTCTCCCACAGAATCAGGTGTTTGAACACTTGGACCTCATTGGTGGCATAGTTTGGGGTAAGGTATGGATACTTGACACCTTGTTACTTGGTATGACTTTGCCAGAGGATGTACACCTTGAGGGTGGAGTTTGAGAGTTTAAAGCCTTGTCTTACTTCCTGATATCTCTTTCTGCTTTGCACTGACAGTTGAATACCTTGTTTCTCAGCTTCCTGCTCTGGCCACTTGTTGCCATGACTCTTCTACCTTTATAGACTCTCCCTATAGTGCCATAAACCAAAATGAACCCTTTTTTCATAGGTTATTGTGAGGATTGGTTGTTCGTCACAGTGACAAAAACATAGCTAACATTTTCAGCTTGACTATAAATGCCAGCATTTCACTATAGAAAGCCAAAGTGGAATTCATCCAATTTCCCTTTACATGAGAGGTAGTTAAACAATCTTCTGTGAACCCAGAGTGCAGAGTACTTCTGGGGAATCAAAATATGAAGTATCAAGACACGACACCAAGAAAATTACTTTGATAATCAATGAAAACAATCCTATATCAAAAGATTGAATGTTATGTGTTTCATTATTTATTATTCTTGATAAAATTATAGATGTGGTTAGCACAGTTTTCAGATACACAGAGAAGTGGATAATATCATAAAATGGCAGTAATAAGAGGGAGCCCATGCATTACACTGCCTGGATGGCCAGGCTCTGGAAGCTGGATGGCTCAGAGACCTAGAGTAAAACCAAACATGACTGAAAATAAGTCAATGAAATGATCCCTAATGATACTCTGCTATACTCTTAGGATTAGTGTCTAGCCAAATCATCATCAGAGAGGCTTCCTACAGCAGCTGATGGTAGCAGATACAGAGACCCACGGTGAAACATTAAGCAGAACTCGGGGAACTCCACAGAAGATGAGGAGAAAGGATTGTAGGAGCCAAAGGGGTCTAGGACACCAGGAGAACATGTCCCACTGAATCAACTCAGCAGGGCCCATAGGGGCTCAGAGAGACTGGAGCAGCAGCCAGAGAGCCCGCATGGGTCTGCACCAGCCCACTGCATATGTTCTGTGGTTCTTTAGCTCAAGTGGACTTCTAACAATGGGAATGGGAGTGACTCCGTCATTTTCACTTGCTTGTGGCACCTATTTCTTCCTACTGGGTTGCCTTGACCTGCCTTATAAGGGTTTGTGCCTAGTCTTATTGCTCCTTGCTATACCGAATTCAACTGGTATCACTGGAAGGTCTGCTCTTTTCTGAGGAGAAACGGAGGAGCAGGGGATCTGGAGGCAAGGGAAAGTAGGGGGTAGTAGGAGTGGAGGGGAGGCTGTGGTTGGGATATATTGTATGAGGGAATAATAAAAAAATAAAATAAAGAATTTCAGAAGAAGAGATCTGCATCTTGCTTGTCCATGTCACAATGATAATATTGACTTAAATGCAATTGATTTTCAACGATTTCAAGAAAAGATGTATGGAACTTTTATCCATAACTTATTACAACTGCTTGGAAGCTACAATTCCTTGAAAATGGTTACTTTAATTTTATAAGGAATCAAAAGCTATACAGAATATGTCAATATTTATCATTGTTGCTTCCCTCTGTTGGGGTTAGGCTGAACAAAGGATTTCTCAGAGGCCCCAATGACAAGACAAAGGGAATGCTAGGTATGTGTCATTTCTCAAGGGCATACTTAGCAAGGTCCAGTCTTGGGCTGGGGCAAGTGCCTCAAAAGAGTTTTAGGTTTTAGTTCATTGTTGCAACCTGGCTTTCCTCCAGAAAGGGACACACTATGTGCTCTGTCTGTGATCCGTTTGAGACACATTGTGTTCTCTTTGTGCAACAGCTCTTGCTTAGCTTTTTGCTGACTTTGTGCTATTATAAGATGGATTCTGCTTACCATGTCCCACTATTTTTTACTCTACAAACTGTATATAATATATTCTACTTCTTAATAAACTTGATTGACATGTACTGTCAGCTTGTGTAAGATATCCTGATCCCAAGTTTTCTACCTTCTTTATTTTCTCATCTCCTGGCCCCCTCTCTCAGGAACTTGTCACTAAATGACTTAGAGGTCTAGGTCACATTCTAAAGGCATTAGAGTATTCTCAAAGCATCTTGGCAAATATGGCAAAGACATTATCTTTCTTCCTAAAAATTTCCAGTTCACCAAGAGCTACTGTGCTATCTAGTTTTATATCAATTTGACACACTCAAGTGTCATTTTGGAAGAACAAATTTCAATAGAAAAAAAATGCCACATCTTGATAGTGTGGGCAGTGCCAACTCTTGGCACATAGTCTTGGCTGCTATAAGAAAGCAGACTGAGAAGCCTTGAAAAGCAAGCTAGTAAGTAATACTCTTCTAAGGCCTCTGTGTCAGTTACTAACTCCAGGCTACTTTCTTGAGTTCCTGATCTGACTTCCTTCGATGCTAATGTATAACCTGAGAATTTTAAGATGGAATAAACCCTTTTATCCCTAAGTTACTTTTGGTCATGGTGTTTTATCACAGCAACAGAAACTAACTAAGATAACTGTCAAGTAACAATAGCAACCAAAATAAGAACATAGTGTAGTTGAATATTGACTTATGTAACATATATTCATAAAACAATCCCACAGCATAGTTAGAATGATTATAATTATAGCTAAAGTTTTACACACACACACACACACACACACACACACACACACACACATAAATATATATGCATTATTTGAAACTCTGAGGAAACAAATTCCCAGTGCTTACCCTTAGGTATTGAACCTAAGATTGACTTTTAAATTAATTTACTTACTTTATGCATTTTCATATTACATATACAAAATACCATTTACAAATTTCCTTTGATAGCAGAAGGAATGATTATCTACATTACCAATGTACGTATGAGTCCTCTAAGAAGTTACATTACACTGTTTAGGAAAAAAAATAAAGAAGTTACATTGTACATCATTTTTACTATATCTCCACTTTGTTATTTTTGACAGGTGTATTATGATTTTCATAACTATTTTGAAATAGAATAATGTTAGTTTTCTTATATCTTACATTAAAATACTAAGTAAATATAGAATTAATATCATGATTCTATTTTTTACAGTGAGATAAATTTAATTTTATAATAAATTATCCTATTCACTTTCTGATGAGATTTGTATATTTAGTTGTACTTTCCCAACATTTAAACTCTGTTTTCTTTTAACACTCATCAAAATTGTGAGTTCTACCAACTTTCCATGACTCATTGATTTTTTTTTTTTAACTCCTAAATGAGAATGTCTTTAACCTCCAATAATGAATAAAAGACACGGGAATGTCAAACTTGGGATAATTCTTTCCATTTCTCAGTTTAGAATTGTGTGTGGTTGTTATGGCATACAAAGGACCTCCAGGAGCTTAATCCACCTCAGAAGTGGGTGTAAAGTCCCAACCCTAAGAGACGAGCTATTGGCAATGTGATGGCTGCTAGGAGAGGGAGAGTCAATTTTTAAAGGATGTGACCTCTGGGAGGGTGACTACACCTCAGTGGATGGCCACATGTGCATGCATGCACACACACACACATACATATGGTTGGCAAAAACTAGAGTTGATGGGTTTGAACTTTTGAAAAAGGATGTGAAGTTGGGTGGATGGGGAAGAAATATCTGTGAAGAATTAGGGAAAATTATAATTAAAATACATTGTATTAATTTCTCAAATAACTAATTAGAATGTAAAAAGGACTCGTCTATTTTAATGTAAATCTTATAACACTTAAGATAGAAATCTTTCATAACATATATATGTATGTACAGATATATACGGAAATTATAATTGATTCATTTTGGTTACTATGCTTTGCTACTTTTCTATAGCCTTAATTTCCACTTCTCTTTAACTTTTCTCACCCTGTCTGGAAAATGAAGCCTCCCTAACTCCAGCCTTGATTACTATGCAAGTGGAGCGGAGCTTCGAAAGGGAAGTGAGAAGGAGCAGAAGATAATGAATCTAAAATCATCATTATTAGTGATGTTTCCCATAGCCTCAGTAACTTTGCTGAGTCTAAAGAGACCTGGCTTTTCACTAAGGAAATCCGCTCATGAGTCTCTCTGCTCCCAACACAGACATTCCTTGGCTTAATTGACACTGCCAATGCTCCTGGGGGAACTTGAAATAACCTTTAAGTGAGGCATAATGACATCTGTTCAAGCTGTTTTCACCTTCAGGGTGGATGCAGTAGTGACACTTTATTATAATGACAGCAATAATTGCCTTGCTAAAGTCACTCTACAACATGGTCAGGGGTCACCTGTCTCATTATATGATTGCTAAAAGCAGAGGGGTGATAGCCCCTCCTCACTCATATGTAGAGCATATAGATGAACCCAATTTATAAGGCAATGGTTTATATGATAACAAAAATGATGTAGATGAGAAGGCTGGATGGTTTACATGGCTTTCCCAACTTTTCTAGAATGTTCTTTCTTCAAGTCACCTCCTCTGTTAGTTGTAGATCAGAGTTTATCTCAGAAAGTGTCCTGTGAAATTACCTTCCACATAATTTTGATGTGTAAGACTTCAACTTTTATGAAGAATTCACTTCCCAAAGGTCTGTCCTTATCTATTGTTGGAACACAGCTTGCTCCTCTGGTGTCAAAAGTCCTTTGATGCAGATCTCCACACACATCAATAGTTTTGCTATCATGCACAGTTCTAGACCTTTAATATTATTCCTAGGAATTAATAATTTAAATAATGGAATTTGAGTGATTGATTTAATGAATTGGGAAACACGGTTCTTTGTTGCATGTTTCAAGTTGTGCTACTAAAACAGGATTTTCCTTTAAAGTTGGCCCTACTTAAATTGTTCATTCTCACTCATCTCTTGCCAGTTGAGCCCATTAATAGTGTCTATCATTTAAGTTAAGGGAAGGCAGGGGAAAAAGAGACTGTAAGCTCTTTCTAACAACAGTATTTTAAGCTGGAAAAAGCTTGGCCTTTTCTACATGATCACTACAAAGCACTGCCCCATGTTCATGCATTCGTGTGTGTGTGTGTGTGTGTGTGTGTGTGTGTGTGTGTGTGTGTATTCGAATGCTTGATTGTACACAAATACCCAGCCTGAAAGTGATGGGATAGCTTGAATTATGTGAAGTACTTAATTAACTCTTATTCCCAGAGATGCTATAATGAAAGATATAGCTTCTTTGAGTGATGATGAAGCCACTGACTTTACCCCTGCCAAGCTTCTAGTCTCCCTACTGTTCCCACTACAGAGTTCATCAGTGATCAGTTACTCTGGACAGAAAATGCAGGAACAATAGACACTTTCAGGATTGTGACCTTGCAGAGCAAGCACTTCCTGCTGATAGAGTCTCAGTCAAGGAAGTGTGTATGCATGGAAACAATCCACAGGAACTGAGTTCATTCTGTATGGTATCATAACATATCAAAAATGCATAACACAACTCTGTTTCTGTCAGTTGGAATGGATACTGCCAGAAGGCTGACAGTGATTGGAATAAGAATTATAAATATTTCATTCTCCAAAATGAGTTCATAGACCTTTGAGAAAAGCCAATCTTATATAGTAAAAAAAAAAAAATGGTTATGCTAAGACTGATGACTAAATTCTTGCTTCCTAGATGCATTTCTACTTTGCTATGAAAATGGAATACATACATAAAAATGGATAATCTTCGTTGAGTGGTACAAAATGGTGTGGACTTTTCTAGATAATTCATGTGTATGTATTATCTTTTGCATTTTTTACAAAACAAATCCCATTTATCATATAAGGAAACAGTAACAAAGATAGATGAAGTAAGTCATGTCAGTCATAGACATAGTAAGTTATAAAACCAGAAATCAGGCAGCCTCGCTTGCAGACCACTTGTTCTAACAGTATGTATGGGAGCTTTCCACTGCAGTATATCAAATTATTTTTGCTTGATATATCTTGACCAATTTTGCAAACACAGAAAAACATTTTAGGATGTATATAGTTTTTAATTACTATATATAACCAGTACCAAAAGAAGGCTAAATCTGCTATAACTTCTTTATTATAACATTTAATCAGAACAATCATCACTTTTCCATGCCTTAAATGTATCCTGTTAAGTTATGATATGAAAATTTATTGTCAATCAGCTATTTATCATCTATATTATTTAAACATAGCAAATTGTTCTATACTCCATCGGTGGGACAGCAATCTTTCTATAAACACACTGTTTTGATGTGCAGAAAGATGATTTAAAGTTAGTGGAAACATCTTAGTACCTAGCATGTTGCTTCAGCACTGGACCCGAAAGGTAATGGGAATATAATAAAACCATGCAGAGGAATTTGATTGCAAATTTACCGATATAATTCCATGCTGGATTCTGAGAACACCTTTTCGTATTTCATATGTACAAAGCTGCACGTGTTTCTTTCCTTTGTATTCCTTTCTTTGAGTGAATATTAAGTAACTGGGTCTTCCCAGAGCAGAGCACAGAAGAATAAATGTAGATTCTGGAGTCTTAATTAGTTGGGGAAGCCATCAAGGCCATTAAGTCACCAGCAAGTCCTGGCTGTGAATATTAGAGATGCTATTTTCTTGGGGAGTAGGGTAGGAGAAAGGGAGAGTGTTAACAATTCTAAAAGAACAATTGTCCTCCTTCTTCAATTAATTAGCCTGTGGAAGCTCAGTCAGCTCAAATGACTTAGTGAGCAAAGTTAGGTGACCAGTGATATTCCTGAGCCAGTTGCTTTTCTCATTGCTGTGACATAATGCCTAAAAAAACAATTTAAGGAAGAATTCAGTTTGCTTCACAAATTGAGTGCCCAGTCCATCATGGCAGAGAAGAAAGACATGGTAGCAGGAACAGGAGGCAGCGGGTCACATTGCCTCTGCAGTCAGGAAACAGACAGATACAAATGCTGGTGTTCAGCTCACTTTCTCTTCTGTGTGTAATCCTGGACTAAGTACATCCAAGCTGAGCCGTCTCTCTTCAGTTAAACCATTGTAAACACACACACACACACACACACACACACACACATGCAACTATCCCTGTTCCCATGGTGATTCTGAGTCCAGTCGATTTCACAGTGAATTTTCACCATCACATTAGTAACAGTGCAGAGGTAGATGCTGGAGTCTACATTTGCATTCAGAGGTCTGCAGAAGTTTAGCTGCATTAGATGCCTTGCCTTTTCCAAGTGTTAGCAGTTCAATAGGAAGAATGTTTCTTACATGTAACTGTTGAGATATTTTCATTTGGCTTTTATATTCAGACACCAATTCTGAGCCATCAAAAGATTAATGGATGACTTTGGCAATTGTAGATCAGCTATATGAAATTGTATTCATCAACTCTTAAACATCTTTCAGGGGGTAATTTGTAGTGGATAGCCATCCCAGCATTGGCCTGGAAGTTCCAACCCCCATTGAGGCTTTAGTAATGGTCACGCCCACAAGGCGGGGCGGAGGAGGAAGCGGAAGACCAAGGATCGGGAAGAGGTCACTCTCTTGGTTCCTGGACTCTGGACGCTGGAGGTAGACCAAGCAGAGTTCTCCAGAGAACACGGCCGGACTGCACTATACCCTTGCCAGACCCTGTAACCTACCCCCTCATTTGTAAGTACCCCCTTTTAACTACGTGGAGCGGCCTTAATAATTTCACCAATAGTAATTGGATGTCGGGGTCTTTGATATTGTTGTCACACTCATCTTCACAACTGTGCTTAGTGGAAGGTAGTTTTACTATCTCAGTGTCTCATTTATGGAAACAACAGTATAGAAAGTATACTTTTATTCTATTAGATAGCTTTGAGCTCAATATTCAATCTCAGAGGTTGTTCCAAGAATTAATTCTGGTACAGTATGACAATAACATCATGGACAAATCCTATCTGAAGTATTCAAAGTACACAGAGGACATGGAAATAATATCGGGTTCCCAAGACCTAGGGATAAGGATATCCAACTTTGAATATGTGGTCATAACAGAGTGTGAGGAGTATCAAACCAGCACACATACAAACACCAAAACTCTGTTGCCCATATCAGGTTTGGTCTGCAGAACTTCTAGAATCAAGGTGTTTGTTTACCAATAAGATGGACTCCATAGCACAGGAAAAATAAAAAGTCAAGTTGAGTTCTCCACTAAGTAAGGTCATCTAGAATTGACCGGTGTGGTGGAAAGGAGACACAGTAAATAGAGCCTTAACTTCTGTCTTGCAAACCTCTATTTAGATTTCCCCCTAATTAATCCTCTCACATATGAACTTTATTGTGCTGTATATGTGTATCCAGAAACTTGAACTGAAATATGTACTAATGCCTGAACTCAGTTCTTTCCCACTCTGGCTCACATGGGAGAATAATAAGCTATCCCTTCCAGGTTCCATTGCCCCCCCCCCCCCCCCTTAGTGCACTCTGCTTTTGTGCTTCTGGGTGACACCTTCAATGCATGCCATCCAGTGATCAGGCACACTTGTGTTTGTGGTTCATGTTGATTTTCTAATTTCACTAGCAACTGAATAACCTGACATTTAAATCCACTAGTAAGGTAGTGAAAAAGTGAGTGATATTGGGAAAGGCTGATGGTGACTTGTCTCAGTACTATGTGGGGAAAAGATAACAGTAAAATCTAATTCCAGGGGTTACAGCTGAGGGGTACAATATTTCTGGGTACATTCCATCATAGAAGAAACAGCAGATGAGGAGAGTCGATGGATAAGAAGAAATTTAGCCTCTACCTATATGTTTCTCATTTGCTTTAGAATGGCAGTCTGAAGAGCTTGCCACGAAGGAAGAGGAGAATCTCTTTCTGCTCTTAGTTAAAGACTGAAAGCAGAATTTGTTTTCCCAAGATCCATTCTTTTGCTTTCCCTGGAATAAATTTTATCCACTGATGATGTTTTTCCGTAGTGATATCAAAATTATGTCTCAAAGGATAAAGAAAATGCCTGTACTTTTATCACAAGTAAAAATTTGCATTCTTCTTTTCATCAAAATATCCTCTTCAGTAGACCGGCCTTGACTTGAATTGAGAAGGTGTGAAAGAAATGATTTTTGAGCCTCCTTGGAAATTTTTTGTCCAGTTGTTTTTGGATGCTGTTGTTTATGTATGTATATATGTGGGTGATGTGTATAAGGGGCACATATGCATAGTTACGTATGATTATATGTGGGGATGACTGATGTTGATATTAGGCATCTTCCATAATCACTTTCCACCTTGTATACTGAAATGGCCTGTTGAACTTGCCTGTCCAGCTGTTATTCAGCCTGTCTTGGTCCTCCAGCTCCGCATCCTCACTTTGCATGACAGCTGGCCATCACACCTACCCACCTTACACTTAGGATTTGGGGATCTGAGTCCCAGTTATAATGGCTACATGGCAAGTGATTTATCCACTGAGCCATCTTCCAGCCCCTACTTCTTGTACCAATAAATAATGATCAAACAGCCATATCTTATACTTGGTTATCTTGATTATTTTATAAATTGCTTGACAACAGAAAATTTCAAACCAATGTCCATTCTTTTATCTAACATTTAAACTCATAATAAGCTACTATGTGCAAAGCTGAATATTATTCCCTTTATCTATAACTTATGATGGCTATGTATTCATTAAATTTCCATACATTTGATTTGAAAAAGCACTATATATTTTAAACTGAAATATGAAATTTCAAAAAGTTTTAGCCATCACTCTTCTCCATCCTTATGCATGCATCTTTTTAAAAGAGTTTTGTTTTTTTTTTAATCTTTTCTACACTTCAGGCAAACCAAGTGATTTTCTGGATGTGAGGTATTTGGGTTGAGGTGCATAAAATGCATTAAATCCATAATGATGTGATTCTTTTAGGTCAGACAGAGCATTAATTAAAGACAGTAAATCCTGAGCTGTGACTCTTCTGCACTTTGTATTCTTGTGGCAAAATGTTTTTCCCATTTTATGATGTCATGAAGAAGACAGTAAAGTAAAAGTACATATTCTTTAGTAGAAAATTGAAGATAATAAATGATAAGGAAATATAAATCTTACCTTTAAATGACTTACCTAGCTTCATAATTTTAAATTGTCTGACAAAATGGGAATGTTTGAGGAGTCCCACATACCCAAGGGCACTGGATAAGTGCTGCTATCCAATGTTCTAAGCTTAAAAACTTTACAATGTTGCTACTTGTAAGTACTATCAGAACTTCTTATACAATAGGCACGTGTTCCCTATTAAGCAACATTTGGTGGTTAATTATGTCTTCCTGCTTGCCACAGATTATTAAAAACAGAAAAACTTAACAATAATTTTTTATTATTATTATATTTGTGTTTTAATTTTATACATCAGCCATGGGTTCCCCGGTCATCCCCCCTCCCCCCAGCCCCTTCCCTCCATTCCCATCTCCTCCAGGGCCAAGACTCCCCTGGGGATTCATTTAAACCTGGTGGATCCAGTACAGGCAGGGCCAGTCCCCTCCTTCCAGGCTGAGCAAAGTGTCCCTGTGTAAGCCCAAGGTTCCAAACAACCAGCTCATGCACTAAGGACAGGTCCAGGTCCCACAGCCTGGATGCCTTCCAAACAGTTCAAGCTATTCAATTGTCTCACTTATCTAGAGGGCCTGATCCAGCTGGGGGCTCCACAGCCTTTGGTTCATAATCCATGCGCTTCCATTTGTTTGGCTATTTGTCCCTCTGCTTTTTCCAATCTTGGTCTCAACAATTCACACTCTTACAGCCCCTCCTCTTTCTCGACAATTGGGCACCTGGAGCTCCACCTGGGGCCTCGGTGAGGACCTCTGCATCCACTTCCATCAGTTATTGGATGAGAGTTCCAGCATGACAGTTAGGGTGTTTGACCATCTGATCACCAGACTAGGTCAGATCAGGCTTTCTCTTGACCATTGACAGCAGACTACAGAGGATATATCATTGTGGATTTCTGGGGACCTCTCGAGCACTCTGCCTATTCCTGTTCTCATGTGGTCATCATTTATCATGGTCTGTTATTCCTCATTCTCCCTTTCTGTTCTTAATCCAGCTGGGATCTCCTTCTTCCCTAAGCTTTCTTTCCCTCAAATCTTGCCCTTCATTACTCCCACTGTCATCCAGGTTGTTCATGTAGATCTCATCCATTTCTCTGTTGTTGGGTGATCCCTGTGTCTTTCCTAGGGTCCCGTTTTCTAGGTAGCCTCCCTAGAGTTGTGTAGCAGTCTAGTCATCTTTGTTTTACATCTAGTATCCTCCTATGAGTGAGTACATACTATGTTTGTCCTTCTGAGTCTGGGTTACCTCACTCAGGATGATATTTTCTAGATCCATCCATTTGCCTGCAAAACTCATGATGTCATTGTTTTTCTCTGCTGAGTAGTATTCCATTGTGTGTATGTACCATATTTTCTTTATCCATTTTTCAGTTGAAGGGCATCTAGGTTGTTTCCAGGTTCTGGCTATTACAAACAATGCTGATATGAACATAACTGAGCAAATGCCCTTGTGGTATGATTGAGCATTCCTTGGGTATATGCCCAAGAGTGCTACAGCTGGGTTTTGGGGGAGATGGATTCCCAATTTTCTAAGGAAGCATCATATTGATTTCCAAAGTGGCTGTACAAGCTTGCATTCCCACCAGAAATGGAGGAGAGTTCCCCTTGCTCCACATCCTCTCCAGCATAAGCTGTCTTCTGTGTTTTTGATCTTAGCCATTCTGACAGGTGTAAGGTGGTATCTCAGAGTTGTTTTGCTTTGCATTTCCCATATAATTAGGGATATTGAGCAATTCCTTAAATGTCTTTCAGCCATTTGAACTTCCTCTGTTGAGAATTCTCTGTTTAGTTCTATGGCCCATTTCTTAATTGGACTGTTGGGCATTTTGATGTCTAATTTCTTGAGTTCTTTATATATTCTGGATATCAGCCCTCTGTCAGATGTGGGGTTGGTGAGGACCTTTACCCATTCTGTAGACTGTCACTTTGTATTGTTGACCATGTCCTTTGCTCTACAAAAGCTTCTCAGTTTCAACAGGTCCCATTGATTGCTTGTTTCTCTCAGTGTCTGTGCTACTGGTGTTATATTTAGAAAGTATTCTCTGGTGACAATGTGTTCAAGACTACTTCCTACTTTCTCTTCTATCAGGTTCAGAGTAACTGGATTTATGTTGAGGTCTTTGATCCACTTGGACTTAAGTTTTGTGCATGGTGACAGATATGAATCTATTTGCAGCCTTCTACACATTGACATCCAGTTATGCCAACACCATTTCTTGAAGATGCTTTCTTTTTTCCATTGTACATTTTTGGATCTTTGTCAAAAATTATATGTTCATAGGTGTGCGGGTTAATGTCAGGGGC
Organism: Onychomys torridus; assembly: GCF_903995425.1. Classification (NCBI taxonomy): domain Eukaryota; kingdom Metazoa; phylum Chordata; class Mammalia; order Rodentia; family Cricetidae; genus Onychomys; species Onychomys torridus. Next base: position 54,064,598 of record NC_050460.1, read on the forward strand.
TTCAATTCAATTCCATTGGTCCATATGTTGGTTTTTATGCCAGTACCAAGCTGTTTTTTTGACAGTAGCTCTATAGTAGAGCTTGAGGGTGGGGATTGTGATGCCTCCCGAGGTTGTTTTATTGAACAGAATTTTTTGGCTATGCTGGGTTTTTTGTTTTTCCATATGAAGTTGAGTATGATTCTTTCCAGATCTGTGAAGAATTGTGTTGGTAATTTGAAGGGGATTGTGTTGAATCTGTAGATTGCTTTTGGTAAGATCACCATTTTTACTATGTTAATCCTGCCTGTCCAGGAGCATGGGAGGTCTTTCCATTTTCTGACATCTTCTTCAATTTCTTTTTTCAGGGACTTAAAGTTCTTGTCATATAGGACCTTCACATGCTTAGTTAGAGTAACCCCAAGGTATTTTATATCATTTTTGGCTATTGTAAATGGTGATGTATCTCTGATTTCCTTCTCAGCCTGTTTGTCTATTGGATATCGGAGGGCTACTGATTTTTTTTGAGTTGATCTTGTATCCTGCTATGTTGCTGAAGGTTTTTATTAGCTGTATCAGTTCCTTGGTTGAACTTTTGAGGTCACTCATGTATACTATCATGTCATTTACAAATAGAGAGAGCTTAACTAGTTCTTTTCCAATTTGTATCCCCTTAATTTCCTCATGTTGTCTTATTGCTCTGGCTAGAACTTCAAGTACTATATTGAATAAATATGGTGAGAGGGGACAGCCTTGCCTTGTTCCTGATTTTAGTGGTATTTCTTTGAGTTTCGCTCCATTTAATTTCATGTTGGCTGTTGGCTTGCTATAGATTGCCTTTATTATGTTTAGGTATGTTCCCTGTATTCCTGATAGCTCCAAGTCCTTTATCATGAAGGGGTGTTGGATTTTGTCAAATGCATTTTCTGCCTAGTGAGATGATCATGTGGTTTTTTTCTTTTATTGGTGAAATTATTAAGGCCACTCCACGTAGTTAAAAAGGAGGTTTATTTTGTGGGGTAACTTACAAATGAAGGGGTAGGTTGCAGGGTCTGGCAAAGGTATACTGCAGTCCAGCGGTGTTCTCTGGAGAACTCTGTTCAGTCTTTTTCCAGGGTCCAAGGGTCCCGGAACCAAGAGAGACCTCCTCTTGATCCTCAGTCTTCCGCTTCCTCCTCTGCCCTGCCTTGTGGGCATGACCATTACCGAAGCCTCAATGGGGGTTGGAACTTCCAGGCCAATGCTGGGATGGCTATCCACTACATTCATTGAGTTTGTTTATATGGTGTATTACATTGACGGACTTTTGTATGTTGAACCACACTTGTATCCCCAGGATGAAGCCTACTTGATCATGGTGGATAATTGTTTTGATGTGTTCTTGGAGTCTGTTTGCCAGTATTTTATTGAGTATTTTTGCATCCATGTTCATGAGGGAGATCAGTCTGTATTTCTTTCTTTGTTGCATCTTTGTTTGGTTTAGGAATCAGGGTAATTGTAGCCTCATAGAAGGAGTTTGGTAATATACCTTCTGCTTCTATTGTGTGGAACAATTTAAAGAGTATTGATATTAAGTCTTCTTTGAAGATCTGGTAGAATTCTGCAGTGAAACCATCTGACCATCTGGTCCTGGGCTTTTTTTGGTTGGGAGACTTTTAATGACTGATTCTATTTCCTTAGGGGTTATTGGACTATTTAAACGGTTTATCTGGTCTTGATTTAACTTAGGTATGTGGTACCTACCCAGAAAATTATCCATTTCTTTTATTTTTTCTGGTTTTGTGGATTAGAGGTTTTTGAAGTATGACCTGATGATTCTCTGGATTTCCTCATTGTCTGTTGTTATGTCCCCCTTTTCATTTCTGATTTTGTTAATTTGGATGCTCTCTCTGTGTCTTTTGGTTATTTTGGATAACGGCTTGTCTATCTTGTTGGTCTTCTCAAAGAACCAACTCTTTGTTTCATTAATCCTTTGTATTGTTCTCTTTATTTCTATTTTATTGATTTCAGCTCTCAATTTGATAATTTCCTGGTGTCTGTTCCTCCTGGGAGACTTTGCTTCTTCCTGTTCAAGGGCTTTCAGGTGTGCTGTCAAGTCATTAGTGTGAGATTTCTCCAGCTTCTTTATGTGGGCATTTAGTGTTATGAATTTCCCTCTTAGCACTGCTTTCATAGTGTCCCATAATTTTGGGTATGTGGTGTATTCATTTTCATTGATCTCTAGGAAGTCTTTAATTTCTTTCTTTATTTCTTCCTTATCCCATTTGTGATTCAGTTGAGCATTATTCAGTTTCCATGATATTGTAGTATTTCTGTAGGGTTTTTTTTGTTGTTGAAATCTAACTTTAAACCACGGTGGTCCAATAGAACACAGGAGGTTATTTCAATTGTTTTGTATCTGTTGAGATTTGCTTTGTGGCCAAGTATGTAGTCGATTTTAGAGAAGTTTCCATGGGGTGCTGAGAAGTATATTCTTTTTTGTTTGGGTGAAATGTTCTGTAGTTATCAATTAAGTCCATTTGAGCCATAACATCAGTTAAGACCATTATGTCTCTGTTAAGTTTCAATTTGGCCAATCTGTCCAGAGATGAAAGTGGGGTGTTGAAGTCTCCCACTATTTATGTGTGGGGTTTTAAGCAGATGGGTGTGGGGGCAATGGCATGGAGGTTGTAGGTTTCACCAGAGGGTCTTGGAGACGGGGAACCTCCCTGGATGGGATGGGGGGGTCTTGCCCTATGTCCAGAACCTAGGGCCCTGTTGGGCAGGTCTTCCCCAGAGTGGCTGGTGCCCCAGGCTGTGACCCAGGTGCAGGCCTCTCTGAGTGTGACCCCAGGCACTCACCTCTGGTCCAGGTGGGAGTTCTGGGGCAGATGGGAGCTGGGGGCTGGTCTCTGAGTCTCAGGAAGTGGCTGGGGTGTCGGGCAAATTGGTGTGGGGGCAGGGTGTTGAGAGTGCAAGTTCTGCCTGCAGTCTTGGAAAAGGGGAGCCTTCCTGCAGGGCCTGACGAATGGCCAGAAACTGGGGCCAAGTTGGGCAGGTCCTCCCAGGATGCCTGGTGCCCATGGGTGGGATCCAGAGGTTGTTGCCTCTCTGATTACAACCCCAGGCACTCACCTCTTGTCCAGATGGGAGTTCCAGGACAGGATGGAAGCTGGGGGCTCGTTTCTCTTAACAATATTTATAGACAAGCAAAGGGTCGCTTTGCTCCTAAATCTATCTGAGATTTACCTAGGATGCTGTGTGAGGCTAGTAGCATTATTTAAAGATTAAATTGATTCTCTAGGAATATTTAAATTTCTTTGACTCAGCATTTACTCTTCAGTGATAAATTTGTTAATTAGGCAAAATCTGATTGTTGTAGTCACTGGTCTATCACTTTGAAGATATACCATGACCAAGACAACTCTTATAAAAGTAAGAATTTAATTGGGAGCTTGCTTACAGTTTTGGAGGTTTAGTCCATTATGGTGAGAAGCACATGGTGTTTAGCAATACCTTAGAGCTACAGCCTGATCCAGAAAAAGAGAGAGAGACAGAGACAGAGAGACAGAGAGAGAGACAGAGACAGACAGACAGAGAGAGACAGAGACAGACACAGAGACAGACAGACAGAGACAGACACAGAGAGAGAATTGGCCTGACAAGGATCAAAGCTCACCCCCCAGTGATGTATGTCCTTCAACAAGGCCACACCTCCTGATCCTTCCAATCCTTTCAAAGAGTTCCACTCCCTGATGACTAAACATTTAGATATTTGAGCCTATAGGGGCCATTCTTATTCAAACCACATCACTAATCCCGACATATAAAAGTACATGTGATAAACAAGGAAAGATCAATTTATGCCCAGGGTCATACCAAAGGTTATACTTTTTCTATCTGTAGAATATTGGTCAGCACTGAGCATTTTTAGCAACCATATTCTAGTATTCCCTTTTTTAGCCAGCATAAATAACTTTCTCTCCTCTAATATTCTTTGAACTTTTATAACTGTGTGACTGATTTCTTTAAATATAAGAAACATGTTCCTCCTATGTGAGTCATTCTTTTCACATTTTGAAATCTATATCTTAATCAGTTTTTGGCCATTCTGTTCTTCATTCCTTAGTTGTGATATCATAAAATCTGTGCCTTTCTCTAACAGATTCCCAGATCCCTCCTTTGAGTCACTTGCCACTCATAAGGTCCTCTAGTGGCACTTTCCTGTAATAGTGAACCCTTCAAATACCTTCTGCATAATTCCCTTAACAAGTCATAATTTCTGAAAATGCTCTCTCCATCCTGTACATTCTCTCCCATGACCTATTTGGTATGCTCAAGGTTGTCAGCTTCCATCTCCTGTTATTTTTAGGCATATTGATAAATACTTCACTTTCCTAACTGTCCAGTTCCCTGTTAATAAGCTACTTTCTACACTGTGAAAGCTTCTTTTGATTCTAGTCCTATTTGGGTTTTGTGTTCTTTGCCCTCTCCTGTGAGTGCCAATTCATTTGTATACTGAGATAGAAAACCGGTCAGTGGAGATAGAAGAAACAACTTTAGCTTGTATCTGATAACGGTTTGGATGGCCATCTGGCTCACATGCCTCATATCCTACATTAGCCTTCATTTTGATAAAATTTTTGCTTCTGCTATATTCTTTATTATCTTACAATTTGCACCAGATAATTAACTTGTAAGATAGTATATAGTTTTCCTCAAATAAAGCTATCTTTTCTCCAGTATTTCCATACCATTCCTTCATAAGTAGACAATATTTTTGTGATAATATACATTTTAATATTCTGCCTCCTGCTTTAAATATATAAAAATCAGGAAAAGGAAATTGCTATTTGAAAGTAAATCATCACACCCTAAACAATTTCATTCATTTATTTGAGGTCAGGACCCTTAAATCTGTATTATTAATACATGCTCAATTAAGTCATGTTTACTTGATGATCCTTCAAAGGCTGGCTTTGAACCCTTCATTCTGCCCGAGTTCCATCCTTTATTGAATTGCCATTGTAATCAAAGGGCAACTGTCCCATTTACTCAGAAAAATCTCAGTCTTCAGTGATGGGTTGCTTCAAAGTAGTAGTAAATAGTCACTGTGAAGGACAGCCAGGATGTTAGGCCACATTTGCATAGAGGAAAAATCCAAACGGGTAGCTGGTAGGATGGGTTTCATTCTCCCATATCTATTGTCAGCATTGAACAAGAAGCATTCAATGAGAAGCAACCATTGTTAGGATATAGAACTAACATTAGGGTGCAGAAGTCTCATGAGAGATCAAAATTTCAGGTGTATGGGCTCAATCCAGGCTTTTGTGGTCAGACAGAGTGAAAGATGAGGCATAGAAGGAGCAGTCACTTTCACTTGGGAAACCTGCAGGTGGCATTCCATCCGACTACAGGGTCTGCTGCTGCCCTAACTTATGCCCCCTGAATGCATCTTTCCTGTTCCCTTTGGGAAGGCAAGGGTCTCTGTGTTCTGGGCACTGTCCTGGCAGTCTGGTTTCTCTTTCAGACACACAGACTAATAGAAGTTCCTTGTGGAATTCTCCTCAGCTCCCAGGTTTCTACTTTCACCTTTCAACAAGGCAGTGAATTGTGAGGAGTTTGTTTTATTTCTAGAAGACGAAAGCAGAAATCCACTCATTAATGATAACATTTCCTATGAGTGGTTTTCTTACCTGTCAAGCAAATACTTCTTTAAAACTAACCTCTTTTCTTTACCAATGATTTATTATTATTATTATTATTATTATTATTATTATTATTATTAAAAGGAAACCTAGAAATGGTTGTTATTTTGATCAGAGACCACAGAAACAACAACAACAACAAAACCAATTCAGTTGTGATTAGAATTGTTGATGACTGTGGTTGTGTGAGGAAACATTTATTTGGTCAGGACATGGAACGATCAATACATACAAGCAAGTTTGGTTCTAAGTTTTAAGTTCATTATTCACTGGTAAAAGATTTTCAGAGGCTGAACTTGATTGTCTCCTTAATGCTTGGGAAGTAAATTATTTCTCACCTTTGTGCACGCCTTACTCATGTAAGACTGAGCAAGATGTGGAGCTTCCCACTTTCCTTACTGCACTTTCTCTTGACCATATAGTTCAGTCTGGGTACCGACTACAGCTAAGCTCCTTTCTTTTTGAATACTTTGTCCCCCAAACCTAAGAAACACTCTCCCTTAGAGCCCACAAAAATGCTTTGCTTTCTTCCTATTGGCTTCAATACATTCTTCAATTGATTTCTTTTGTCTGCTGGGTACATTCTGCTACCATCTTTTATTTCTCTGGAATATATAAGTGGGTCCTGTCAGTACAAAGAGGTAGTTATACCTACTCCCTGTATCTGTAAGTTAACACTGACTCTTCTCCCACTGCTTGCAACAGTGGAATTAGTTACTTTGTCTTCTGGTTTCCAGTTGATGGAGTTCAAGCAATGATGGATTTAGCTGAAAATCTCTTGTCTGGGTGGAGCAGTGAATTACAACTTCACTTTCACCTCCCCTTTGTTTCCTCTTGTGTGTGGCAATGTAAGTGTGATTTCTCTCTATCTGTTGAGGCTGAAGTTTAGACTCCAACAACAGCAGTAGAGTAGGTGTCTTGAGATTGGGTCAAACACATTATGCATCTGGACCAACCAGTTTGCTAACAAACCTAACCCAGATATGTTCAATAAGCAAAGCTGATCATATTATACTTATTATACTCTGATGTGGTTTCCTGTCTTAGCACTGTTCAAGAAGCCAATGTTAAGTAGGCTGTTTATAAAATATCAGGGCCTGGTTTTGGTGATCTTGAAGAACATATTGCCAGACAGATATTTGCTGAGAATTGCACAGTTTATCCCACCAAAGCTTTGATCAGTAGGTACAGTTAGCAAGTGTCTTGAAGCAATTCTTAGCAACCAACTTGCCCTATGGCATTGCCTAGTTGGCTAACACACCAGTGTATCTTTCACAGGCAGATATTTTCTGCCTCGAATAACTAAATGGATACTGTTTATTCCAAAATCATTTTGATATTGATAGCAAAGCGTTTTCAATATTGCTGACAGCAAACCAGGAATATGTTGGCTTCAGTTTCAAATTGTATAGTTAGCATACATAAATTTAGTTTTTTTTTTTAGGCTCAAATTTTTTTCCTTAAAATATTAAGACTGAGTGTTTTGCCCAGGGACCACCTCTAATTTCCTTTTATGGTCTTCTAAGGTAATTTAGTTTTATTATTATTCTAATGAAATATTTGGAAAGTGTGAAAACAGTCTAAGAATGCACAATGAAAGAACACACTAACAGTGTGAATATTTGTGCATAAGCACACATTTGTTGATCATTTTAAAAGTTAAATAGTAAAGTATGATGAAGTATCAAAGGCAAACGGGGAGAAAACTCAAGAGCCACCGGCCTGACTTGCAGTCTCATGGTTATTCATCTCCAAAGGCCCAGGAATTGAGATTAAATGAAGTAAGGGAACACTCTGTAAAAACATGTGTTGTAGACTTGAGCCTGATATTCCCTGGCGATGACTGGGCTGGTCATTTCCTTCTACATAAACTCTCAGCAAAACCTGTCTTCATACAGGCAACTTTCCAAAAAGGAGGAGAAAGCTTTTACCTACAAGTTGATAAACTGTTTCTCTGTTACTCTTTATGTATAGAAGAGTAGTCGATAGTCTTATTGTACCTGTAGGCTGTAACTCACTTGTGAGTTTTCTGCTGACCCTATGAAAAAGGAAAACATCTTATGAGTGCTGTAAAACCCACCTTAAAATTCTAAAGCTAATTCAGAACACTGGAATATAAAACAAATACTCTAGTGCTCTCTTTCTCTCTCTCCTTGTGTGTGTGTGTGTGTGTGTGTGTGTGTGTGTGTGTGTGTGTTCCACATGTCTGTATATGTATCTATCCCATACATATGTGTGTGTGTGTTTGTGTGTGTGTGTGTTGTGTTCCATATGTCTGTGTATGTATGTATCTATTCCATACATATGTGTGTGTTCCACATATACTTGTGTATATTTGTGTGTGTGTGTGCATGTGTGCATGTATGTGTGTGTGTGTGTCCCTCCATGTTTAAGGACTAATCTGCTACATAGATACATAAAAGTTGTCACACAAGTATGTAAATATTTATACTAAATGGAAAGCAGGCATTTCAAATATAAAATTTAGATATTGCATTCCTATGACACGTTCCTATGTCCCTTTGGCAAGCTACAGTGCGTCGTTAGTTCCCATCCCTAGAGACATCAGAAGGTCCTGTTACTGGACATCAGAGAGAGATGACAATGTGTGCTTCCAGAACTCCGATGCTGCCCTCAGCATCACAGCATCTTTCTATTATCTTCATTTTTGCACTTCGAACAGGTACACCTACACAGCAGAGCATAGTCATCCAATGATCGTGAGGTGCATGTCTCAAAGATTCTAGTAGGAGCAACTCTCATTTCCTCTACCTATTTTTCTGTTGGTAAAGAATCATGTTGGCTTTGGGTTAGGACTCTTATCAGAGCTAGGGGTGGAGTCATATAATAAATTTATAGTCATATAATAAACTTATAGTTCCCACCTGGAAAACAAGGACACAGTTGAGTGGAGGCGAGTTTTAGGAGGAATATGAGGAGGCCTTGTGTTGGTAACATCAGAGACATCAGCTGCTTTTGTAGAATGTGGAAAACACAGGCATTTATTGCTCCATGATGTTAGTTAATGTGTCTGACAGCCTTCTGCCACTGACAGAAAGCATTTCATATACAAAGAGAAGGGGCTTAGTTTTGGGGCATTTCTAGTCTATGATGGATTGGTCCTGTAGGTGTCAGTCTATGATGGCATAGAAAACAATGATGAGAGTTTGTGACACAGAAAAGGTGGCCTAGACAACTAAATGACCAGGAGACAAATGAAGGGAATATGGAGGCAGGAGTGCCAGAGTACTACCACACTTAATGACCTAAGGACACCCTCCAAAACCCAATGCCTCAGAGGTCCCACCACTCTTAAGTACCTAAACACCCCACCTTGGGGATCTATGCCTTAGCAGATATATCACCACCACACTAAACACCACCCTGGGGTGAGGCTTTAAGACATAAGCCTGGGCCTTTGGGGAACACAAGCAGCTGTAGGTGCCCCCCTTTCCAGTGGCACCTAAAGGTTCTCAATGATCACACGATGAAAAATGCATTGCACCTCCAGCAGTCTCAAAACATTATCTGCCCTAGCATTGTAGAAATGTGCAAGCCCCAATACTCCCTGATACCCACAGCAAACCCAACTGTGTGGTCTTGCAATTTTCAAAAAAGATAAACAAACAAACAAACAAACAAATATTGGGCATGTACAAGTAAACACACCTACTCATTGTGGAAATGTTTCTCAGTCCTGCCCGGCTCTGAAGTCCTACAAACACTTATAAAATAATCACTCCAAAGCTTGTATTAATTACAAACTGTATGGCCTATGGCTTTAGCTTCTTGCCAGCTAACTCTTTCTTCTTAAATTAACCCATTGCTATTAATCTATGTGTTGTCATGTGGTTGTGGCGTTACCGATCTGCTGGCATCTTGTTGCTCCTTTGGCAGTGGCTGGTGATTCTCCCAGACTCTGCCCTTCTCTCTGTATCTCTTTTTGGATTTCCCATCTGGCAAGGCCATAGGCCAAAACAGTTTTATTTATTTTCCAATAGGAGCCACACATATTCCCAGCATACAGAAAGACATTCCATAGCAACTTATAAAGAGAGGAATTGGAAAATAGTAAGGAGTAGTTGGCTAGAGCACAGCATGCCAGAATACAGGTCCACAAAAGCTTGGACAACCTCACTCCTATGGGTTTGTTAGCCATTGCTCATGCATCCCTGCTATTGTGAATGCTTTGCACACTATACGCAATGTCACTCAGCAAGTGGCACACACTATGTGCAGCACCACCAGCCTGATCTGCATGTTAGACTCATTTTCACCATACAGATTCATGCAAGGTGCTATCAGGGATGCTTTCAGGGATTCTGTCTCCATATCACAGTAGCTGCCTCTCAGACATTCCTTTGAAATCCTTATGGAAGCAACCATGATGTCATTATTCTCATATTTTCTATGCCAGGCCAGCCAACACTTTGAACTCTAACTGTGCACACTAGAATTATAGCTGTAGTGAGTGACCTCAGAGTCACTTGCCAGAAGAATACAATTAATGTATCCCTTGGTAGTTTTAAGCACACAGATATCTTGGGGGAGATTTTTCAAAATGAAACCTTGAGAAAGTGATTGTGCTTGTATCCTTTTGTTCCTGTGATGGATAGGGAAGTCTGGCAGTCTCCCTAAGAGCCCTCCAGATGTCTCTGTGCTGACACAGTAAGAAGCACTTGGCTTGCTATGCCAGCCGTTAGCAGCTACATCCACCTTCTCTAGCAAAGCAGAAATCCTGATCTCCTCTTTGTTACCAATTGTCATTGACTATCTGATGGAAAGCAGCAAAAAGCTCATTACACAGTCTGAACACTGTGCTGCCCTGGAGCCTCTTATATCAGAAAAACTTGTTCAAGCTCAGCTTCCCACAAAGTCTTGGGTCATAGAGAAAATGTATCCCATCCTTGCCAAGCTGTGCCCCAGAGTGTCTTCTAGTGTATTTTCCCAGAGAATCCTCATCTCAGCCTGAAACACGTGAGTATCTCCACTCTCCATATTCCCTGCATTGTCACTTGGCCCCAAGTAGAGTCACCCACTAAGCTCAGGCTATTGCATTTGAGAAATCCTTTATCTCATGACAAATTTTCCACACTCTTCTTATTAATGCTAATGGTTAAAGTTGACTTTACATTTGACAAGATCTACATCATTTAGGAGACAAACCTTTAGGGATATCTGTAAGGGTTAACGGCGGCAAGAAGATCCATGCAAATGTGCATGACACTATTCCGTGGGGTGAGGCCAGGGGCAGAGTAAAAGAGAAAGAACAAGCTAAGCACCAAGATTAATCTCTTTGTTTCCTAACTGTGGACCCAATATACCAGCCTTGTCCTGTTCCTCTTGTTATGTCTCCCCTGGTGTGACAGTTATGAAACTAGCACATGGCCCATTAGTGAGCATCAAAAATCAGGTTGTAGAAGTTACAATAATAAAAGCTTGACTCCACATTAATAGGAATGCTAGCCACACCCCCATGATCACACATGCCTTGGCAAGACACTTAGTCATTTCCACCTAGTCATTTCCAGGTCATGTGTCCTATGTAATCCATGTGCTTTGTGGTCACATAATTGAGCACAGCATGATCATGTAATCTATGTGCATACGTGGAGTAGCCGTGTGAGCCCATGTGCACATGTGCAGGGTAGTCCTTAAAAGGTGGGTACCATGTACCCTCCCTCCTCCTCCTCGCATGTCTTTCCAACGGGCCTGATCACATCAGTCCTTTCCTCTTCCTAATAAAACTCTTGGTAGTGGGCTTTGCTGTGCTTCGTGACTTTTCCTCAATGGGTAAGAGCGCTGCATAAAACCAACATGCGGCTTAATTTATGTACAACAATACAAAGAAAAGACACAACATTGGTGGAGAACATGCATACAGAACACAATATGCAGTACACATGAAGCCCGAGGGTGCATATGTTATGTCCAGCTAGGTATCTAGAGTGTTCTAAGGATTCGGTTACCATCCTTCTGCTGTGAAAGTAGTGCCAGGGTCAGATCAATGGGGGAGGGGCTGTGATTCTGATTGCAAGATGGCCACCATGAGCTCTTTAACATAGGTTGTCTCTGAAGGGATGTTTTATCCCAAAGTGCTAATATCCACTCTTACTGGGGCAGCTTAGACTTATGTTTGCCTGGATGTTTACTGGGTCGGGGTAGCAGAATATGGCTGATTATTTTCCTTGTCAACTTAGCAGTGAAGAAAAGCACAGAGTTAGTGTATCTCAGGAGCTTTGGGAGACTATCTGCCCTCCACCCGTTCTGGTATCATTATGTTTTAGTTACTCTATTGCTGATTATTCCTGCCTATGTTACTTAAGACTAAAGCAATATAACTTAACTAAAGTCAACATTTTTTCAGGCTTAAAAATTGAAGTTCGCCTGGCGGTGGTGGCACACGCCTTTAATCCCAGCACTCGAGAAGCAGAGGCAGTCGGATCTTTGTGAGTTTGAGGCCAGCCTGGTCTACAAAGCGAGATCCAGGAAAGGCACAAAGCTACACAGAGAAACCCTGTCTTGAAAAACAAAACAAAACAAAACAAAACAAAACAAAACAAAACAAAATTGAAGTTCATTCTGCCAAGGAAGGCAAACAATAATGAAATCCTGCTTGCTGTATGGAAAGCTGCTATTTCAGTACTGTCTTAAGGCCTCGTTAGACACATCAGTTTCGGTTTCTAAACTGACTTATTACTATAGGACAAAGCTCCTTAGACAAGATCTGTCTCAGTTTACCCTTTCACCAGAGAGGTGTGTATAACCAAGAGTCAGAACGCAGCAGGTGCTATTGAGGGTACAGAGTGCCAGCATGGTGACCAATCCACTCATGCAGCTATGTTCTTTTCTCTCAGGAAGACTCCAGAGAGCCAACACTTGGTCCTTGGTCCTTGTTATGCTGGATGCTGCAGGCTATAGGGCTTAGGAGTCATTTGATCATATTGTTAATAAATAAGGAGGCAATGTTCCTACAAATGTGAATTACATTTCCAATTTTAAGTAGTACACTTCATGTCAGATCGGGAACTGCCTACATTTATAGACATCTGTGTATGTGTGTGAGTGTAACTACCTACATTTATATGTGTGTGTGTGTGTATGCATGTGCATGTGTGTGTATGTATGTACGACGTACGTGTGTGTGTGTGTGTGTGTGTGTGTGTGTGTGTGTCCCCTTTACCCACTGTAAATGGTTCTGTATCATTTCCCCTGAACTTATGTCTACTCAAAGACTGGGAAAGTGAGCTAGGAGAGAAAGATCGATCGATTCCTGAACTCTCTGTAATGGGACCTTTGCTGGAATCTGAGGAGGGAGAAATCAGCAGAACAGAGGTGTCAGCCATGTGCTTACTGTATTGATTATGTGATGATAAACAGGTGTAAACTGTTATTAGCAACAGTTATTCTGAAGGCTAGGGAGTTTATTGATCCATGTGAGAGTGAAAAGTTTAGCTAACAGACTTTTAGTTACTTTAGTGGTGTTTGTTTTCATTTTTTGTTTGTTTGTTTGTCTTTCTTAGAAGTAATCCACCAATAAGACCCATTAATATGGGCTGGGGGATGGTGGTGTTGGGTGAAGAAACGCAGAGAAGAAAAACTTGACCCAAGTTCTGAAATATAACTCAACACTTCTAACCCTTTATTCTATTAAGGTCTCATTGTTTATTGTCAGCAGCAAAGTCAGAGAAATAAGCCAGTCTCCCTCAGGCTAATAAACAATTACTGTGTTAGGACAGATCCATGGAGATTTTACAGAAAACCAACAATTTTTATCTAAAATATAGAAAATTTTGACCTTATTATAAACAATATTATTTCATGTTAAAGATTTTTGATGGAAATGAGGCAAGAAGATCCCCCTGTCTTAGGTCTGCAAGGCAGTTTGGGACCTACATAGAGTCTGTCACACATTTAAATTGAGTTTCATATCGAATTGTAAAAGACTGGAAGGGGCTTTGGAAAGAGCTGAGTGAGTCAAGTGTTTGCTTCTTAAGCATGAGGACCTGAGCCAGATCCACAGCTTCTCTTCATTCACTCTATTTCACAAGTAACCAAGTTGGTAAAATAGGACTTATAGGAATGATCTCTATTTTCATGTGCATTCTGAGGAGACACTTGCATAGCTTGACCATTGTATACCTAGTTACTCTTACACGTATTAAGAAGAGCATGTCAATTCACTGTCATACAAATATGTTCAGTGTGTTATTATGCATTAGTTATCATACCAAGGTCTAATTTTAAAATATAATAGGCATGAACTTGGTCATAAATGCTGTTATATGATCCCTGATTGCTGTGGAATATCATTCTGTATGCTGTGAAATGTCATTCTGTATGCTGTGAATAGGTGTTGTTCTGATTCGTTGATAAATAAAACGTTGATTGGCCAGTAGCCAGACAGGATGTATAGGCAGGCAAGCAGATGAGGAGAATGTTGGGAAGCAGAAGAGCTGAGTCAGGAGTCACCAGCCAGACACAGAGGAAGCAAGATGTCAAGGCAGAACTGAGAAAAGATTCCAAGTCACATGGTTAAACATAGATAAGAATTTTGAGTTAATTCAAATGTAAGAACTAATCAGTAATAAGCCTGAGCTACTGGCCAAGCAGTTATAATTAATATGAGCATCTGTGTGTTTACTTGGGGGACACAAGTGGGTGAGATTTGTCCAGACTGCCAGCAGGCCAGGACACAGGGAATCTTCTACTATTGATCAAGGTCAATACTGAAGGACACTATGAATAAATGATGTCTTCTTGGTAACCTGCCTGATTTATCTATCCCCATATGCTGTATAAGCATGGATGTATCAAAGAAAACCTCTTTTTGACTTGGAGATGCATTGTACAAATTATTAAACCAAATTGATTAGTTTAGTCATTAATTATATGGGATGTCTCCACTCACATCTCTGTATGACATGCATTCCCTCTGAATCAGAGCCAGGTAAGTTTGAACTATTAAGCTATAGGTAAAAACACACCAGCCTGGGTCTGGGATCAAGATACAAGAAGGCTTGAAACTTTCATGTAAACTCTTAGGGGAACCTTGAACCCTTGAGTAAGATCTATGGATGCATGTGACACTGGAGATAGAATGAAAGAAGAGACCTCATGGGGAGCACTGAGATAAGGTGAGGGCAGGGAGAGCCTAGTCATGGGGAATGTCCACTCCTCTGAGCTCTCAACTGACCTCTCCTCTGAAGTGCACATGCTACTTTTGTAGATCTGAGTTTGGTTCCTAGCACCCATATTGGGAGGTTATAACCTACCTGTAACTTCAGCTCCAAGGGATCTGATTTCTTCTTCTAGGCTCAGCAGACACTTGCACTCAGCTGCATAGAAGCACATCAACTATATTAAACACAATTAAAAAAAATAAAATATTACAGTGGTTGTAGCAGGCTTTCTTTTGGGCCACCAACCAGCTTCCAAATCATGACACAAGGACTTATTATTAGTTATGAATGCTCAGGCTTATATTAGCTCATATTTTAATCTATTTTTCTTTATCTACATTTTGCCTCAAGTTTTTTGTTTTTAGCTTTTTAGCTTGCTTGCTTTCTTCCTTCATTTTGTTTTTCCTTCCTTCCTTCCTTCTTTTCTTTCTTTCTTTTCTTTTCTTTTCTTTCTGTAGGTCTTATGTTCTTGCTGTTTTCATGTCTTGTTGCTTGCTGCCTGCCTTCTGGCTCTCGATGTGTCCCTCTCTTTCTCCCTTATTCTCTCTTCTTTTATTTAGTCTGTCTGCAAGCCCTGCCTATTACTGTCCTACCAAGCTATTGGCCATTCAGCTTTTTATTAGACCAATCAGGTGCCTTGGGCAGGCAAGGTGAAACAAATGCAATATACCTTTACATAATTAAACAAATTCAGCATAAACAAGTCTAACACATATTTACATCATTAAAAACACAGAAACAAATGTAACATACCTTTACCCAGTTAGAGTAATATTCTGAAGCATAAACGGATGTAATATATCTTTACATAGTTAAATGTTGTACAAGTGATGATTTAGCAATGTAAGATCCTATGTAAGTTACATAATAATTCAACATCTATTAAATATCATTTTATATAGTTATGTCATTGGTATTTATTCAGTATTCATATTACCATGTCAAGATGTTACCCTAGGTTATTGATGAAGATTGAGGTAGCTGCACGTTTGGTCGAGAAGAAGTGTCCTCAGTTCAGGCAGGTGCAGGAAAGTTCACCACAGGTCTGTTCATAGTTCAGAAATCTACAGGACAGACCATGAACCTCCTTCCTGCTGTGGCAGAAATGTTGGCAACTTGGACAAGTGTGGTGGGTATTGTGTTCCCTGAAATATTGTGTGTTCCCTGAAATAAACGTATCTGGGGTCAGAGAACAGACAGCCACTAGAACAAAGCCAAAAATGGTGGCTAGAAAATGGGAAGAGTAAGCCATAACAGAAGTTGGGCAGTGGTGGTACATGCCTTTAATCCCAACACTTGGGAGGCAAAGCTAGCGGATCTCTAAATTCAAGGCCATTTTAGAAACAGCTAAGCATGGTGACCCACGCCTTTAATCCTAGGAACCCAACCTTTAATCCCAGGGAGTGGGGGCAGAAAGAGAAAGGTATATAAGGCGTGAGGACCAGGAACTGGAGGACTAAAGCATGTAGTTAGTTAAGCATTCAGGCTTTGCAGCAGCACAGTTCAGCTGAGATCCATTGGGATGAGGACACAGAAGCTTCCAGCCTGAGGAAACAGGATCAGCTGAGGAACTGGCAAGGTGAGATAGCCGTGGCTTGTTCTGCATCTCTGATCTTCCAGCATTCACCCTAATAACTGGCCTCGGGTTTGTTCTTATTAATAAGACCTGTTAAGATTCCTGCTACAGACAAGTGTGAAGGTGGCAGTCATGGTCCAGTCACTTGTCCTCCTGGCAGGAACACAGGCCTGACCCAAGGACCACAAGCAGCTGAGCAAATGAACTTCCTTACTCCCTCGACTGCTGTCCACGTCAGTCCATCAAGTCAGCAGCCAAGGGCACAACTGAGGTCCTTTGTGACAGTCTCCTTCCCAGAGCACAGGAACTGTGTATCTGGAAACAATATTTACTGTCTACAGTGTGGTGTAGCAATATCCTCTAACTAGCAATGTTTCCATCTTGGAGGGAGGCTCCTCAGACTCAGGAAGGAAACTCATAACTCTAGAAAGTCTCTGAAACTTACAATGTTCACAAGGACCCCTTCCCCCAAGATTAGATAAGCAGTGAGGACTGTTGGAGAAAGACAAGACTCTGACATGTCAAGCTGCCTAAAAGTTGCTCTTGCTGAGCACCCTTGCTGGGGGGAAGCTTTTCAGTGATGCAGCTGCTTTTTTGCTTTGTTTGGTTTAGTATTTCCAGACAGGGTTTCTCTATGTATTCCTGGCTGTCCTGAAACTCACTCCATAGACCAGGCTGGCCTCCAAATTAGAGATCCACCTGATTCTGCCTCCCAAGTGATGGGATGAAAGGCATGCATCACCACCGCCCAGCTAATGCAGCTGCCTTTGAGTTATCCATGCTCCTATAAATATGTATATATGTGTGTGTGTGTGTGTGTGTGTGTGTGTGTGTATCTATAACATTTGTGTGTATATGTGTGTATTGTGTGTATGCAATAAATAAAATATTACATAATTAATGTCTTAATAGATTGTATTAAACATATACTACCTATTTGAATTTATGGTAACATTTAAGCATTCATTTTTCTAAAAGAGAGATATAGGTCACATAAGTGAATGTATTGTTTAGAATTTTTTCTTATTTTTCCAAGCTACTTTATATTGATTTAATATCTTAAAGAAGTTCAAGAATATAATTTACAGTTACATGGAAATTTATCAAGTGGCATGATTGCTCTCTTTTTAGAATTACAGATAAAAGGATGATATTTTTTAAATAGCCCTTTGGGGTAAGCTTACAGTTGTCATCCACTTACATTAATAATTGATGAGATATAACTGAAAAGGCACAAAACCAGGACAGAAGAGTCTGCCAGTTTATAAGAACAAGGGGAAGTCAAGCTTCCTGTGGCTATGACACAGTGTTTCATGGGTGACATTTGGTGTCTTTTTTGAGCAACAGTAGTGATGCTATTTATGACAGTCATTGACCTTCAAATGAATATGAAAAAATTCTTAAATAGTTTTGTAATAGAAAAGGGAAAGTAACTCAAATTTTAGGTTATGTGAATTAAAGACACATAGAAATAATGAGGTTGGTGACTTTAGCTGGTGAAGTCAGGTACGATTATATAGAGTTTCTAAGCTATCTGATTTTAAAAATATGCATTTGATTTCTTTGTAAATCTGAATAATAGTAAGTACTATAGATACATTCACTTTTATTCCTCTCCTTAAGATAAAGACATCTGTGCAAATACTCCTTGTATCATTAAAATATTTCATTCAGTCTTGAAAATATTAACATTTTTTTCAAATTAACTTCATATTTATCGGTTGAAAAATCATAAAAAATATAAAGTAAACATGATACATCTGTCAAAAATTCACAAATAACATGAGTGCTTCTCAAACAGTTATGGGAAAAAAAGCACATTGAAGCACCCTCTGGCTGATTTTGAGTATAGTTTACTAATGTGTAAAGATTTAATTTCCCTCTTTCCAGCTGCCATTTTTCTATTAGGAACGATTTTGCCCAGTGCCAAACCCGGCTTCCCAAGCATGGAGCAGCCAAACAATAATGAGTAGTTCTAAATGGTTACATCCCCAGAATCTCCTATGAAAGCATGAGATGAAAGACAATTGTTCATTCTGGCAACTGCAGAGAGTACAATGCTTCAAGCCTTATAAATGTATCATTACTCAGCAAGGGAAACAAGAGCTAGACTTCTCAGGGTTGCTAAGTCATGTTCAAGTTGTGCTTGGTTTGACAGTTCTCCCTAAGATTTTGGTGTAGACAGTGTAGGGACCAGCTGCTTTGTGATCAGTTGCATCGCTGCTGGGATTGATAAGAGCTATCTATGCTAGAATGTGAGGCTTGGATATGAACATATGAATAAGGGACCTTCCAGCAAGGTGACAGTTGTCTCAGCTCTTCCACTGTCTTCTGAGATTCTAGGAAAGGTGACAGGCTGTGGGAATGTGTGCATTATGTTCTAATAGCTAGGTTTAAAGGAAAGAAACTTACCAAGGTCAGACAGAGATAAACTAATGCTTCAGAGCACGGAAAACCTATTCTCAAAAGGTAAAAGGTTATCCTAGGGAAGCCAGAAGCACATGACAAGTCTAAAGCGTGAGGACTGAAATGCAATGAAAATTTGTTAGTACTGAAGGAGACGGTTGAATGTGAATGTAGACTGGGGATAAGCTAAGGTGGTTCTGATGAAGTAACCTGAGATGCTGTCACTCATGCTCTGTGAATATAAAAGCTTAGGACACAAACTCAAGCCTGAGAAAATATAGAAAGAATAGCCCTGATTCAGATAATCAGAAGATATTCTCAGAGTTAGTCATGACATGCCCATGGTCTCTGATAAATGTAACTCTACAACACAAGTTGGGTTATGCTGTGTTTTTGCAAGTGGGAAAACAACAAAATACAGATACAAATATAAACACTAATTTTTTTCTAGTGAGACTCATCAAAACCAAAGGCCCAGATAACAACAGCTTTTCAATTGCTTGGCGTATGAGAGAATCTTATAATGGAAGAACAAAATATTTTTTTTTGGGGGGGGGGGGTTGAGACAGGGTTTCTCTGTAGCTTTGGAGGCTGTCCTGGAACTCGCTTTGTAGACCAGGCTGGTCTCGAACTCACAGAGATCCACCTGCCTCTGCCTCCTGAGTGCTGGGATTACAGGTGTGTGCCACCACCGCCCGGCCACAAAATAATTTTAATAATATCACTCATGCATTGAATAGGTCTACCAATATAATCTCAAAACTGATAGAAATAATACAACACTTCATTTCCTCGCCTCCCAGAAGATTTGATTGAAATGAAACCATTTCCAGTTTCCTGTCATTTAAAACATACAACAGGCATAGATTTTGTCATAGGTTATTGACCAATTTTCATCTGTGCTAGCTCAGCTGTCAGCTTTAGGTTATGTACCTCAAAGCCTTGTCACTGCAGTTTGTCTTGTGTGGTCATTTGTGATAACACTTCTCTTTCTGACGCTGATGGTAGCAAACACAATGACTAAGACATCCATTGAAGGCAGATACCAAACACAGCAAGCAGAAGTCCTTGCTTAACAAATTCACAACAGTCTCTGAGTAGGAGTTTTAATCGAATGTTCATTGTCAAGACCAATACAAAGAGTCCTCCTTTTATCATGATTTCATGGATGCGTCTCAATCTTTTGTCAACATTCATACCTTTATGATGACCACCAAAGCAAGACAGAATAAATTATTTGGCTAACATCCACATTTTAAAAATTGCCTTGGCTTCTTTGACCCCAAACCTATAATTTCCCTGAAATGTCAGGGGTAATATGACCACTGGGTTTGAGAAGGATGAAGTTATTATCCACCGAAAGTTTTTTTCTGGTATTCATTACAATGCTGGAGTTGATTCTGAAACACCAACGTTTAGTTGTCTCTTTACTGGAGTGTGGCCAGAACATTCACAATTATTTTATTTGTAGTGATTCTGTGAAACCATTTGCTTGTCTTTGTGTGTTGGTCTTTCTGTGACCAAGCCTATCGTATTTGGAAAACTAACCCTGCTTCAGGGTTGCTGGATGCATGCCCAGATCTTGATTGTATGTTCCCAACCATCGGGAAGAAGGCATTGGGGTCTGCCATTGTGTGGTTAGCTGCCTCAGAGACATGAGGAGCTCTGAATATAGCCAGAAACTCTTTGCTGACATGTGGATAGTGAGCCAAGGATGGTTTCTACCTGCTCCCAGTTTCCTTGTCAAAGCTTGGCCCACCCTGCCAAGGAGCATGATACACTGTACGTGTCCCTTGCGAGGCCAGCTCCACAGAAAGAGAAAAGGGACATTATTGTGGTTGCCAGGGGTAACAGCTGTGGTAAAACAAAAGCAAACAGTGTGCAGTTAATCTGACTGAAGTTTAGAAGAGCACTGTCCTGTGATGATGCAGTTTAGGTGATAGAAAAGAACAAGAAACCACTCTCCCCTCCATTAATCTCAGGTTACAGGAAAAGTGACAGATACTGGGACCACTGTAGGTACAGGAATCTGACATCGCACAGGTTACTGCAGAAACTGATGTGCACCTGAATTCCTCCTTCGTCCACACAATGCATTGAAGTAGGAGGCTATGGCATCCCATTAATGTATCCTGGTCCTGAGGTCTGACCTTCTCTATTAGAGATGTAAATGCACTCTTCCTGTACAGCAACTCAGCCGAGTCCCTTGTTTAATCCAGAACTTCATTTAGTACTACATGTAGTACTGTCCTTATAACATCATGATGGATCATGGCCAATAGGTCAAGCATTTTTAAGGCCTGGGAGAGATGAATTCTAAGTCTCACACTAGAAATCAATAGACTAATAAGGACCTCTCCTTTTTGAGTGGAAAGGGTCTGATTGCATCAACTGACACTCTAGATAGATAGATAGATAGATAGATAGATAGATAGATAGATAGATAAATAAATAAATAAATAGATAAGCAAATAAATAAATAATTCCTCTTCAGATTTACTCCACATCAGGAATTCTGTGGTGACTGGTATGAATGCCATAGAGATCAGCCTTCATGAGTTGAAGCTCATGCTTGTAGTCTGTGATATGCTAAGAAGCTTCTTCTATCCCTACCCTCTGGTATTGCACCCACTACATAAGAATTAGACTGGCCAGCCCTAGACAGTAGGGGCTGTCACCTGGCTCGCTAACTCCATCGTTTGTGTGTATGTGTGTTTGGTGTCTTTCCATACTTGATGCTACTTA
Source organism: Onychomys torridus (assembly GCF_903995425.1). Taxonomy (NCBI): domain Eukaryota; kingdom Metazoa; phylum Chordata; class Mammalia; order Rodentia; family Cricetidae; genus Onychomys; species Onychomys torridus. The sequence continues at coordinate 54,086,173 of NC_050460.1, forward strand.
GTGAGCATAAATGTAGGTTTCAAAGGGCTTTGTACCTTTGATACTTCAGTAAGTCCATCAACTTAGCTCCTCCACAGGCTTCTTTATTTCCAATATTCTAATCATTCCTGGTCCACAGACTAGGCAGCCAAGCTAGACTCCAATTCTGTGAAGCAGACAATTGTCCCATTTGGAGTTATTATTTTTATGCAAATTGGATGAAACAATGTCTATTAGGAGGATGCTGTTCCTAAGAGCTCTGGATTTTGGCTCTTGCTTGGCAGTCCTTTGTTAGCCAATACCCCATGCTGAACATCTCATCTGTGGAGGGAGCTCTGCCTTTCATCTCCTACACTGGTTAGTCAAAAGGAAACCCAGTGGGACACAGGTCTGCTCTGAGGAAGCAGCCACACTGACAGATGGTGAAGAGGCTATCTACATACTAGCTTTATATAGTCTGGCTGGCACCCTAACTTCAGTGTGCCATTTCTACCTTAGAGTGGATTCCCAATGGGCCAGCTGGACATTTGACTTGTTGGCTCCGATGGCACATGATGGACTGTTATTAGTAACAGTCACCCCATGTCCTTTATTCAGACTCTGTGTCTACTTGGCCTAACATATGAAACTACTTTTATAGGCTCAAGTCATTATTAACTGCTATTATAAAGATGACCTATTAGTCAAGGATATCCAAGTTATATTTTTTTACATACAAAGTTTGCCACACACACAAAACAGAGTTTTTCCTGATGATGCATATGCCTGTGTTATTCAGACAGCAGGGCTATTTACTTTATTGTCTGAAGACCAGAGCCCTTCCTTGATCTGGATCCTTCTCAGATGTGATGCTCTTTTGCATCATTTAGTAGAAGTAGCATCACTCTATTTACAGGCATGAAATGTGCTGAGAATGTCCCCAGAACTAGAAGACAACAGATGTTGGGCTAGTGATTTAGTGATGCACCTAAGCGGGACTGATTAGCTCTTGTTTAGGAGCTGTGTGTCCACATCCTCCAGACACCTGAACCACTTTTTAAAAATCACTTCCATGGTAAAGGTTTTTCTTCTAGTTATTATTTTTAGTTTGATCTTCTTTACTCCGTAGCATAACTACTTTATAAAAATCTGTTGCTTTCCAGTTCTTAGTTTCATCTCAGCTTAAGATTATTACTCACTGATAGAGTATCTAGGGTGACAGTAGGGGATTGTCCAAGTGTGTTCAGAATGTTTCATAACCCCACTCAGGAGAGGAGGTATAATCTCTGATATGCAGTGTGTATTTGCAGTGATTCTTTTCCCAGAAGACTGTGAAATAAGCCAGATTCTCCCATACCATAAGGTTGGGGAATAACCCATCAATCTGCTCTGTGGCAAGTTGCTTTGTGCTGAACATGATGAAACCAAGTTCATGTTCTGTTCCCTCCTTCCTTAGCACCCACAGCTCTTCAGCTCTTGTTTTAGAAATAGAATCCTGTCTCCTGCCATCTTACCCATTTTATATAGTTCCTTACTATATATCTATATGTAGATATCTATCATCCATCTATCTGTCTATCTATCTCTCTCTCTCTATCTATCTATCTATCTATCTATCTATCTATCTTTCTACTCTGATAGTTTTTGGTGTAATTCAAATCTGTGGTAATTATGAGCACCCTGCTGTCTTTCTGATTCATTCACTTTTCCAGCAATGCCATTTAATCATTTAGTCTTTATCATTAAAATACCTCCTATGTTTATCAAGCATTAGAACATTTCCTCTGCCAGTACATTCACAGCCTTGCCAATCTTGGTTTAGTTTGACCTTAGTCAAACTTTAAGTTTTTTAATTACAAGGTGCATCATTATTCCACCAGGAGCAGTGATAAGATCCCATTACCAATGTGCTAACAGATGCTACATGTCTGGATTCTCACCCTATGGTTGCACCTTTGGAAGTAGGGTCATGATTATAAGAGTTTTACATTGTATTTTCCTGAAAACAGACTGATAATGATAATGGAGAATCTGTATGTCTGTCATTCTGTCAGTCAGTCTGGCACCAGTGTTTTATTATATGACCTAGATTGATCTCAAATTCACAATCCTCTAAGCTTCTCCCCCTAAATAAGTAGGACAAGGCCTACAACATCTTGCTCAAAGATGCAAACCTGTGTAGGATCAATAATTGTTGGAAGGAAGGAGAGTTGAAGACACACTGGAGCTGAACTTGGCAGGCAGTATGACAAAGACCTCAATCAACTTGGTAGAAAGCCATGGATTTGAAACAGACCTTCAAGGGGATCTGCTCCACTGAGGGAAAAAACAAAAACAAAAAAGAAAAAAACAGCTTTACACAGCTGTGAGGCTCTGTCACAGGAGTAAAATAGGAGTGACCCAAGGTAATGTAGTGCTGGTGGAAATGACTATCCTTGCATAGTACACATAGCACCCTACTCCCAGGAGCAGAGGCAGAGCATACATCAGAAGGATATGCATAGTGTATGACAGACCCTGATGTTACTATAAGTAATTCTGTGGAATTAAGAGGTTGACAAATATGCATAATTCCAAAATTTTACCATGGACTGACTGCAGATCAGAAGCCAACTATCTGTGCCACCATGGCAGAAATATAGGACAGTGAGCAGTGGATGTTATCTGCTACAATTTTAAGTAGCCAGAGTGACCGGCAAATCAGAGGTTTCAAAACATCGTATCTTGTGTTTGCAAATTATGACAAAAGCTTTAACAAATCAATTACTATTTAAAGGAAATAAGAAAACTTTACCAAAAAAAAAAAAAAAAAAAGATTTCTTGCCTTTGATTGTTCTCCCAAGTATATGAATAAATGCTTTGTAAATGTTCTGATTATCAGGACCAAATTCACATAAGAAAGATATGATAGTGTATGAAGCAGATCATGATCTTCATGGTGGGATCACTTGTCAATTCAATTCCCATTACAAATTAAACAACTTATTATTTGTAACCTATGAGATTTGTTATAAGAAAGAGGGGTAAATTAAATATACTTCAAGGCAAAATGTTTCTTAAGTCATTTATTTTTATGTGTGTACAGGTCTGTGTACACATATATGCCTGTATTTGGACCAGGGACCCTTCTGTCTCTGTCTACCTAGAGTATAGATTACATGTGCAGACCAACATGCCCTACTTTATCACATGGATTTGAAATCTAATTTAGTCCTTGCACTTGTAAGACAAGTACTTTGCTAACTAAGCTGGTCCATGATCTTCTTAAACTATTACTTTAAATATAGAACTAAAAATTAAGGCCAGGGGAGAGATGGTCCGGTGTTTGAGGGCTTGCTATTCTTCTAGAAGAAATAAGTTCAGTTCCCAGCACCCACATCAGACAGCTTACCATCATCTGTAACTCCAGTTCTAATGAATGAGACTCCTTCTGGCTTCTGCGGGCTTCTACAGACATATAGAATACACTCACACAGCCACATTCACATAAATACATAAAAATCAATCCTAAACTGAGTATGGTGGCTCACTCTTTTTATCCCAGTACTCCGGAGGCAGAAACAGGTGGATCCTTGAGTTCAAGGCCAGCCTGGTCTACAGAGTGCGTTCCAAGACAGCTAGAGAAATCTTGTTTTGCAAACCTAATAACAACAATAATAAATAAATCATAATTTATAATACTAACAAATCTTAAAAAATAAAGCACCTAGTAAAATTTATATAACTTTATTTAAGTGAATTTACACAGGTTGACTCGTTATCTATAAGATCCGTATTCAGCCATTTATGAACACCTGTGTATCAGAACCCATTTGAAAACTGTATTTACTCCATTTATTCTCAGCATTCCAGCACTACCACCCCTTCAAGCACCGGCTGAGCTTCGTTTTGTAAAACACAAACCAAGTAACTGTCATCTCTGAGAAAAATGCATAGCATTATAGGATTATATTCCTTTAGCATGAATGCTTTAATTCATGTATTTGGCATAATTCTACAGTTCCGAATACACAATGAGGACAAAACCACCCTCTACTCAATGGAGTTTTTTACAATTGGCAGAAAGGATTGAATTGAAATGCAAAACCAATTTTAGGATGCTTAAGAAACATGATATTTTTGGACATGCAAACATTATAAAGGTATGACTAAATGGACTGCTAAAACGCAGAACAATAATCTCTGTCTGTCTGCCTCTCTCTCTCTCTCTCTCTCTCTCTCTCTCTCTGTCACACACACACACACACACACACACACACACACACACACACACAATCATTATCCTAAAGCCAGACATGTTTTAAATGTGATAATGAAAATTTTAAAGTTACATTATTGCATTCATGTAAAAAGAAGAAATTAGTTGACTAAATTATTATGGGAAATTAGATGCTGTAACTTTATGAAACTTTATTTTTTAAGCAACATTGTACTCTTCTGCACATATCATTTTGTGGTCTGTAATTCCTGTAACTCATTTTCTTGGGAATTTTTATTCCTGAAAATGATAGTGCTAGAAGTTGGTTACGTCCAGCACGACAGTCTGAATTTTTCAAGAGAAGATGGATTCTGGCTGTGTAAACTTCTGTGGGGATTGTTAAAAATAATGCCTCATGGCAGTGATCCGTGTCAGCAAAGTAAAAGAAATTAAAATACAATAAGAGAGGGGTCTTTAACTTGATTGCTCATATGGTCAGCAAGATGACAGAGCAGAACTTTCCACAGAAGTATATGACACAAAATGATGGAAGAGCATAAGCCACCTGTATAGGTGATTTTAAGTATCACATGGACCATTTATTGATTAATTTAGATAAACTATCTTTATGTTATATTTGCTATCCAAAAAGAAGGAAGGTCCTGCTAAAATCAAATCAATTGAACATTCCTGGACCACAATTTCACTTAAACAGGATTTGCTATCAGAATTACCAACATTAGAGGCATGCCTCTGGCTTTCAGTATACACAAACCCCTCCCTGCTTCTGTAATTCCCATGGTTAGTGAATACATCAACATGGATTTCCAATTTATTTATTTATTTATTTATTTATTTATTTATTTATTTAGGTTTCAAACTTGTCCTGTGAATATGCTTGACACATTTAAAATCAATGTGGCCTCTTGGTCAATCTTGGTTCCTGAGGGCATGCACTTAGGGGTTCCAGGGCTGACGTAGGGCAGCCATACAAACTGTTGTGAACAGCCTCATTTTACATCTGCTATATATTTTCACAGGCAGTCATGTATAACAATGTAGAACTGAGTACAAGTAATCGCACTTCCATTTCCTACTGTAATCAGGGCTTTTCTGGGTAACATGACAGGGAGAAAATATATGATTTGAAATCTGTGACAACCATGATATTGAGATCGGGCAGGTGAGTTGTGCTGTCTTTAAAACAAAGGGAAAAAAAAAAACTATTGAAACAGGAATTTTTAAAAATAAAACATTAAACAACTGAAACTTAACTTTATATTGAGCCTCCCACTGTGGCTAGAAAAGTTACTATACATCACCCTGAATCCAAAGTGCCTACCTTCAGGTACTAGTGCTGATCAAGATATCAGTTGATCTAACATGTGTCATGCATATTCATATGAAGGCTTAATGTACAAAATAAGAAATATTTGAAACTCATGCTGAAGTATTCACTCACCATTCTGCTCCACTTTGGGGAGCATTTGTACTGCGTGGATGTTACTGAACTGTCTGCCATGTGTGAAAAGTAAGACTAAAGTCAAAACTCCTAAGTCTCATGGAGGTCGTGTAAATGGTTTGAGGCTGACTCACTGTCCCTGGGACTGCAGCCCTTTGCTATACTGAGCTTATTTGTTTTGGTCTGAAATGACATAGGGACTATTTGCTTTCCCTGTGAAGGAAAACCTTTTAGACATGTTCGTGTTAATAGGCTGTCAGTCACAGGTTCACATCCAGGTCAATCACAGGTCTCCATTTCATCTCATATTATGGGATCCACTCTGGTGAGTACAGTTCAGATGTCTCCCTCACTTTCATAAGAGTTCCAACCCTTGAATGTATTATTCACTGGCACACATCTTGCCCTTTATAAAAGTCAGAGTGAGATTTCAGGATAAACCTGCTGGACTTTATGCACACACACTTTCACTTCCATTTATAGAAAACTCCACTTGTAGCACAAAATGACTTTTCAAAAGACTTAACCCTTGGGGAAGGAGAAAAACAGAACAAGAGGCGAAAATATTCTCCATCCGTGAGACTGAGAAACACATGATTAGTGGTGGCTAACCAGCAATTCATGCATTATAAAAAGTAATTAAATCTGAATGACTTACCACTCCCAAGCCCCAGAGGCTCTGAGATTATTAGAATACAGGGCAAATAAATGGGTAATTTGGGACTGAAATGGAATCATTAAGTTTTCATGCTGCTGTGGGATGATACTTTCAGACTCTCAGAATATTAAAGGTTTGTTGTCTACAGTGTATAAAGCAGGGTTGGGAAACACTGTTGAAAAAGAAGAAATGCAATGAACACTGGGTTGCTCTTTTTTTAAAAAAAAAAGTACACTGTGGGTATTACAGCCACATTTTAAAAATAATGTTTCTGTACAGTGTGAAGATGTGTCTTTGCCAAGGTGCCTTCTGATTGGTTTAATAAAAACAAATGACTGGCTGGTTGCTAGGCAGGAGGTACAGACAAAGAGGATGCTAAGAAGAAGGAGAGCAGAGTCCCAGGAATCATGAGAAGACCCAGGGAGAAACAAAAATGAACGTCAAGTGTGGCAGAGGGTAGATAAGAAATATTAGTTCGTTGAAAATTTAAGAGTTATCTAAGAACAAGCCTGAGCTATCAGTTGAGCATTTATAATAAATAATAAGTCTCTGAGTGGTTATTTGAAAGAGGCTTCCAGGACACAGAGAATTCTATCCACATCCAGGGTACCCCCTCTTCTTTCACTTAGTTCTCAGAATTATGGCAGACAGACATTTAAGCCACTAAGGAGGATAGCATAAATAGCCAAGTAAGAGACTATTACATTGTAGTTGAGGGATATGTATGTAATATCCCTATACTCTTCCCCTGAAACAAAACCTTAAGAGAGTTCATGTGAAAGCTTCTTTCAAAACAAACATCCAGAAAATCTTCCAGACAGTCACAGACATAGGAGTTCTCCTAAGTTCCTAATCCCATAAACAAGAACAGAGAAGTAAGTGTTCCCTAATTTATGACTAAATGACTCGAAGCTAGGGCTAGAACTTAAAGGGGGAAAACTGAAGCAGAGAGAGGAAATCTTAAATCATATGTGTAGATATATCCTTAGGGGAAAATAAAATGCTTCTCTTCAGTAGAAATATATCTCTTTTTTTCTCTTTCTCTTTTTCTCTCTGTCTGTCTCTATCACCAATTCTCTGACTCTCTGTCGGTCTCTCGGCCTCTCTGTCTGTCTATCTGTCTATCTGCCTCCCCCCTCACACACACACACCATGGTCATGAAAATAAAAATTTTAGACTGTAAATGAAAATCTCAATGACTAGAATAAATTGGTGAAGTGAAATGAGATTGAGGAAAGACAGATAATCACTAAGCCAATAAATAGCCAAAACCTTGATTCAAAGACATTAGGAACTGAAAGTCAGGAATCCAAACTGTCATTAAGACATTGTCTGCCTGGTTCCTTGTGTCTGGACCAAATGCTAGGCTACTCTCAAATCTAAATGTTACTGAATCAGAAAGGTAATGTCCTAAGAAATGGTACTCAGCCCTCCCACAGAGAGGCAGGAGGATTTTGAAGATTTGCATGTCTTTTGCCATCTTTTGAAGAGGTAAGTACCCCGACTCTACTGTCCTCATCCACCTTTGCAAAGAGCAATCTCAGTAGGATAGTTGAGCTGCTTTCTAGGCAAGCACAATATACTTGCCAGGAACATAGCATTCCCATATACTATCTCAGAGTAATTTTTAATAACACCACCTTTCATTCTCATATATGTTACAGTTTGAACAAATAAAAGGAATTGTGATATACCACAGGATGGCCCATCTGCTCTCAGCTGCCTATCATCCCAGGAGTGGCATCACTGCCATGCTGGGATATTTAGACTTACAAACAGAACCCCTGATTATAGCTGCCACCTTATCTCTTCTATCTTGACTCTCTTGTAGTCTGAAAGTCCAGTTTACAAAAGAGTAGCAAGGGTTAAAACAGCTGCCTGTACACTATTGGTGTTACATTCTAAAGTTCCACTGCACAGGTTCTTTGAAGAATGTATGTCAAGGATCTTTGCCTTAGTATGAATTTAATAAGTATGTTCAGATCAAGCTTAGACCATTGGAATAAATGCACCTTAGGCTTATTAAATGACTCCTTAGTCCCTTCTAGGACTATCATAAAGATATAATAATGCTTCTTAAGAAGGGATGCTTTTCAACCCCACTAAAGAAGATTTGGCAAAATTGGGGGGGTGGGTGGAGAGACCAGGGTAGTAACAATGGAAACTGTGACAGGATCAGAGTGTTTTCCAGTGTGACAAAGAATTGTTCAAATACCAATCCTGACAAAAATGGCAAAATCTATTCAAACAGAAGAGGTCTTCCCTAGAATGAACACTTGACATTGGGGAAAAAGGCATGAGCTGTATACTCTTGAAACTGATTCTCCCAAAGAGAGAAAACACAGTTTACAGATCTTCACCAACCCCACATCTTACAGAAGGCTTGCCTCCATAGTATATAAAGAATTCAAGAAACTGGACATCAATATACCAAACAACCCAATTAAAAAATGGGCTACAGAGATGAACAGAGAATTCTCAACAGAAGAATCTCAAATGGCTGAAAGACATTTAAAGAATTGCTCAACAACCTTACTCACCAGCAAAATCCAAATCAAAACGAGTCTGAGATATCATCTTATACATGTCAAAATGGCTAAGATCAAAAGCACTGCAGTGAGCTTATGTTGGAGAGGATGTAAAGTAAGGGGCACACTGCTTCACTGTTGGTGGGAGGGCAAACTTGTACACCCACTGTGGAAATCAGTATGGCAGTTTCTCAGAAAATTTGGGAAACAATCTTCCTCAAGACCCAGCTATACCACTCTTGGGCATATACCCAACAATGCTCAATCATACCAGTACAGATGCTCAACTATGTTCATAGCAGCATTATTTATAATAGCCAGAACCTGAAAACAACCTAGATGTCCCTCAACCAAAAAATGGATAAAGAAAATGTGGTACATATACACAATGGAGTACTACTCAGCAGTAAAAAACAGTGACGTCATGAAATTTGCAAGCAAATAGAACTAGAAAATATCATTCTGAGTGAGGTAACCCAGATTCAGAAGGACAAATATGGTATGTACTCACTCATAAGTGGATACTAGATATAAAGCAAAGGATAACCAGACTACAATCCACAGCTCCAGAGAAGCTAGCTAACAAGGAAGAACCAGAGAGGAATGTATGGATCACCCTGGGAAGTGGAAACAGATGAGATCTCTATGGATGAACTGGGGGTGAAGTGGGGTAATGGATGATAGGGTATGGGGAATGAGAAAATAAGAGAATGGGATGGTCAAGCTGAAACAGGGATGGAGTGGAAGAGCAATGAAAGAGATAACCATGATAGAGGGAGACATCATGGGGATAGGGAGAAACCAGGTGCTAGGGAAGTTCCCAGGAATCCACAAGGATGACCCCAGCTTAGACTACTAGCAGTAGTAGAAAGGGAGCCTGAACTGGCTTACTCCAGTAATCAGATGCAGGTGCAGAGATCCACAGCCAAACACCAGTCTGAGCTCCAGGAGTCCAGTCAAAGAGAGAGAAGAGGGATTCTGTGAGCAAAGGGCTTCAGGATCATGAAGGAAAAACCTACAGAGACAACCAAACCAAACTAGTGGGCACTCATGAAATTTAGACCAACACCTATGGAGCCTCCAAGGGACTGGACTAGATTCTCTGCATAAGCAAAAGACAGTTGTGTAGCTTGATCTGCTTAAGGGGCCCCCTGGCAGTATCCATCTCTGGTGAATGACCTGGCTTTATGGAGCCCAGTACCTATTGTGGGACACCTCCCACAGCCTTTAGGCAAGGGGAGGGTCTTGGACTTGCCTCAATTGAATGTACCAGCCTCTGCTGACTCCCCACGCCTTACCTTCTTGTAGGAGGGGATGGGAGGTGTGTTGGGGGGAAAGACTGGAGAGGCAGGAGGAGGGAAGAGAGGGATCTGTGATTGGTATGTAAGATGAATAAAAAATTTCTTGATAATAAAAATAGAAAAAAGGGAAGATGAGAGAAGGGAACAGAGGTTTAAAATAATTAAAATTCATCACATACATTCATGAAACTTTCAAAGGAAAAAAAAAAACTTCCCTTTAGAATAAAAGAAAACACAGTTTACTGTGGGAGCCCACAACTGATTCAGTTTCCCAATTTGAATCTGGTCTATTCTGAGTCGATAGAGTTCAAGCTTGTTTGCTCCAAGGCTTTGAGAAAGTTCTGATTAGCCCACCGAGCCTCCTTGAAGGCCTGTGAGAAAGTCCTGATTAGCCCACAAGAAGGAACAAACTATCTAGCTAGATGCGGACTGCTGATGCCAGCCAGAGAAACACTGAGACAGAAAATGAAACTGCCTGCTCCTTGACACAAGGCAGGATAGATAGTGGTTGAATGTTTGTGCTGTTCTACCTCTGTCCTTCAAAACTGTATGCAAGCTGGCTGTGAAATAAACTCGGGGCTGTCCAGCATTGACCAGCAGACCTCTTGACACTTTTCTGTCTTCTTCATTGTCTCTTCAATCCACACGGCTCTAACCAGCTACCCAGCTGACTGTTGGCAGGCCCAACAGTTTACATGAAGTTATTTGATGCATTTTGATAAGCTTGCTTTCTGATGCTTCTTGTGTCTACCAACAGGTTGGATATGCCTGAGTAAAAACAATTCTCAAGTTAACCACCTGCTAAAAGCTTTGGCTTGTTTATGGGACTTCATGAATGACTCTGAAGGGACACCTGGCAATGAAATTAATGATAACCTAGAAATGTCATGATGAACCAGGCTTGTAGGATAACTTATCTTTATAAGATAGCTGACATTATTGGCTAGAACTTGAGAATAATGCTGCCAGTTCACATTATATCCAATGTGGGATGTCAGTGTAGAAAAAGCCCAACAGCCTGAAGGATCTTTTTCACAAACATTTGTTGCATCAGTTTTGCACCTGAACATGATGCTTACCCTGAGCATTGTGTTCCTAATTAGCTCTTTCTTCAGCAAAGTCAGGAAATAGGACTCAGCCTGTAGGTCAGAAATCAACTAGAATTACTGTGAGAAGATCATAGTTTACAGAGCATTCATGAAGATAAATGTCAATATTAGAAAGTTTAAAGTCTGCAAGTTTGAAGTCTTAATAGTTAGTATCCAAATACAAGAGGACAAATAGCATATTTTTCTGTCTGTGTCTGGCTTACCTCAAGATGTTTTTTCTAGCTCCATCTATTTATCTAAACTCTCATGGTATCATTTTTTAACAGCCAAGTAATATTCCACCATGTAAATGTGCCACATTTACTTTATTCATTTTTCAGTTGATGGATATGCAGGTTGTTGCCAATTTCTGGCCATTGTCAATAGCACAGCAATAAACATAGATACCCAAGTGTCTCTATAGTAAGATGTAGAGTATTTTGTGTGTGTATGCCCAAGAGTGGTATAGCTGGATCTTGAGGTAAATTGATTCTCACCTTCCCTAGGAACCACCACACTGATTTCCATAGTGGCTGTACAAGTTTGCCCTCCTACCAGCAATGGATGTGTGTTCCCTTTACTCCACATCCTCACCAGTTGATCTTGACCATTCTTACTGCTGTAAGATAAAGTCTCAAAATAGTTTTGATTTTCATTTCTCTGTTGACTAAGAATGTTTGATATTTCTTTAAGTGCCATAAAGTTGATTTTCAATGAAAAAATGTTACACATAAAAAAGTTAGCAATTCAAAGTCCCTCTATTCTGTGGCCACTCAACTCTTTCTATTCCTCCCAGTCCTTCCCATGAACGTCCCTTACTCTCTTTGAAATCCTTGAATTATTTTATGGATATATATATATGTAGTTCCAAGTAACTGGAGCCACTTTTTGGTACTAAGGACACCATACACAGATACATGGTGCATACGAATTCATGTAGGCAAACACACATACACATAAAATTAAAATAAATATTTTGAAAACATATTAAAACTTTAATTGTTCATCTACTAATCTTTAGATGTATAGTTAAACTTCTTATCCATATGGGTCTACTCAATAATCTTCCTTTCTTTGTTCTTGATGTAGTATGTGCAGAAATTGTGTGTTTTGATTACTCCATTCAGTGTCTATAAAGTGATTCAGAACTAAAAGTCACTGAAATACATCACTGAGTAGAGACTCCTTCAATACTATATAAATCTAAATATAATTATCTTTTTAATTTAATAGTTCATTTTTATTTGTGATAAAGTATATCTTTGTTAATTATTTTATCTTTTTAACTAAATAGACCATTTTAATATGAGATATAATTTTGTCACTTATCTTGGTTTTTTAAGTCAATAGATCATTTTCATTTGAAGTATATCTTTGTTTTTCTTTTCTTGTTGATGATTTTGTGCTAGGGAAGGAACATGGGTCTCAGGCCGGCTAGCCAGGCACTATGAGCATCATTACTAAATCTTTCTACAGCACTGACAGAAGCAATTCTCTACTTTTATACTATGCAAATTTAAATAGCTTATATCAGCATTCTAGGCTTGGCACCAACTTACACCAACCCTTACATTTATACCTGGTGTTGTTTGACATTAAGCATTGGGAAATGCTAACAAATGCCTATTAACCCCAGATTTGGAAACAATATCAGAATATCACCAAACCCCACTTGGTGCAAGGTGCCTTTACTGGTCTTACATGAACATGAGTGAGGGATAACTTAGAAGAGCAGAAATGACTCAAAGACAGATGCACCAACAAAAGTCTGCCTGCGCATGGGTGATGCCTCATGCAAGCTGGAAATCTAAAACATACTGCATACCATTCAGGCAGCTCAACAGGTTTGGTAGTGTCTTTTTCAGGCAGATGGGCTGGTCTGTCTCTTACAGGCAAGTCAGTTGAGCTAAGCCTCTAGCCGCTCAGCTTATTGCTTATCTAACACTGTCTCTCAGCAGTCCTTGCTGTTTATAGACACTTGAAAAGGAGAGACTTGGTCTTTGATTTGTTTACTTCCTGAGATTGAAGAGTGTCTCTGCAAGATACAGTTCCACTCCCTTTTAAACCTCCTGTGTCTTAATGATTTCCTTCCATGATGGATGGTTTTTTTCTTGAGAAAATTGCTATGCAAAACTTGATGCCCCCAGGACTGTGCAGTGGCTTACAACAATGACTGAATCTGGACTTACTCTGTTCTATCATATGAGGTATGAACGGTTGTTGAACAGATTTAGACCAACAAACAAATGAATGAACATCAAGTTTGCAAGAGCTCACTGCGGCACCTCTGTTACTGCAATGACCACATGCCTAGACTAACTGCTGGAGGATGAAGTGGAAGTTCAAGCTGTTTTCTTAGTCCTTGTGATGTCCCTGGTTGTCAACTTGCCTATATCAGAAACTCACTGAAACCCAAAAATGGAAGGGCACACCTATGAGGGATTTTTGCTTAATTTGAAGTGGGAAGAGCTATTTCTGACTGAGATCTTTGAGATGGGGGTGGGGAAAATACAATTTAAAAACACATCTTTTGAGGCGGGAAGACCCACCTCTCTCCTGGGCTATACCATCTGGTGGTAGCCCCTGTAAGGACATGAAAGAAGGAAGCTTTCTCTCTTGCTTGCTTGCTCTTACCTCACTAGCAAGTCCATTCTTTCACTGGCAATAGAGCCCACTTCTTCAGGATTCTTGCATGTAGCGAAGACCAGCTGAGACATCCAGCCTTGTGGACTAAACTACTGTTTGATTTTGGGGGCTGCTCATTCATCAGAAACTGTTGTTGGGTTAGCTGGACCGCAACATGTATTTATATATATCACATTTGTGAGGAAATGAAGTAGTCCTGTCGTAACTGCAAAGCTCACTCACATTTCACCACACAGACAAGGGTCAAATCAGTCAGGGAACCCCACAGAGCCAAAAAACCAAACAAACAAAAAACTATGCACTTTGCAACAACACTATATGAATATAGGTCTGATGTATATTGAAGAATTTGGTTCCAGGAAGGAATGCTGACTAAAATAAGCAAGGAAAACCTAAGTTAAAAGAAAAAAGAATAGAGTGGCAACTCCTCTAAGAAACAGGAATGTGGTGGTATTGTGTTCCCCAAAATATTATGCACTCTAATAAACTTATCTGGGGTCAGGAACAGAACAGCCACAATATTAAACATAGAGGTTAGGCAGTGGTAGCACACACCTTTAATCCTAGCATTCCAGAGGCAGAAATCCACCTGGATCTCTGTGAGTTCAAGGCCACATTGGAAACAGCCTGGCATGGTGACACTCGCCTTTAATCCCAAGAAGTGAGCCTTTAATCCCAGGGAGTGATGGCAGAAAGAGAAAGATATATAAGTCATGAAGACCAGAAACTAGAAGCTTTTGGCTGGTTAAGCTTTTAGGCTTTTAGCAGCAGTTCAGCTGAGATCCATTTGGATGAGGACTCAGAGGCTTCCAGTCTGAGGAAACAGGGTCAGCTGAGGAACTGGCAAGGTGGCTTGTTCTGCTTCTCTGATCTTCCAGCATTTACCTCAATAACTGGCCTCAGGTTTGATTTTATCAATAAAACCTGTTAAGATTCATGCTACACAGGAGTAGATATGAGAAAGTGTCCTCAGACTTTGGGAAAATGTCTGCCCACATGATGTCACAAGAAATAGATGCTCAAACCCTCCCCTCTGTTGAGGGAAAAATGTAATGGACCAGATGATGACAAACAAGTTGGTTGGATTCCGATATAAAGCACAAGGTCAAATCTAGAAATGAGCTCTGTTGAGCAAAGGACAGGAGAGCTGTGAGGAGATGTTGTGTGAGAGAGGAAGCTACAAGGGTACACACACTGGCTTAGCCTCAAGGGCAGTAACACTTCTATGCATGATTCTGTAAATAGCTCTATTCCTGGGAGGAAAGAAATACTGGCCTTGCCCCTCTGTCTTCCACAGATGGAGTATAAGGACTCTATAATCCTCAATGATGCTTCAAGGAAATGGTTCCTGACCCTCAGAAGATACTTGGGAAATTGGTGGCAGGGTAATTTTTAAGAGCTGTGTACCCCCACTGGAATATAAAATAATTTTCAATTACAAATTCTCTAAACTAAATACTCTAGTGTAAAAATGGCCTTAGATTCAGATATGTGATCTTTAGTGAGGGAGAGGAAATGATGTGTTCTTTTTTATCTGTAATATAGAGAAGTGCCCACTAAACTTTAGAGCCCAGACAAACTGGTTAAAGAGACTATGTGGCCACTTGTGTAACTACACCTGCCTAACAAAGAAAAAAATATCCAGGTACATGCAGAATTTAGAGAAGACATACAAATCTCATGGTTCACTAGCTTAAAATGTATTCTTTTTCTCGATAGCAGTTTTTCACAATAGCAAAGGGTGACAAATTGAGATTTGTCCTCCCTCTAAGAATAAAAATTAGAGGATTGGATAGGACCCTTTTTGTTAAGGTCATGGAAAGAATTTTATAATAGTGCCACACAGAACAATCCAGTTCATCAGAAAAACTTCTGGAAATGGGAAAGGTATTTTCTGTAAAGAATTTCTATGATAAAAGTACAGCTAATTACATCTATATAATAAAGAACCTTTGGCAGGTGGGATAGAAACAAATAACAGTCAAAAACACACAGATTTTTTTAGATAGATCTATCAATAAAAGAAACATAAATAAAAGTCCTATGGTCTGTGTAATGCCTGGGTCAGACACTTCCACTCATCTTTCTATGGTACACCGGAAAAAATACACAAAAGATGTACTTCCCAATAATTTCTGAAGTAGTGGATACAAATGAAAAGGTGTGTGAAATATTTATTTCCAATGCTGAGATGCAAGCACTCTGGTAATAACAGATGAAAGTGAGAAAGTCAGAGAACTGAAGCAAAATTCCATTTTCCTTTGTGGGTTCCTATAGGCTAATGGTCCAATATTCTGTTGTAATATTGTTTCCTACTTATCATCATCTATTTAGAACTCTGTCATAAACTGTAGGAGTCCCAAGTCTTTACCATAGATGCACCCAAATGCCCCTTGTTCAAAAGTGAAATTCACCAATACTCTAATGTCAGCCAATGGGATATCAGCAGATATGATGCAAGACAAAATTCAAAAGACATGTATACCAACTATTTTTTTTTTTTTACTTTGGTCATGGCCATGTCAATGGCCATGTCCAAACTACCAAAAACAGAGCATGAAAAACTCCATGGGACAGACCTGATTTGCCCAAATATGCCATCGGTGGCCATTCTAGACCAGCGGACAGCCAGCCAAAGTCCTAAGAGGAGAGCTGTAAACAATTGACTACAAGTGTGTGAATGAGCCAGAAAACTTAATCAAGTCCGGAGTTAATCCTGTCAGATTTCAGGAAAAAAAAAATCAAATAAAAACATTTTCATGCCACTAATATTTTGAGTTATTTGTCATGTAACATTATCATGTAGCTGTTTGTCAATCACAGATGAATATACTTAAGTATTATAATATTAATTGTATCTACAATAAGGCCAAACCAAATTAGAATAGATGACCCTGACTTCAGAAGGGTCAGCATCATCAGGACCTGTACAGGCTGTTGTGTTGTACACCCACACGACAAAGTGGAAAGTGATTACCACATATTTAATTAACTTTGACTGTTTAACACTTGCAAGTGTTATTGAATTGAAGAAGAGATTCCCATTTCATAGACATAGAGTTGAAGCTTGAGAAACTAAATAGCAGAGTGATAACAAATTACCATTAGTTAAGAAAAGAGGCTAGAATCATGTGACACAAAAGTCTATGCTTTAATCAGCATGCGATACCTATTTACCATAAGAAGTATCTGTTTTCCTCAAAGGATGCATTGACATTGAGTAGTTTATAGGTTTCTGAAGGGAAGCGCCACATTTACCCTATTCTCAAACAATAAATTATAAAAATCTGGCATATGGAAAAACAAAAATCTCAATTACTTGATTTTATTCACACATGGTCAGAAGAACAACTGGAAATTAAAGTGCTAGAACCAACTTGAAATTACTGTTTATTGCATAGAAAACTGAGATTAAAAGAAAATTTGAAAATAAGAAAAAATGAAGAGAGGAGGTAGAGTGTCAGAACCACAATCAAAATGTAAAACAAAATTGCTTGAGTAATATGTTCATATGTCTCAAAATTAAGAGACATGCTCACATAATAACCTCTTTATCCTTTTACTGTTTCCACACACCCAAAACAGAAACAGTGGTCTGAGAACTAATACACACAGAGAAGCATTCTCTCTCTTTCTCTCTCTCTCTCTCTCTCTCTCTCTCTCTCTCTCTCTCTCTCTCTCTCTCTCTCTCTCTCTCTCTCTCTCTCTCTCTCACACACACACACACACACACACACGCGCACACACACTGGTCTAAAGAATATCAACCTCATCTTGCAGAGAAAGAACAAAGCTATCATTTACATTACTGAACACAGAGCTACAGTTAAACCAAATGTGTTTAGGGAAATCATCTTCCACTACAGTAAAGAACTTGAAAGCATTTTTATTCATAATCTAAGTGTCAGTATCTGTTAAGAAAATTTGTAACACAGCATTGAATTTTGACGTCTCTTTTCATATCACTGGGAAAGATGCTTAGCAAAACACCCCTTTATTTTTAATGAGTTTAATATTACATGTCTGACAGACAACAAAAGAAATCAGAGGTAAGGCAGTCTCCGAGAAGTCAGACACTTGTACAAATCTAGATCCATTTTTACTTTGTTCTACTTCCCAAAGCCTTGAAAGTAAGCAGAAAGACAAATTTGGTACGTATTCACTTACAAGTGGATATTAGCTGTTAAGTAAATGATAATCAAGCTACAAACTTAAGACTCAGAGAGGTTAGGTAAAGAGGAGGGCTCTAAGGGAGATACATGGATCTCCCTGAGAAGAGAAAAGAAACTAGAATAGATTGTCGGTGGACTAGGGGCAGCTGGGGCAAGGAAGGAGGGATCAGGTGAAGGGAGGATAGTGTGGGTGAGACAGAAGGAATTGGGGGGAAGAGGGCCAGTGAGGAAACCTAGTACAATGGAAACTTCCTAGAATCTATGAGGGTGACTCTAGTGAGGTCTCCTAGTAAAAAAGCATATGGAGTTTGAATTGGCCATCTTTTGTAGCCTGGAAAGTCCCAGCGGTTGGACTAGGTTGCATTCAGTTGAAGTATTGGCCAAGGGAGTTCCCTGGAGTTCCCTAAACAACCCAGGCTGATTCTAGGACAGAGGATGGCTGTCCAAACACTGACAGTGTACCCGTTGCTGAGGACAACATCCATACGGCTCATTATTGAACATAGAGAGGTCAAGCTGGCGGAGCATTCACCTCTACATTTTAATGAAGGCTGTTGGGGTCCAGCCCTAAATAACCTTCTCCTAGAGTCCCCAGAAGAATCTACAACCACCTGGGAAATCTACTTATTTGTGAATAAATCTACTTATCTGAGGGTATATCAATAAATCTATGCACACCACACTCTTTCAGCAGATCACTTTATTGTTCTAAGGAAGCTTCAACTCTGCCTCTGATCTCTCTGCTGTTCTCTCTTTCTTCTACTGCTTCTCCAAATCTACAGCTTCTTTTCAGCTCTCATTCTTCGCTCCTATCTTGACTGACTCCTAACATTTCTAACAGGCGATTCCTTGCAATCCTGAGAAAAGTTTCAAAATCCTCAAGTCATAGCATATTCTTAAAATAGACAATAAGGAACAGAGCCATTACCATGGTAATGAAAAGTTCCAAGGTCTCGGGACCAGAGGGAGGGGGCACAGTACCTAGTGTGACAAACTCTGAGACATAGCTTTTTGTCAGCAGACATGGCAAGCAAAGAATTGTCAGACTTTTCTTGGGGTGTTTTGTGTTAGTAGCCTTGGTAGACACCTGCTACTCTGACCTTGTGCATAACCGTAAAGTTTTAAACTTATGATCTATATACAAAGGCCTTTAGTAGAGTTTGAACTTGCTGTGAGGTAAAAATGAGCTAAATGTGTGCAGTTTGTGTTATACTGAGGAGAGATTATTATTATTTTCTGTGTTAGTCTGAGCAAAAAGAACAAAGCAGGCTTTAAGTGTCTACGGTCTTGTAGAACAATGGATCTGGCTATGAAGCATATCCTAGTATATTTTCTATATATCAAAATTATACAGCTAAATGAAAAGTCATCTTCCTGACCATCCAAAGATATATGTGCCCATGAGACTGAGATGTATTCATGAGGTTACATATATACATTTTTATGAAAATGCATGGTAATGAGGCGGGGGAGATCATAGCTGTAATTGCGTAAGAAGTTTGCAAAAAGAAACAGCCAATTCATTCGAAAGTCAATAACTCTATCATGCCTTGAGTAATGGCTTAGTCCTCTACCAGAACCCTTGGTTCTGATAGGTTGACTTTTGAACACTAGTTGTCACCTGCTATATACAACCATGGCCTTTTGCTACCAGCAGCTGTCAATAACATTCTAATCTCTTTGACATGGGAAGGTACTCTGCAGCTTGTGGAAAGAGACTAGACAACAAACCCAATCAGCAGCTTGCATTTGCTTGCTTTAGAGTCCTTGTGTGCTGACTTAGCCATAAACAATGGAGCCAGCTCTGCAGGGGTGGGACCTTAAAATTTTCTACTTAAAATCTATCCTGACTGCAAGATATCCTGGGGCATTGGTAAAGCAGAATTTGTTAGATTGGCAAACATAAGTCAGGTTTAACTTGAGGACCATGCCATGAGAGGGAGCCAGCCCATGCCCTACACTGTCTGGATGGACAGGAACCAGAGACTGGGTAGTCCAGAGACTTAGGGTAGAACCAAACGCTACTGGAAAAAAAGAAATGATTCCTAATTATATTCTGCTATAGGTCTGTGCCTTGTACAGTCATCATCAGCGAGGCTTCCTCCAGCAGCAGATGGGAGCAGGGACAGAGACCCACAACCAGACATTATGCAGAGAGGTCTAAATTGGAGGTCTCCATCATGCCCCCCCTTTAGGAGCTCTGGGAACCCTGCAGAAGAGAGGAAGGGAAGACTATAGGAGGCAGAGGGGATGGAGAACACTAGGAGAACATGTCCCACCAAGTAAACTAAGCAAGGCTCATATGGACGAACAGGGACTGAAGAGGTGGGTTTAGAGACCTGCAAGGGTCTGTACCAGGTCCTGTGAATATATGTTATTTCTGTTAGCTTGGTGTTTTTGTGGGACTCCTAACAGCAGGAGCAGGTGTATCTCTAACTCTTTTGCCTGCTCTTGGGACTCTTTTCCTCCTAATGTGTTTCTTTGTCCTCAATATGAGGGCTTTTGTCTTATCTTATTATATCTTGTTTTATTTTGTTTGGCTGTAGTCTCTTGGAGGCCTGCTCTTTTCTGAAGAGTAAAAGGAAGAGGAGTGGATCTGGGGAAGAGGGGAGATGGGGTAGAGCTGGAAGGAGTTGACATAGACTGAGGGGAAACTGGGGTGACGATGTATTGCATGAGAGAATAATCTATTTTCAATTTAAAAATAAAAATTAAAAGAAGAAATAAAATAAGCAATCACAAGTCTTTTGACTTGCTTCCTATCCAACCCTTAATTCATTACATTTTTAGGAAATGACTTAGCAGTATCACTTAATATGCCATATTAATTATATGTAGGGGGCCAGCAGGATGGCTCAGTGAGTAAAGGTATCTGCTGTGAAGCCAGAATACCTACGTTCAATCTTCAGGACTGGCATGGTAAAGGGACAGGACTGATTCTCAGAAGTTGTCCTCTGATCTTTGCATATGTACCATGCACACATGTGCCCACACACATACATACACACAAAACGATCAAACCATAAAATTTATAACTAGATGTTTGTCCTAAACTAGTATTTGATTCATGCATGAATGTTACTGTGTATGAAGTACATTTGGTGGCATTTTTCAGAAAAAGTTGAATGGACACATTTCACACAGTCTATCTTTGAATATCATCAGGTAGACTCAATGTATTATTCATCTTTCTGGAGGAAAGTTTATTTGGGTCAGCATCAGAGTTCCTACCCCTGCATAGCTGGCTTCGTTGTTTATGGCTAAGTCAGCACACAAGGACTCTCAAGCAAGCAAATGCAAGCCACTGATATATAATCACAGGATTTATTCCTGTCTACTGAAACAGGCAACAGTGGGTATCTATACCATGCAAGTACATGTGAAGCACAGCCACAAAGCTAACTGGAATTTATTGAGTCTGCCCTTAGAACAACAGTGGATATATTTTATATGTAAGTCAATACTTCTTGAATTTCTTACACATCTAATGATAAAATCTTTATGTATTTATTGTAAGGCCATGGCATCATCTAAACCATGTCATTTAAAGACTCCATTACTTTCTCAATGAATTCAATAAACATTGACAAATCACTTTTTAAAATCCTAGCCAGTGATCTGACTCACATGGGTTTAAAATATATATACTTTTCTTAATATATATTATCTATACATAATTAATTGCATATTAAATAAAACTATTTTCATTAATTAATTTTATTATAATTTTATATAATTAAATATATGAAGCTGATTATTAATATATACTACATGTATATATATATGAATACTTATAAAATTAGTGTGGAGGAAAATTTTTGCAATGATGCTTACATATTTTGCTGAAGTTGCAAAGAACACATTTAAGAGCATGAAATGTGCCAGAAAGTTTCATGATTGTAAATCAAAGGTGAACTAAGCATATTACTATGAATGTATGCTGTGGTTAGAAAAACTTATTTTACTTGTATAAGTGTTTAGTTTGCCGTTCTAGTGGATAATGCTAATGAAAAGGAATTTACTTTTTCCAATATGTACAACAATGGTTCCCAAGTGCTAAGTAAAGAAGTTGTGACTGTGGCAGATATGCATGGATAAAGATAAATTGACAGACAGAAACATACAGTTATACCTGACAGGTGGTATGTAGAAGATAGACACATAGATAGATGGGATGATAGATAATAAATTGATTGATAGATAAGAGATAGATTATAATTTGATTGAGGAGCATATAACTGAAGATTAATATAATAAGTGATAGAGAGGTAATCAATAGATGATAGATAATAAAAGCTCATTGATAGATGATAGGTTAGATAGATTGTAAATAGATAATAAAAATAGATAGCCAAATAGATAGATAGATGATTCATGAATGATAGATACATAGATGGATGGTAGCTTGATAGAGAAATAGACAGTCAGACAAACAGACAAATAGATGGTGTGCACAATATCTCTCCTCCTTATAGGACACCACCTCAGCACATTGTGTATCCCAACCATGAGGTTTGCACATGCTCTCAGAAGGCTCTAAGGTACAAAGGTTCAGAAACAGAGCAAATGCATGCCTGCAAGAACAAACTATTTTAAAAATCATTCCACTTATTTATTTAACGTGCCTATGGAAGAACTCATTCTACTGTATACATGTGGAGGTACGTTCTCTTTTTTCACCATGTGGGACCTGGGAATTGAATTCAGGTTGTGAGGCATGGCGCAAGGGCCTTTTCCACTGAGGTGTCTCTCAGGCCAGCAAGGGTCAGTTTCCATTTGCTCTTTAGGTACTTTTTCTTATTATTTTCAGACATGTCAAAACTTGGGGCTCTTACCCCTGGGGAATTTTAAAGGACTTATCTCCCCAGTCATTACTGATTACAGCAGCAGCTGATAAGTTATAGTTAATGTTAACCTCTTTAGAATTTAGGAACTCAATTTCTTTGAAGGAAATTGCATCCTCATGCTGACAACAGACTGCTCATGAGTATATGAACCTCTTTTACCATTTTGGTGGAGTCAATTAACAATGTCTAATTATAAGGAGTCAGTCCTTTCTGGTACCACATTTTATAATCTTGCAGACATCCCTGAAAATAGATGCTTTTGACAATAACAAGTAGATATTAAAAAGAGAACACAAAGCTTCAAATGGACCCCTACAAATTGGATAGAAAAGAAACAGCAACAACCCTGAATTGTGGTGATATTGTGTTCCCCAAAATATTGGGCTCCCTAATAAACTTATCTGTGGTCAGAGAACAGAACAGCCACAATATTAAGCATAGAGGATAGGCAGTGGTAGCACATGCCTTTAATCCTAGCATTCCAGAGGCAGAGATCCACCTGGATCTCTTTGAGTTTAAAGCCACACTGGAAACAGCCAGGCATGGTGACATGAGCCTTTAATCCCAGGAAGTGATGGCAGGAAACAGAGGGGTTTATAAGGTGTAAAAACCAGGAACTAGAGCTGGTTAAGCTTTTAGGCTTTTAGCAGAAGTTCAGCTGAGATCCATTTGGATGAGGACTCAAAGGCTTCCAGTCTGAGGAAACAGGGTCAGCAGAGGAATTGGCAAGGTAGCTGTGGCTTGTTCTGTTTCTCTGATTTACCAGCTTTAACCCAATACCTGGCTCTGGGTTGGATTTTATTAATAAGACCTGTTAAGATTCATCCTACACTGAATATGAATATTCATTCTCTCCTTAAGGAGACATTCAGAGCAGGCAGTTGATTGACCCGCTATTTTCTACTTGCAGAGAGAGTTTCTAACTTGTATCATTTTCCTAAGTATGTGGAGAAATATTCTTGAAATATTAGCCTCCCAAGGAAACAAACACATGAGATTCAACCCAATTTGAAAGATATTGTTTAGCAAATGGGAACGATTCAATTAAAAAAAAAAAACTACTATATTTTAAGCCCCAATTTTAAATTTATTCTATATTATAAAATTTTCTTTAAACAATAAATCCTTTTCCTCTAGCTTGTCTAATATTCAGAAATGGTTTTAGAAAATAAAAGATCTGTAGTTCAAAGCATTCTACCAACAGCTGTGATGTTGGGAAAAATCTCACCTCGCCTTTGTGAATTTTCATATCCTGTTTGTCTTGTGAGTGGTTCTTACAAACCAGGACAGATCAGTATTCATTCATATCTTTGATTTTCCTTGTCAATAAGCTCTCACAATGAAGTCTCTTATTGTGTTATGTTGTTCCCTCACTGGCATAACATTGGTGTGCTCCCAGCTTCAAAACAGATCCCTATGTCTAAAGGAAGGGGACTGCCCTGATGCACAGTCTGTCAACAAGCCTCATCCCACAGGACCAGGAACACCACAGATGTCTTTGCTTTTGTTCTTTTTCATTTCTTCTGTTATTTTGTATCTGGCTCCCTTTGCTCAGTTCAGCCAATGAAAATGTTCCTTTTTTATTTTAAAACATCAAGCCGGGCAGTGGTGGCACACATCTTTAATCCCAGCACTCTGGAGGCAGAGTCAGGCAGATCTCTGTGAGTTTGAGGCCAGCCTGGACTACAAAGTGAGTTCCAGGAAAGGTGCAAAGAGAAACCCTATCTCGAAAAACAAAAACAAACAAACAAACAAAAAATCTGCCAATTGGTGTCATTATAAACATCTTATTGTATTGAAATTAATTGTAAGTATAAGCTCCTTCAGTAAAGAGTGATTAAATCTAATAAAAGTCATTGTTTCTATTATATTTGTTTAGCTATTCTAAAGTAAAATCTGGTAGATACTGGACTCATAGCCAATGGATTTGAAAAACACACACCATGACTTAAATATCTTCATTAATTTCACTTGATGAAATTTAGTAAACTCTGACAACATGATTATTTAATGGACATCACAGCCATGGGAAATTTCTTTCTAACAGTTCTAAAAAGTAGTAAGAAAATAATTTGAGTGGATTTATTATTTTAAATATAACTCAAACATATGATCCTATAGAATATCATGCTATAGGCAGAGCTCAAGTAATTGCTAATGGGATGTGCCTGAATTTAAATTTCACTAAGAAAATACACACACATGCAGTATATGCAAAATCTCAAGGGGAATGACTAATGGCTTTTGATAAATAGGACATACAAAAATTAATTATTTAGGCTGCATAGTTCTATTTATGCAACTCAAATGTAATCTGCCAGTCCTGGAAGAAAATCTAAATGTCAAAGTATCTGTTTATGTTAACCTCTTTAAAAAAAAAAAAAAAAAAAAAAAAAAAAAAAAGTCCTCTGAGTGGCCACCATTCTCTGAATGCCTTAGCTGACAAGGGAATTCCTTGCTAGACATGGTATTTGCATCTTTGTAGATGGAGACTCCGGGATGACAGGAACTGTATGAGATGAGGGAAATGGAAAACACATTGGCAAAGTTTGATAGACGCCAAGGACAGCTTGATGTTTATTAGCTCAGCTTAACTACACCAGTATGCAGGCCTTCTTGAACTTTTATGCTCAGAAAAGAAAGGGCGGGTGGGGATGGAGGGAAGGAGGAAGGGAGGGAGGGAAAGAGAGACAGAGGGAAGGAGGAAGGAAAGAAAGAAATACATTCTTGTAAACTCTCTTCCTTGAAGCCTGTGTCCAGTTTTACAATAAGGCTTGTCTTTGTCAAGCACTTGGGCTAGCCAGATGGAACACAATCAGGGGCTCTAACTTTGGCTCACTCCTTGCTCCAGGTTACAAAGCTACCTATCGTCATGAATACAGGAAATAGGGAAAAAATACCTTTTCTCTGGTGAAACCACAAATGGTCCCCACAACTACCAGTTTTTAATGCCTCCATAGGACTTCAGGGAATATGAACTCAAATGCAGTTCCTATCTCAGAAAGTTGGCAAATTTGTTTTATATCAGTCAGTAGCTAACCATTAATTTTGCAGCATTTCTTTTCTCCAAAATTAATCTCAGCAGCTGAGAGACACGACTGAAATCAGAGCCTTTTTCAAAGTGTTAGAAAGCCTCAAACAGAATATTAGCTCAATCATCAGATAAAGATTTTTTTTAAAAAATCCGTGTTTAAAAATGAAGAGAAAGGGCTAGAGAGATGGCTCTGTGGGTAAGAGCACTGGCTGCACTTCCAGAGGACAGTGGGGTTCAATTCCCAACAAACACACGATGGATCAGAACTATCTGTAACCCCAGTCCCAGAGGCTCCAATGACTTTAATCTGACCTTCACAGGCATTCATTTGGTACACTTAAATAAATATAAAATATTTATAAAAATTTAAAAGAGACAGTGCCACCATGACTACTAGGATCCCTGTGAGCATTTATTCAAACTCTTTGGTAAACACAGGTGATCCTCTGGGCGACTTTGATTTAATCATCTAGTGGAGAGTTATTACTGGATGTCAGTAGTATGCCTGTTTTAAGCTATTGTTAACCAGGCTTGCAGTGTTCATACTTTGATGATCTTTGTGAGGATGCCTGGGCTGAGGTGTTCCTGCTATATCTTAGCGGCACTGTAGAATGTAACACTTATTCTTTTACAATATTTGGAGAGATGATTTCTCTTTAGGACTCTCCGTGTTTCTGTACACTGTAGCTAACTATTTAGTTGAGGTTCAGAGTACTACATGACAGTCTGGGAAGTGTGAGGTTCTCAATGTTCGCACTGAATGTGACCACGAGATTGATGGATTAAGCCCTCAATTCTGAGGGAATCACAAACCCTTTGAAAATGAAATCTGCATATAGAATATTTTCCCCATCATATTCAATGTGTACAAAACATTGCGTCATTCAGATCCTTTTAACTGCTCCTCCTGTTTTCTCAGGGAAGGAGCATCATTGAGAACTCCTTGCAAGTTGCTACAGATTGTGTGAACAGTCATGGTAACGTTTTAAGTTACTTTTTATCTCTCCTGGGCCTGGGTCTTGATTCCTAAATCAGGTACTTTCTAATTCTGTGCACTTTCTAATAGGTTGGACTTCCTTACTTTAAATTTTTCAGAGGGTCCCAAATCTTACATCTCAGGTGGGAGGAAGCTTTCTATTAGTAATGACTCTTGCTCAGGATGTCATACTTCTGACCCTTCCAACTTCCATGACGTTGGTTCTGTTTTCTTAACCATTTCCAATTGTCTGTCTTGAAAGCCAGAGTTTCCTGTTCGTGCATCTCTGTAGGGACAGGGTGTGGTGTCTAGGAACCTACAAGCAGAGTGCTATACACCACAGACTGTTTACAACTATCTGTATTACAGATGGGCAAACATCTAACCAAGGAAGAAACTATAATAAAAAATAATAATTGAGAATTCAAAGAGAACCAAATGAAGGTGACAGGACAGCCCCCCTGAGTATTTGCTTCAGTGTTCTAGCATTTAAATACTTTCAACTATGACTTGCTGAAAATGTTTTTATGTGAACCGTGCAAAGGATTTGATTTCTTCTTCCCTCTACCTTTCTAAATGATGTAATTTTTTAAATCACTTTTTTTGTTTGTGAGTACTGGCATTTCTACTATTCAGTTGTGGAGATTTAAATTTTAATTGTGTCTGCATTTGTGTGTGTGTGCTTGCTGGTATGTGTACATGTAGGCGCAGATACCCATATGCCAGAAAAGGGCATCGGGTCTCCTGGAGCTGGAGTTATAGGCTGTTGT
Organism: Onychomys torridus; assembly: GCF_903995425.1. NCBI lineage: Eukaryota > Metazoa > Chordata > Mammalia > Rodentia > Cricetidae > Onychomys > Onychomys torridus. The sequence goes on from NC_050460.1 coordinate 54,113,812, forward strand.
TGGCTGCTGGGGGCCAAACTTAGTAGCTGTGGAAGAACAACACCCACCCTTCACCTCTGAGCAGTATCCCTGACCCACTATCCAATTTTAAATATTAATTGTTAAAGTGTTTTCTTTTTCAGTCTGTAACCATCAGACATGCTGAGCAGAATTTAACAGCAAAGAAGAAGTTCCTTATTAGATAAAGTCTCTATTATTCACTTTGAAGTGAGGCCCACAGAAGCTTTATCAGACAAAATTCAGATGAAATTTTCAGATGAAACATAAAGTCAATATGGATTTGGCCAGAATGGCCAGTGTGTGTGAAACGCAAGAACATAGCTTTTGCAGATTCTCTGAACTTGGTCTTTTTAATCATCAATACTGGCTAAATCGCTATTAAATTTATACTTAAAATCATCTTTAGTGTTAAGAATAATAATATCTAATTAATTTCATTAGTTCAAAAACACCAATTAAAATTAATTTTACTGTATCAGGAAAAGTCCATTTATTTAAGAAAAATAAGTGGTTTCCTTCTTGCTTGTTATTCTGTGGTTGGTTGATATCCCTGGGAAGCCTGCTCTGTTCTGAAGGGAAATGGAAGAGAAATGGATCTGAGAGAGAGAGGATGTGAATAGTGGGGGAGAAAAGAGGTGTGGGAACTGTGGTCAGGATAGAATAAGAGGGAGAAGAAGAAATACAATTTTAAAAAGGAAAGCAATTTTGATATTCTATTAAACAACATTTGCCTAAAAAAATCTATGTAAGGAAAACATCAGGCCATATAATCATGTAGATGTTTTTAATTCAAAACAAACATACTGTTTAAGTACATTGTAAAACATAATGTAAAGGGAATAAAGAGCCTAAACAAACAGAAGCAGGTTAACTACTCTCTGGATTGTTTGTTGAGTTCATATCATCATTTGATATTGATCTAAGCTACATGTTTATTAAAGGGATGTGGGCTCATGGAGCCCACACATCTGTAATACGGTCAAGGCAATATGTAAAGAATCAATTAAAATTCTAGAATTTGAGCAACAAACTTATTTCTATTAGATTAAGAGCCATATGATTACCTTCCTTTAATATTAAGTATTTCCACTACTGTGACCATATAGCAAAGCATTCCAAACATGATTGCTCAAAATACCAATTGTTTAATTTGCTAATGAATTAGTGGCTTAGGATGCACTCCACTGGTGCAGCTTGCCTGCTTCACAGTGTCAAGTGTAGAGATCAAATGTCAGGGTCCCCTTATGCTCACTTGCCATGTGTCTAGAAGTCGGATATACAACATCTCACCTTGAACTGAATCAACTCAGTCAGAAGTTTTGCATGTGGGATCTGTCCTGGGATATCTTCAGCACAGAAGCTTCCATGAACAGTACTTCTTCTATGTCAGCTCAAAGATTCCATGGACATACTTCTGAAAAAGAACAAAAAGGAGGTGTCTTGGATCTGCAGAAATCACCTGTGGAGTTGTGAAATATTAGTGTTTCCACATTACATTGGTCTGTAGAGTTACAGAAGATAGAGACATAGTTCTCAGTAAAGGAGTGTTGTGTTGCAAAGACATACAGGATGGGATGCTAGGTTGGCAATATTTAAACAATACAGGCTCCATATAGAATAATAAAACCCATTGGCTTTAGCATTAAAGTGACGTATTTTTATTCCTTAGTTTAATGTTTCAATGGCCTGGTCCAGCCATGTTATGGAGAGGTAAAGAATTAAATGCCTGCTTACTTTCCTGTGATATGCCTGCATTTAGAAAAGTGAGAAGTCCAATAGAATGTGAGCAATTGTAGATAACTGAGACATGCTTTTATTGTACTTAAAGGCAGCTTTATTATGTGTGTATTATGATTTAAGAGATTCTTACTTCCCTGGAAGCTGTTCATCCATTCTGAAGGAAATGACTAGATCATGCCTGCATATTAGAACACCCACATTTCACTATACAATAAAAATCTCTTAATGCAGTATTAGATTTATTGTAAAATGAAACAAGAAGTTTCTGTCGGTTATATGCATGTGAAGCAATTTCTATTGTCAGTGTCAACTTCACCCAGTGATGGGCTATAATCTGGAATCATGAACCAAAATAAATTCCTTCTTCTTCTAAGCCTCTTATCCCAATGCAGGAGAATAAACTAAAAATACAAAATATTGTGTTGAGATCCATGCTTCATGGCAGTCCTGTCTCAACGCTCCTGATACTCTTTTCTATATCACATTATATTTTCTTCTACCTCTTGTTTCGTTAGTGGCTTATCCAATGTCCTAGTTGGCTTTCTATTGCTATGATAAAAAAACAATGACCAAAGGCAACTTAGAGAGGAAAGGACCTATTACAGCTTACAGTTTGTACAGTTTCTTATGATGGGAAATCGGAGCAGGAACTCAAGGCAAAAATCTGGAGACAGGAATTGATGCAGCAGTCATGGAGGAATTCTGCTTACTTGTTTGTTCATCATGGTTTGCTTTCTTATATTAGCCAAGGTCACCTGCCCGGGAATGGCACTGCCCACAGGGACCTGGACCTTCCCACATCAATCATTAGTCAAGAAAAGGTTCTAGGGGTTGGGGATTTAGCTCAGTGGTAGAGCGCTTGCCTAGCAAACGCAAGGCCCTGGGTTCAGGCCTCAGCTCTGGCAATAACTAACTAACTAACTAACTAAATAAATAAATAAATAAATAAATAATCAAAAGGTTCTAGACTTGCCTTCAGACCATTCTGATAGAGGCCATCGCTCATTTGCCATTCCCTCTTCCCAAATGACTCTAGTCTATATCGAGTTGACAAAAGTGTCAACCAACATATCTATGTTCTTCTACTTCAAGAATATAGGGAGTTTCTTCCCTGGCTTTTCCTGACATTGCTCTCACAACCAGTCAATGATTTCCATCTGTTCTATTTCTTTATTTTGTCTCAGGCACTAAAGATTTCATCACCCTCAACAAGATGTCTCTTGAGAATTCCAGCCTCAGCATATTATATTACCCAGGGGTGGCCTCTGGGCTCTGTGTAACCTGCAACTCGAACAGTGTCGGTACAGCCTAAAGCTCAGGTCCTCTTCTATGTGAAAATAAAACACACACATACACTTTGTCACCCTTCCCTCACTATTTTAGATAAGGAGTTTTCCCACCACCATGCACTGAGATTTCTGACTGGAATTCATTCCTGAATTTTTCGCTCTGTCTTTATCATTGTTATTCAGCCTCTTCGACACGACTATAGCTACTTTCAGCCATGCTGTGCCCATGGCTGTGTTCTGACTTCAAGGCCTCGAATTCTCGCAGAAGCTTTTGAAATGTTGTTTGTGTTGTTGATTGGTTTTCCATCTCCTGTTGTGGCTCCAGTCTATTCCAAATTTCCAGATCACATTTATCTTCCTTAATCCAAGACTTGAAATTCTATCAAACAATGGTAAAATTTAAGGAGAGAAGAAGTTCAAAAGAATTCCTGTGTCCTATAGATTATGATCTGAGTACCATAACCTGGAAACTGAAACACATGCCCAGCCTTCTGCATCTTCAAAACACATGCCCACCCTCCTATGTCTTCAAAACACATGCTCACCCTCTTATGTCTTCAAAACATATGCCCACACCCTCTTATGTCTTCAAAACATATGCCCACACCCCTGTCTTCAAGTGTTGTTCTCACTGTCTCCATCCTTGTCAGACTGAAGATATTGCTGGGCCCTTTATTGCCTGTCTTTTCCAGGCTCTTGTAATTGGATTCTAAGTAAGTTCTTCCCATCGACATTTTCTTTCTTCAGGACCACAGTCAATAATTTATTCATTCTTTGTTGTACAACTGAACTACTATAATTCTATGAAATTCTCCAGCCACTTGTAACCCCACTTTCTCTCTGAACTCCACTAGCATTTGTTATGACATTAATTTCACCAGTTATAAATTGGAGTTAACTTTGCACATGTCATGTCTTCCCTGTTTGGTTCTCAACTTGGTTTTTGTTCATTTGTTTGTTTGTTTGTTTGTTTATTGTTGTTGTTTTTGGTTTTTCAAGACAGGGTTTCTCTGTGTAGTTTTGGAGCTGTCCTGGATCTCACTCTGTAGACCAGGCTGGCCTCGAACTCACAGAGATCTGCCTGGCTCTGCCTCCCAAGTACTGAGATTAAAGGTATCCACCACCACCACTAAGCTAAAGATTTGTTTTGTTTTTAGTTGTGTGTTTGCATGTGAGTGTACACTTGCCTGCTGAGGACAGAAGAGAAAGGCAGATCATCTGGTGATAGAGGTACTTGTGAGCTACCTGATATGGGGGCTGGGAACTGAGCTCAGGTCCTTTAGGAAAACAATATATACTGTTAACCACTGAGCCATCTCTCCAGTCTTGGGTCTCAATTTCTTAAGACCAGTATTATTATTTAGGGATTTTTTTTTAAATACTCTAAGCCTGGGCAAAGCACTTCTCCTGTGGCAGGTAGTGAATATTTATTGTAAAATTATTTCTCTATAAATTTAACCAATTTTGAATAATGAACTGTTAACTAAATGATTACAAAATGGACTTTTAGGTTTTAAAACTTATTTTTATGAGTTGGAAATTTCACACATCTATACAATGTACTGTGATCAAAACACTTACCATGTCCCCTCCTTCTTCCTCTGAACGCCCCAACATGTACCCTCCTAACTTTATATCCAGATCTCTATCTGTATCTAGACCTCTATTTCCCATTACAGCCAATTAGTGCTGCCCATATGCACATAGGTGGGGGCCATCCACTATAGCATGGGAAACCAGAGAACTTTGGGTTTAAAAGAAAATTTAGGCTAAGCAAGATGTCTCAGCAGGTAAAGGTGCTCATTGCCCATCCTGATGACCTGACGTTGATGCCTGGAGAAGAAAACTGATTCCCATCAATTGTCCTCTAACATCCATGAGTATGCTACAGTGCGCGCGCACGCGCACACACACACACACACACACACACACACACACACTTAATGTAAAATACTAAAACAAAATGAAAGAAAGAATTATTTCCAAATTACTTAGCCATTTTTAGCTGACACCTTCAGCGATACCCTTAGTTCCCAATTCTTTTAAAATAAACATATTCTGGATGCCTCACAAGGCAGAGTTCTATGTCACTGGGGTTTTGATATAGTTTAGTGCGACTATAGAATCATGGCTGAGGGGCAAGAATCCCTATGAGGTCCTGTACAGTTCTCTTCAAGTCTGGATCACAGTCTTCTGGTAGGTCCTATTGTGTTATGGGGATCTGTCTAGAATAAGCACTCTGACATCAATGAAAGTGGGGGAAGAGAGGCTGCCACTGGTGGACCAAAGTCAGGGCAGCTACTGAAATGCTGTCCAGCTTGTATTTTTATTTTACACTCTAAAACCACAAGGTGGGGCAGGCAGGCAAGCAAATGATTTTCCAGACGCCTAGGTAGCAGTCAGCAGGTTGTTAAGGACAGCGACCTATTGTTTCAGCTGTTTCTCCAGGTCACTCTGCTTAAGATAGCCTGGTTGCTTGGAAAAGAGGCAGTAGAAGAAGTGCTTTAAGTAGATCACTAGATGAATCGATAAATCGATATCTAATAATTGATCTTAGAAAAGATACCTTATTCTACTTTACTCCTTCCCTTAACACTCTGGGGGTAAAAATCTATAGGAGAAGGTCCCTGAAGTCACATACAGCCAGATTCCAGCACCAACAACAAACTCAAGGTTGACTTGGGCCTTGAATGAGGAAAACCATATAAACTCTACTTTCTCTAGCATTTGCTAGTAAATAGATGTATTTATAGAGACAGAAAAAGAAAAGTTTCACAATTTTAATAATCACCAATTATTAGCATGTAAAGATTTTTTTTTTTATTATTTACAGCCCCAGATAGACTTCAATAAACATGTGGAATAACCTCAGAAAGTAGATGTTTTACCCCTTTATATGCAATCTTGGCTCTCAAGATGGTCAAGCAGTCTCTACAATGAAGCACAACAGTCATAGACACGCTTTGGAGTACCACAAGTGAGCTGCAGTGACAACTGAGTCTTACCCTTTGGTTTCTTTTCACTCAAAGGAGAGTGATGACTTAAGCTTTGCAACCTTGTGTTGGATAGACCTGAAGTTGATGCTGGTGGCTTCCCCCACTTAGCGTCATATCCTTTGCAGTATGGGTGGCTCTTGTGGCATGTTCCTGATCTATCAGGCTGTGTGGCACTATCTCAGTTTCCATCCCCACAACAGGCTTCCATTAGTATCCTATCCCCGTCATGGACCTGATGAGGACAGAAAACTGTGTCATTGACCCATATAACAAAGGAGTAGAGGTCCCTACTAGAGTAAGAGCTCCAAACTCATGGACCAGATGTCAATCCAACCACGAGAGTCTGTAAGAGAACTTTAGTCTCAAATGAAATGATAGACTCCACTGACAATCTGATGGTAGATTTATGAAGCTGTAAAGCATGAGATCCGGGCAATATGTGCTTAGACTCTGCATCCATGAAAACAAGCAGACCACAAAGGCCCTGTTTTCCAAGCCATACTCTTTGCTTTGTGAACCATTATGCCACACTATATGTGGCACATATTTACATGTCTGAGTGCTTTTATATCAAGTATAGTAAATATGAGGTATCAATCCATGAGCCAAGAGCTGGAATACTTTTGAGAGACATGATAGAGAAAACCTACCTTGAACTCACTGTGCACTGGGAGGGTGCTGCTAATAGGACCATGGGAAGAAAAGGAGAAACTTAGCTTTTGCAGGCAGAAGCATAGTACTTGGTGTGGGAAGCAAGGTCAGCAAAAGAGCCTCCTGAATTTTTGGGTCTGTAAGTTAAGTTTATTATTTAAATGAAGAGACTTTCAAGCAACTTATTGAAAACACCACCCTGATTGCCTTCTTTATCTTTCAATGCACTGTGAGAGATTAATTTAGGAACAATGTTGGATGCAAAGGCCAAGACTTGGAGGCTTTGAAAATCCCCAGCCTCCCTCCAACATGGCAAAGGCCATTAAAATATAAAAATTGCTTCTGAAGATATGTCATAGAGGAAAGGGGAGAGGTGTACAACCTTTTGCTCAAACTTTGGAAAGATCAGAAGGTCACAATATTGCTCTGTGTCAAGGGCCTTTTCCAGAGATTTAATGGCTGCTTCACAGATCCTGTCAATCATCAGTAAAGCCTGGGATTCTCTAAGGGCCATGACTCTCTGCCAGGGCAATAGCTGATTGAGAGGAAGGATTGTGGATGTAGCCTTTGCATACCTCAGCACTGCTGAGACCCCTTGAAGACACCCAATGCCCCTGACAAAATCATTTGAGTAAATACTCTAACAGGGAATGTAAATAACTTCGAGATGTCTTTTGTGGCACTAAGTTGATTTGGGGAGGAGACTGATGTTGTGGAATAAAATATTTGTTTAACTATGTAAAGATGAGTTGCATGTGATTGTGTTGCAGAATAATTGTTCAACTGTATAAAGATGTGTTGCATTTGATTCCCCTTGCCTGCCTAAGGCTCCTTATTGGTCTAATAAAAAGCTGAATGGTCAATAGCTAGGCTAAAGAGGGATAGGTGGGGCTGGCAGGCAGAGAGAAAAGGGGAGCCAGCCAGTCAGCTGTGGGGCCAGTCCACCAGATATGGGGGAAGCAAGAAAGTAGGATATACAGAATAAAAGAAAGGATAAAAGCCCAGAAGCAAAATGCAGATGAAAAGAAACAAGTTAAACTAAGTTATAAGAACCAGTAGAACAAACTATGAGCATTCATAACTAATAATAAGTCTCCATGTCATGATATAGAGGCTGGTAGTCTGAGAAAACCTGCTATAGACTGACAAATCCACTCAGTGGCACTCAGATGCAAATCACACTTTATCTCTGTCTTACTATGACCTGGGGGACACTCTGTAACTATTTATTTTACAGATAATGAAGTAGTTTTATTTTTTTTACTTCATTGATAGAATTCTCTGGAAGGACTGACTAGTCAGAGAGTGTGTCAGCCAGCTTCTTGTTTACAAAGATCTTCAAAACCCTTTCTGATATGTCAATAGCATTGCAAGTGGATTTGGGAATGATGGTTTCTCAGCATCCTAAAGTGTTGCAGAGTACAAGAAAATGAAGAAACTACAGGGGAGCTGTCATTGTGACAGGTCCTTAGCATAACACAGGCTCTGTGGAAAGGCAGATTTATCTAGGATGTTTGCTAAAGGAATGTTTAGTCTGCAGAAATCTCTGCAAAGCAAGATAGCTTGATCAGTAAGCATAGCCACCATGCAGCTGAGAGGTGTCGTAGACAAGACTCTTGTTCTCAAGGCCACTTTATGTGTTCAGTGTGGAACTGCATAGGGTTACCTCAACAGCTTGACCTCAGGGTCACTCAGCTTCCTCACCATGGAAACAAGCATTTGGTTATATTATTTTACAACTTCTCAGACTGTTGTTGGTCTGTAGGAGTCCTTAATCAATTTCAATATTACTGTGTTCTGTCTACATACTAGCATGATTAGCTAAAATGCAAATGACGCCATCCCTACGTATAGATTTGTCTAGGTTCTTGGGCAACGTGGACACTACTGTCAGTCTGTGGCATCTCGCAGGCTGGTGACTGTCTATTCTGTTATCTTAGGTACTCTCACCCTTGGCTAACGATACTGAGTTCATTGCTTGCTACACTCTTATGATCTCCTCTAAACCACCAAATTACTACCTCAGGATCGTCATGGGACATGCTTATTCTGAGAATTGAAACTCAGAACTCTCTCTTCCTGGTTCCTGAAACACAGTCTCCTCTTCCTGTCCTTACTTCCTCTTCCCCTCCCCATCATCCTTTCTTCCCCAACTCCTTTCCTCCCCTCCTGCTTTTCTCCCCTCCTTCCTTCCCTCCTCTCTCCATGTTAAGAAGTAACTCCTACTCACCAGGTGGTGGTGGCGCACACCTTTCATCCCAGCATACAGGAGGCAGAGCCAGGTGGCTCTCTGTGAGTTCGAGGCCAGCCTGGTCTACAGAGCGAGATCCAGGACAGGCACCAAAACTACACAAAGAAGCTCTGTCTCAAAAAACCAAAAAATAAAAATAAAAAAGAAGTAACCCCCCCACTCACTAATTAGGAAAAGTCATCAACTTCAAGCCTAATGTGGGTGTCTACCCATAGATCCCTCTCCATGAAGTTCTCTTTCCCTTCCTTGGTGACCATTCTCATCCTGCCCTGTCATCTCTTAGAATATTATTTCTTCTGGCTGAAGGGCTTTGTTTCATTTATTATTAAGTGAAGGACACTACAAGTAGAATATATATATATATATATATATATATATATATATATATATATATATATGCGTGCGTGTGTGTGTGTGTGTGTGTGTGTGTATGAATCAGTTAATAATAAAAAGTAATGTGTTAACAAATTTGTTAGAGTTTTGTCCATGTTTATATTTTGTTACTATAATTACATTAATATACCTTCCCCCTTGGCATTCTTCTTTTGCTTTTTATTAAATACATTGATTTGGGGGAATTCAGTAGACATTTAAAATTCCCATTTTTATTACACCAGATTTTGAGCCTTTTTTTTCCCTTTCAGTCTTGTCATTGAATTCCTGACCTAGCAACCCTTAATATTCTATTCTAACAGAAAAAATGGTGTACCTCATCAGAAATCATCTTGCTGATAGAAGCAGTAACCCTTTCATAGTGTTAGAATCAATTAAGTAATTTTGACTGAAACTATGAAACAGAGATTTTCTTTTCTACCTAAATGTTTATGTCAATCTACTTCTCTGCTTTCTCATCCAATCTCAAGTATCAGCTCCGTCAGCCTGCCTATAACTAGGAGACAGCAGAACACACACATTTGCAAGTGGCCAAGGGCATTGAGTTTATGCCTTTGTCTTAGTTACAGTTTCTGTAAGATACCGTGGGTGGCTTACAGGTCAGAGATTCAGTCCATTATCATCATGGTGGGACATGGCAGCGTGCAGGCAGATATGGTGCTGGAGACAGAGTTGAGATTTCTGCATCTTGACTTGTATGAAACAGGAAGTGTATATCAAACCACAAAGCCTGCCTCCACAGGGACATACTTCCTTCAACAACACCACACCTACTCCAACAAGGTCACACCTCCTAATAGTGCCACTCCCTTAAGGGGCCATTTACTTTCAAGCCATCAAAGCCTCCCTATTGCCTTAACTGACTCTGAGTGTCTGCCCATCAAGTGCCTGCTCTGCAGTGACATAGAGCAGCATGGCTTGTACCTTTCTGGCAAAGGGACTCAAGTCACTTGAGACTTCATGCATAGACTCCTTTCTGACACTGCTGTGCCATCCACTCATGTTTCTGGCTTTCATTTCAGGAATTGGAGGAAAGATGGGTGCCCGGTGTCCCTGCTTCACTTGGTGATCTGGTTAAATAATAATAATAATAATAATAATAATAATAATAATAATAATAAAAATAAATCCCCTTGGAATTTCTAACTTTCATTTCCCTCACGTAAAAACTAAGTGGTTGGTTGAATGCCACAGCCCAAGAAGCAAATCAAGTACTTTGGTATGGTGTCTTCCCTGGGAACTAAAAAAGAAAGTATTGCCAAGTGGAGCTACTGGGAAAACATCTCACTGGCAAACAGGACCAGAAATTGTAAGATATAACTGAAATTAATCATAATACTGTTTGCACACACACACAAATGAAAAGGTCAATACTGATTGTGGTGGTATGAAAGAAAATGGCCCCCAAAGGAACTGGCACTATTGGGAGGTGTGGCCTTGTTGGAGGAAGTGTGCCACTGTGAAGGGGGTCTTTGAAGTCCTTTGCTTAAGCTTCCTTCAGTGTCACAGTCCCATTCTTGGTGCCTGCAAGATGTAGGATTCTCAGCTACTTCCCCAGCATCACATCTGCCTGCACGCTGCCATGCTCCCTGTCATGATAATAATGAACTGAACTTCTGAAATTGTAAGCTCGCCACCCCAATTAAATGTTTTTCTTTATAAGACTTGCCATGGTCCTGGTGTCTCTTCACAGCAATAAAACTCTAACTAAGACACACAAATGAAACAAATCTTATTTAATTTAGAGATCTAAGATAGCTGGCCCAATTAAAGTCTCGGAGATCTTGTGGTTTTCAAGCATTCTTTATGCTTTCATACTTAGTATGTGGATTATAAAACGTATAAGAAAAAACTCAAATAATTTCTAAATAGTTAAGGTTACTATTGCTATGATGAAACTCCCTGGCTAAAAGCAACTTGGGGAGAAAAGGGTTTATTTGACTCATATATCCTGAATCACATTCCAATGAAGAAAGCCAAGGCAAGAAGTCAAACCAAGGGCCCTTGGAGACAGAGCTGATGCATGGGCCATTGAGGGGTGCTGCTTACTGGCTTGTGGCCCATCCTGCCTTCTTATAGCACCTAGGACCACCAGACAGTGGTGGCACCATTCACAATGGCCTAGATTTTCCTGCATCAAATGGTAATTAAGAAAATGTCCTCAGGCTTGCCTGCTGCCTGATGTTATGGAGGCAGTTTCCTGATTAATGTTCCCTGCTCTCCAGTGACTCTAGTTTGTGACAAGTTGGCACAAAACTAGCCAGGGAAAATGCTAAAACCTTACCATATTTATATTCTTTTTCTAACCTATACCCCATTTATTTAAGATACATGAACATTTCCTCACCCTATCACATTACTTTAAAGTGGAATATAATGATTACACTTCATTGATAATAAATAAAATACCCAAAGTAATTTAAACTGGAATGGAGAGATGGCTAAACAGTTAAGAGGGCTTACTGCTTTTCTAGCCAATGCCATAACTTATTATTTGTGTGTGTGTGTGTGTGTGTGTACACACGAACGCCATGTTGTGACTTTAGAGATTCCTAGGACAGTCTTCTGGAGTATCTCCTCCCACCTTGCTGAGGCAGGGTTTCTTGTTTCAGCAATGTTACATGGTCAGCCCAGATGCCCCCTGAGCTCCTGAAGGTTCTCCTATGTCTGCCTCCCATATCCCTAGGAATGCTGGGATTACAAATATACATCACCATGCTCAACTACATACATAGGTTCTGTAACTCAAGTTATGGGTTTCCAAAGTGCTTTTACTTACTGAGCCATCTTCCAAGCTCTCAATATTTTTATTTGCTTTACTTTTTTAAAAATTAGTTTATTTTTGAAATTACATAAATTTCCCCTTCCCTCCAAAACTCTTCCATATACTTCTCCTTGCTCCCTTTCAACTTAGTGGCCTCTTTTCTTAATTAATTGTTGATACATGAATATATACATTCATATCATATATGTATATGTATATACACATATATGTATATGTATGTACATATTCTTAAACATAACCTGCTCAGTCTATATAATGTTATTTGTGTGTATGCTTTCAGAACTGACCATTTGTTATTTGATAACCATCTGTTGTGCTCTTCCCTAGGAAAGACTGTGTCTCCTGTTCTAAACATTCCTTATTTGCCCTTTGTTCTTTGTCTAGGGACCAAGTTTCCTGATCCCTCACCTCTCTGCTTTGGTATATCTGATGGTGCCATTCTTGTTCAGTTCACAATCAGGCAGTCATATTGATGAAACTTCATACTGCTTCTTAATGGGCTCTTTTCTGATGATCCTTAAGCCATTTTTTGTTTTGTTTTAAGAAAGGGTCTCATTGTGTAGCTATAGCTGGCCTGTGGACCAGGCTGGCCTTAAACTCCCAAAGATCTGCCTCTTTTGTCTCCTGAGTGCTGGGATTAAAGATTGGGGTAGGGCACCTAGCCTGAGCTTTTTGCTTTTGAAGTTTCAAAGTAGGATTTCCAGTAAAGTGTTGACAACATTTTAAGCACTATTTTTAATGTTTCTGAAACTTTAAAAAAAAGATCAATTCTAGAGTAATAAATGATAATTCTTTGTAATGATAAGAAACTTACTGTAATCACACTGACACAAAGTAATTTTAATAAAGAGTTTTAATTGGTTACATTCAATGTATAAGTATTGACAAAAGGAATGTCCTTGAATATCTATTTAATATAATGAAGGCAATTTTCAGGGTGGTAGAGTTGGCTTGACTAGAAAATACAGCTAGTAAGCAAAAAGACAATAGAAATAAGGTGGGATAAAATTTGATCAAGGATGCCTTTTTAAAAAAGGCCTAGTTGCAAATGTGGCCCGGACAACAAACTCAGTTTCATAGAAGTAGCATTGATATAACACAGAATCCTTCACGGGCCAGAAAATAGTATCCTTTCTGTAAGTGAAGCTTTCCTTGAGATCCAAGTGTGACAGAGCTCCTCCTCAAAGTAAAATAAAGTATTTTTGAGATTATAATTTAATTACAAACTTTCTCCCTTCCTATCTTCCCTGCAAATACTCTCCCATGTACTTCTCCCCATTCTCCTGCAAGCTCATGGTCTTTTTCCCCTACTAATTGTTATTGTATTCACATATGTATTTGTAATTATATAAATACTCTTAAATGTAACCTGTTAAGTCTGTAGGATGCTACTTGTGTTTTCAGGTATGTTTGAGTGCTGCCAGTTTGACAATGGACAACCAGCTGGTATGCTCTTCCTTGGGGAAGACTGCCTCTAACTTTGACAGTTAAGTATGTAGGATTAAGGCTTTGTGGGTTTTCCCCATCCCCTGTATCATGTGTACTGGTGTCTTCTTATTAGCCCATCCTTGGGCAGTCATTTTGGTGAAAAGTTCCATGTATAGTTCCTAATAATACTAGGAGACACAATCTCATGGCAGATTACCTAAGCCCCTGACCCTTACAGTGTTTCTGTCCCTCTTCAGCAATGCTCCCTGAGCCTTATGTGTGGAAGTGTTTTGTAGATGCATCCATTGGGACTAGGATCCACAGCTCTCATTTTGATTAGTTGTGGTTTTCTATGGTAGTCTCCATCTGCTGCAGAGAAATTTCTATGAGAATAGATTGTTGTTGGAGGTTATTCTGATTTAGTAAATTAGTGGTTGTAGATTCTCCTCCAGTAACCATGATTTCACTAGCACAGAGTAGTTAGCTAGGTTTCTAAAACCAGGCACTATAGGTATCCCTCTTGTTGAGCAAGTCTTAAGTCCAATTAGAGAACTGTTGGTTACTGGGAAAGCATAAGTGCCACTATTGCATCTGCTGGGTTATCTATCTTATTTTATAAAAGGTTTTTTTTTTTTCCTTTTCTACATGTGTGCATGTTTGTGGATTTACTGTGCCAACACACAGTGAATGAACATGCATGCATATGTCTTCAGAGGCCAGAGAAAATGTCAAATCTCCTGAGTTGGTTGTATGTTGACTGCTGTGGGTGCTGGGAATTGGACTTGAGTCTTCTCTGTGAGCAGCAAGCACTTTTAACCAATAAGCCATTTCTCCAGCACCAAAAATGGTCTTATTTTTAAAAATGTTGTTGGAATGAAGAGGTCTCAGCTTCCTTCCTGGTTAGGACTTCAGGCCCAGGCTGGCAGGAACCTGGTCTGTGCCTGGTGTGATTGTCAGCAGGAGCACAGGAGGGAGTCCCATGGGTGCTGTTCATTTATAGACATTTTGAACTAACACAAAGAAAGCTGGACTCCAATGACAACATTCTGGAAAGAGCAAGCTTTGATAATGAGAGGGGATGGGTTTTGAAACCAGAGAGGCTTCATCAATCTTGAGCTAAATCTTGTCAGGCAACACAGAAGACAATTAAATCATTCTCAGCCAGGCAGTTTCCCTACTCCAAAATGTGTTTTTTCTCTCCTTGTTCTGTCCTCTGCCATCCATGAGGTAGAGAGGCCTCAGCCTGTGTAGGGAGGAGAGTGGCTGGCGAGATTAACTAATTTTCAAATTCCACTAATGGGATTCACATTGTTCAGACAAGTAAATATAACTTTCAGTCGAGGTTTTTAATTACACACTCAGGTTTCAAAAGAATGTTCTCATTTCTCTGTAAAGTCCAGGGAAATTCAGTGTAGCTTGTTTGAGGCCAAAAGCTTATTTATATCAGAGCTGGCAGTGGAACCCAAAGTCTGCTCACCCTGACTCCCTTTGGTGCCTGACAATACTGTTAACTGCTCAGCATATCTGTGAAAGCAGACATGCATCTGTTACAGCAGTGTGCAGAATCTGGAAGGGCTGTAGTGCCCATTGGTAACTTCTGGCATGTGTGAATTCAAACAAGTGGACCTGTGATACATCATAGAATCCTGACACCATCATTTTAAATGCTTAGCATCTGTGTTTACAGCTGTCCATAATCTATATGTATTATATTCCCTTGCATTTAAAACATCATATCTACTAAATTATTTTATATAATTTCTTCACTGCTAAAATCTTTTCCATATAATATGTCTAAGACTTAACTTTCTCATGTTGGTATTTTTTATTAAAGAATAATGGCATTGGTCCTCCTGATGCCCTCATGTATTACTATGGCTTGATTCCTGAAACTTGAGGCTCATACTTAAGACCAAAACAGAATTTTCCCTAGAGTGTTTAAGTGCTGAAATACTTTGAAGTGTTATGCTTACCATCCATCTCCATAAGTGTGTCTTCATTAGTGGTTCTCATTTTCCAGAAAAGGTCTTCTTTATCTTCCTCAGACTGCATGTCACAACAACAACCTCACTTTTCTAAGTTGTTCTAATGGTTCACATCAAATGGTGTGGTGATTTTACCAAAAGGAGTGTCAGGCCACCACTGTAACATGCCATTTGAAGTCACAGAAAACTGAATAGGTGGACAGAAGTACCTATGGTTTGAAAGATTCTGCACAAAAAATAATTGCTTTCCCAAAAGGTGATCTGAAGTATAAATGCAATAGTAATTTAAAGAAAATTGAATAAATAAATAAAACTATATAAAATATACCAAGAGTAGTAGAGCTAGCTGTGGAAAAGAGAAAACTCGTAGCAAGGAAGCTGTCCATCTCTACTGCAAAGCCTGTTAGATAAGGTGCCACTCCAGGACAAATACAAAAGGACGAAACCATGGATGAATGGACAAAGCAGAGTCCAGAAACAAACTGGCATATGCTGATGCTTAATTTTGTGAGATGGTAATCTAGAGTAACCAGAGGACAGTGTGGTCGACATGTAAAAAGTACCAATAGCAGCCCACGCTTCAACCAACGAGTCATTTAGATCTGATTAAAATTGAAATTGGTATGACTGAGATAAGCTGAGCTTTCTCAAACTTTACATAAAAGGAAACATCCATAAATAAAATCATTGATAAAGCTAAAATCAGAAACTTCTTTTCATCAAAAGACATGCTCTAAGAACCAAAAAAAAATATCAAGCAATGGGACTAAGAAATGTGTGATACTAAATAGAACTGTCAAAGGACTTACATCATGAGCAGTTTTTAAAGACACACAGATCAATGAAGGGAAGATAGTTACACTAGAAGGCACTAGACATGAGACAGAATGAACACTGCTTTAGTGAGAATGCACAGAAGATGATCAATAAATGTATGAAAAGATATTCAATCCCTTTAGATAAAAGAAGTACACATTAAAGTAAGTGGTATATCTGTGTACATCCACCAGGAGTGTTAAAATTAGAGTGACCAGCCACTTTGAGTATTGGATAAAGATAGCTAACAAAACTTTCATCCTGAGTTGTGGGAAATATATAAGAGGATAATCATAGAAGAGAAAACATATGTGGCTTGCTAATGAAGTTGAAAATGGATCTCAATGCTTCTAGAAGTATTCTTAGAAGTGCTGATGCCAAAAGTGTTGGTGTAACATCATTCACAATTGTGTCAACTTTCAGTATCCTGAGGGTTTGTAGTGATTACCCCTCTTTCAGTCAATACAGCTTCTCTCTAATCTGTCTCAATATTTCATAGCAACTGCTCTAAGGTTTTCTTGAATCCTTCCTCTGTCTTCTTTTCTCCTTGACTTTCTTCTGTCCTCTCTTTAATACACAAACCCACATGGCTTCTGCCTTCTCCAATATTCATTTTCCTCTGGTTCCCAAAGTCCTCAGAATCACAAAAGTTTCAGGGTTTTACTCTATTGTAAAAATTATCTCCTCAGAAAAGATAGTATTCTAATCATTTACTATGAAATACCACTTTATTTTTTTCAGCATTTAAACTGAAATTATAAATTTTCTTATTTTTCAGATATACTAGTGATTTCTTTTTCATTGTTGAAAATAGATTTTTTTTCTTTTTTACAAAACATCCAACCACAGTTTTCCCCTCCCTCCACTCCTCCTAGCTCCCCCCACCACCCCTCTTCACCAGATCCACTCCCCTTCCATTTCCTCTTCAGAAAAGAGCAGGCTTCCAAGAGATGACAGCCAAACAGAACAAGAAGAGATAAAATAAGACAAGGTGAAAGATCAAGGCTGGACAAAGCAACTTAATAGGAAGAAAAGAGTTTCAAGTGCAGGCAAAAGAGCCAGAGATACACCTGCTCCCATAGTTAGGAGTTTCACAAAAACATCAAGCTAACAACATTGCATACATGCAGAGGGCCTAGTGCAGACCCTTACCAGCCCAGTGATTGCCTTCAGTCTCTGTGAGCTCATGTGAGCTCTGCTCAGTTGATTCAGTGGGCCGTGTTCTCCTGGTGTCTACTATTCCCTCTGACTCCTACAATCTTCCTACAAGGCATCCAGTGGTGGGACTGGGTTACATTCCTTTGAACTATGGGCTGTGGGGTTCCTTGAAGACCCCTAAACAACCTAGGCTGATGCTAGAACAGAAATTCACTCTCTGAAAACTCACAGTTTGGCCCCATGGCTGAGGACAACATCCACATAGTTCACTGAACAGAGAGAGGTCAAACTGGTGCCTGAATGAAGCCTTCTTCCCTATATCCCAGGTTTTTTTTTTTTTTCTCACATGAAGGTACTCTGCAGGATGCACAGAGAGTTGGCTAGACACTAACCCAGTCACAAAACCCTCCACCTATAATCTGTTCTGCCTGCAAGATGTGTTGGGACAATGGTGGAGCAGAACTTGCAGGAGTGGACAACCAACGTTTGCTTTAACTTGAGACTCACCCCATGAGAGCGAGCCCATGTCCTACACTGCCTGTATAGCCAGAAACTGAAGACTGGATAGCCTAGAGACCTAGGGTAGAATGGAATATGACTGCTCCCTGCAAAAAAAAATCAACAAAATTGTAAATTTTCCATATAACCAGTGTTTGAAAAGGTACAAGCCTTAGCCATAGAGTTTATAGAGTTTGCACACAGACCTGATGGGGAAAAGCTGTGAACATGCCACAGAGCGTCATTTTCTGTGGTAGAAGGATGGAGGGCTGGCATTGAGTATATAGGAAAATGAAAGGACCCAATGAATGGAAAGAGGAGACAAGAGCCTGCTTGGAAAAGCTTCAACATTTTGTTTGCCAGGCTTTCCCTGTAGCACTCTACTTCCTCTCTAGCAGATGGCTAAAAAGGAACTCTGAAATAGACAATATCATTACCGTGGTTCATGCTTTAGCTGCCTTGGTAAATGAGTAATTACTTGTGACAGGAAGATCAAGTTTGTATATTAAGTCATCAAATATAATGCTATCATTAAAAAGTCCACATTTAGGAAAGTAATTTTTTTTATCTTATTTCCTAATTTATTTTAGGTTCAGTAGCATAATCTTTTAACATGTTTTTTTTTTTTATTTCTTTTTCTTTCACTGCATTTCTGGCTTTCTCACACTAACTTAGAAATATTCCTAAATTGAGCTGTTTCTTACAACATTCGTAATCATTTCTCTTTGTCAAGAGTTAGCAGTTTTGCACTTTCCACGTTCCTCATTCAGGATGCAGTCAATGAGGTCTTGAGGAAACTTCTGGAATTAAGCCAGAGTAGAAACTTAGCAATGATAAGTGACTCCCAAAATGGAAACAGGCATACAAGGTTTGTTACAAGGCTTAGGAGCTGTGCATTGGTGGGAAAGAACAGAATTAAAGCATGAACTCAAAGTAATGATCCTGGTACAATAACATGGCACCTAATATCCCATGGGGGAAAGATATTAAGTGCTTTATATGACTGTGGTGTCTATGATTAACAGTTTTGAATGTGAATGTTCTCCTACAGCAAGTTAGGTAATTTAACACTAGAATAATTTCAGAGGAAAATCTCTGTGGCAAGACTTGGCAAGGTACCCAAAGTGTTTTAGATTATATTGTATGGTAAAAAGAGACTTCAGAGTAAACCTTTAAAAATCCCAAGACTGAAATGGAAGATTCTGACTTTTTGAATTTGAAAAACAAAATGAATTTTTATATAACAGTTTTGGGAGAGGGAAACTCTTCTAGAAGTGTTTATGAGATAAACCACATATCAATTTGCATAATAAACATTTGAATTTACTCTTACAATGCAATATATGAGTTTATTCATTCACATATTACTGAAGTATTTCTAATGAAGTCAATAATAAAAAAGATTCATGAAATATATTTTATGACTTCAGGACTTTATAGTGTCATGGGGCTCTTTACTAATAACCCTGTTGAATAATATTTAGGAAGGGGCATAGCTACTATTATAACAATTAAATAGGATTTTTTTAGTTATTGCTGTGATAAAACACTGTGACCAAGGCAGCTTAACAAGGAAATCATTTCTTTGCATGGTGGTAGCAACAGCTGAGAACTCACATCTAGATCTTCAAGCAGGAGGCTAAGCAAGAAGGCTGAAGATGACACAAGACTATTGAAACCACAAACACTACCCCAAGTGACACACCTTCTCCAACATGGCCACACCTCCTAATCCTTCTCAAACTATTCCATCAACTGAGAATCAAGTATTCAAATGGATGAGTCTGTGGGGAGGAGCAGTTTCATTTCACACCACCACACTATTCTTTATGTTATGCTACATGATTGTAGCTCAGGTATCCTCTCTGGTTTCTCAGTGATTCATCTATGAGCTACGTATTCTGGGCTCCCAGGTATTAAGCAGCACAAGGCAGATCCATTTACTTATTTACTTGAGACAGGGTAAGAAAGACACGGAAGAGAGGGGTTTCTACCAGGGAAGGCCTTGAGCTCTGTCAAGGGTCATTCTCAACCAGACTGTGCAACTACAATGATGAAGTCCTACCAAAGACAGACTGCCTCAATGAGGAAAGCACAGAGCATGGAGACCTGAATGCATCTGGGTAAGGGAAGAATCAGCACCCTGAGAAATACATGCAGGAGGAATGAGAGGCTGCATCTATCACAAGATTCCAACTAACAAGAGCCATTAGACAAGCAATAGTTTGTTATTTGGAAATGAGTAGTCAGCTCAGGCTCCAGAAGAAATGACTGGGAGAATCTGTCATTAAGTCTGTCACGGTTATAGGAAGGGGATAAAAGTTGACATCATGACTACATCTCAAGGCACTGGAATATGACAATATGAAATTCTGAAGAAAATCTATTTTTCCTATTTTCTTTTGGCTTCAGCATGGTTTTTTAAATTGTTTGGATGAATGTTACTGTGGTAGTTTCTCATTTTGTGATATACATTCATATTTTAATAGAATTATAAGAATGAATAAGGAGAAAGAAAACAATGCCAAATTCCCAGAAATCAAGGGAAGGTTAAACTGGAATGTCCGACTGAGGATTCATCCTGATAGGAGAGGATGGCCTGATTCTCCTGCCAGCCATTGGAGTGTCCAACACAGGATTCATCATGATTGAAGAGGAAGGCTTGTTTTGCCTGCCAACCACTATACTGTCTGAGCCAAGATTTGTCCTTATAATAGAGGCTGGATTGAGTCACCTGCCAGCCACTACAGACTATGCTGAATAGGTCTCCCTGGTCTTTCCAGAACCAGGAAAGTAAAGAAATGTCCACTTGATGGACACAAGAAAAAAACCAAAAACTTTTCAACAAGAGTGAGCCATGAAGACACTTATCTGTTTCAACTATTAAACCTGTTCACTGGTTAGCTCATTGAACTTTTCATGGCACTTTTGGAGAGAAATCTGTTCCACTCACTGTGACAGCTGTCATTAGGTTTACTATACCCATTACAATTATCAATGTGTGTTCACCTCCCACATATGATCTTTAGATATTTGGGTATGACATGACACACCATTGAGCTCTTAAGTCCCTTTAGGTAAGACACTTCCTCAAAAGGTATGTTCCCAGTAGAGATTCAGCAACATGTATTCTGCTTTAGCTATGATCATAATGCTGTTTGCATTAATTAAAATAGAATTTTCTCTCCTAGAATCTATGAAGTTTAAGACGGAGATGGGTTGTATTGATGGGGTAGAAATTAAGACTGTTTTCTGCTCTTGCAGAGTCCATACCAGGCATGTCACAGCTACCTGTAAGCTCTAAGTTCAGTTCCAGGTGATCTAATGTCCTCTCTGGCCTTCATGCACACACACACACACACACACACACACACACACACACACACACACACAATAAATAGATAGATAGATAGATAGATAGATAGATAGATAGATAGATAGAAAAAATAAATAGAAATAAATGAATGGATAAATACTCCAGGAAAATAAAGAAGGTCAGTGTTCATAATTATTTCTTATGAGCTGTTACCTGGAGAGTCACAAATGGAGATGGGGGCTGGAGAGTGACAGGACTCTACCAATGGCAAGAACATTTGTCTCACTTGTGTCATCTCCCTGGTGACACCCTTTCTGGGCTAGGACATGCATGGAAGAAGTATGTCTAGCAAACACTGTAGATGAATTTCTAAATAGTCTTATGAAATAAAAAACACAGAGCCAAATATAGGGGTGAAAGCCTTAGAGATCAGGGAAATAGTGAGAGCCACCAACTGCCTTACCTCATCAGCTCTGTGGCCTCCCAAATGCAACTACTTCCTAACCTGCACTTTTATTGCCTTGCTTTTCTGCCCTCTCATTGGCTCTTAGCCCAACTACCTCACTTCCTTGTCACTGCTTGTCTATACAGACCTCCAGGTCTCTATCATTGGTACTGGGATTAAAGGTGAGTGTCACCAGGCTTGGCTGTTAACTAGTGTGTCCTTGAATACACAGAGACTCTACCTGCCAAGTGATCAGGATTAAGGGCGTGTGCTACCACTGCCTGACTTTTGTGTCAATGGCTTGCTATTACCTCTGATCTCCAAGCAAATTTTATTAACATACAAATAAAATATCATCATAAAACACAGCAAAATAAAGCAAGATTTCCTAAAATTGGATTTGAACAGCTAAGGAAAATGTATACACTCTCTGGACACTAAAGAAAATGAACAAAAGTATGAGAAAAACTCAAACAGGAACCACAGAGACTAGAATATGCACTGCACTTGCTCTAGGAATCGGTCTTTTAATTGCTGGAATGTTGCAGCAGAGAATCTCCCAGGGACCCATGGTGTAGAGTCAGAGTTGAGAATCTACAAATCCGCCCAAGCAGAGTAGTTTTGGCTCCCATGCTCTTGACCATTCCACTACACTACTTCTTGAAAGACACCTTTGAGATATATTGTATGGTAAGTACTGAGGTTTGCTTTAATGTCTTTAATTGATTTATTTAGAAATCATGTGTGGGGGCTGTTGCTATTGTCTTCTGTGGCTGCTTCCTTCTGTTTTTGTTTCCTTCTCCCTCGTTTTTCTTCACTAGAGGGTTTATACCATCTTACTCGGGTCTCAGATCAGGGATGGGGAGAAGGTGGGGGCGGGGGCGAGAGGGGGGAGAACAGGGGAACCCATGGCTGATGTGTAAAACACAAATATAATAAATAAAAAAGGGGAAAAAATAATGTCTATAACAGTACTGAAGTGAGTCCCAACTCTGTAGTAGTTCAAACTTTATCCCAGTGTGTTTTCCTATGATTCTTTCTGGTTTAAACCTCAGAATAGGTCAAAAGTGAGCACTATGCAGAATTACTCAGGAGTACAAGACAGCTCTCAAATGTTTGCACTATAAAAATTAAACTGTATCAAGACCTATGAAGTGTGCCAAGCCGGGCTGCATCTTAGAAACATTTTTATGCATGGGGTGGGGTAAAATATCAAAGATCTGAAGATGATTTCATAATCATCCTTATTTTCCCTATAGATGAGGAAACTAGCCTATAGAACTATAAGAATACATGCCATATCTCTGCCCATTAGTTATTCATTTTGCCTCACTACATATCAGCTGGGTTATCTTGGGGGAGTTTCTTAATCTTCTGTTTCTTTCTATGAAGCAAGAATACAAGTGACATTTTTATAAAGGATGACATGGGATACTAAATAATGAAATGCATAGATAATGCATAGCAGGTGGTTCAGGAGACTGTAAGTTGCTGAAATTCATCTTTTCATTCCGAAGACTTCCTCTTTTGCTATTCTTGTACTACATTGCTAAAGAGAAATTTCATGCTACAAAGGCCACCCAACACCGTCTTCATTATCAATTGCCCTGTAACAGGGAAATCCCCATATCACTCTGAAAACATCAACCATTCATTATTCCAGTGACTGGGGGCCGGAGATCCTGAAGGGTTCTGCAAGGTTCAAATACTTTCAAATTAATTATTGTCAATCTGGTGAGAGGATGAATCAGAGACTAGAGTACATTTATGATGTGCTTGCAAATTTGTTTGTATGACTGGCTGCAGAAAGCTTCTATTCTTTATTATATTTTCCTCCCTGTGGGATTGCACATGAACTGGTGGCCCAGGAAGGAGTAATGTGAAAAAGGAGCTGAGGGAGAGATAGAAGGAAGAGGACAGGAGACAGAAAAAGACAGAAAGACAATGAGTTTTATAGGTCAATCTTGGATAATATCACTTCTACTATAATCTTCCATTTGCATAAACTCATTGTGGTTTACCATAGTACATTCCCACAAACAAGTATGGGTATTAGTAAGAAGGAATCATGCTTGGTTAATGTTGTGGTTTGAATAGAAATGGCCCCCATAGACTCATGTGTTTGAATGCTTGCCCCATAAGGAGTGGCACTATTAGGAGATGTGGCATTGTTGGAGAAGATGTGACCTTGTTAGAGGAAGTTTGTCACCGTGGGGGCTGGCTTTGAGGTCTCATATGCTCAAGCTATGCTCAATGTGGGACACAGGTCACTTCTTATTGCCTTTGGATCAAGATGTAGAACTCTCAGCTACCTCTTCAGCACCATGTCTGCCTGCATACCACCATGCCCCACCATGTTGATAATGGACTAAACCTCTGAAACCATAAGCTAGCCCCAATTAAATGTTTTCCTTTATAAGTGTTTCTGTAGTCATGGTGTCACTTCACAACAATAGAAACCCTAAGACAATTATCTTGGGGGCTAGTCAACACCATCACTATTCTAGTAAATTCCCTTTGCCTTTCACACCCTACCTTGCTATATCACTTTTACCTCTGATCGACGAGTTGCTAGCCTATTTATCTATATCATGCAGCTCTAGGTTAGATCTTGCTTACTACTTATTTTTCTTGGTGAATAGCTCTCTGTCTATCTTCTTTGTAGCTTCAATGTCTAGTCTGCATCTATGGTCACCATGAAAATATCCTATTCATACCTTAATACTTTCACATTTTTTTCTGAATTCTGCCAACCCTTGCTGTGAACATCTTACATGGTAATACTCATGTGCAGCTAGATACTGTTGTATTTATAACCTTCTCTTATCCAGGCAAATGATGAGGTCATGTCATGAAGCTCATCTTTGCACACCTCCCACACCTCCCATGCCTAGCCCTACATGTGGTTACCATGGTGCCTGCATCAGACACTGACCCCATTGAACACTGCTTAATGCATGCTTACTGTAGAGAAAGTAATAAAGAAGGGCAGTGGAAAGTCATGGTGTGAGTCAATTGTCTACCTACTGCCAGCAGATGAATAGGTAAGTGGCTCATTAGGTTAATTCAAAAGATGTGGACTTGGCTCTAATTTTGAAGTGGCATAAACATGCTTCATTGTGCTACGGTCTTTAATTGCGTACACTCAGGCAGAGAGCTGTTCATTGTAAGCAACAAAGAACGTGTGACAGAACCAATTCTCTTCTTTTCATTCACCACAGGGTATTTTCCAAGTCAAGGTATCAGTAGGGAGACCTGGCATATTGAAATCCCCACCTCCATATTTAACACTGTTCCGCTAGGACAAGATTGATTCCTGTTTCTTATATTATTCTTGTAAAGGCAACAATAAATCCAGGACAGGTAAAGATTTCTAGTACCTTTGAGTTTTAATGTGCTGGGCATTCCTTGGTGAAGTGGCTGAATACTGCTTTCTCCTTTTCTACCTTCTTATTACAATGTTTGCAGTGTTCGTGTAATAGACTATCAAATAGCATTTTATACTTATATCTAGGAAAAAACAATAGCAATCAAGGTATTAAACAAGTGCCTTCTTCTAAATGCTACTTTAAGTTTACAGAATTGCTCTCAGTTTGAGGAAAATTTTCATAATGCAATTGTTACTGGAAAATGTAAGTTAGATGTTTAAAACATACAACATGTGCCACACTTTTTGAAGCCTATCCCTTTATTGAAACTTGAAAGGACATAATTTTATACCCAAAAAAGCATGTCTGATTGATTCAATAGTGCATTGATGATATAGTCCATTTGCTACATTGTAACAGTTATAAAATTCTGGAAGGTTTTTGATGCATCTAACTCATGACAGTACATTTTTGTCATCTGACTTTTGCTAATTCTGATCCTCAGGGAAAATTGCATGTCCTGGCTTAACCTTATGCTGCCATTTAAACACCCTGTATTTCCAGCATCTGTCTCTCTTCTCCAATCACTAATGAGTGCATCTGCTCTGACCCAGATGTCTTGTATACCTTACATCATTTAATAACCAAGTAATATCATTCCCATGCCAGAGATAATAAAACTGAATATTATACTATCAAAATTAAAAATTATGAGCTTTATGGACAAAGTGACTAATAGGAGGGGGATACTAGAACAAAAGCAAAGGGTAACAGATGTTCTTTGAATTATATTTAAAGTAAATTAGTGTTTGGAACTCAGCGTTGAAACTGAATGTTTCAACAGGAGTTTAATACACAAAACACACATATTTCTAACCAGTGGAAATGAGTTCAGACTGCCACACCAAAAGTTGGATCACATGACTGGAAAGATGGCTCAATGGGTAAACATATTCGCTGAGGCTAACCCTTAACAATAAAAACAACTCTAGTATCATTGACCTGTCCGGACCACATGTGAGTGCGTTTCTCAAACACCTTTATCTGACATGATTAAAAGGATGTGCTGAATAGAGAATTACATGCTTGGTAGCAAGAGATCACTCACTTTTAAATGTTGCAAACATGACACCAAATTTTATCTGGGCACGACGACTTCACCAGTCTCACAACCTTGAATGAAAAGACCGTAGGCTGGTGACCCCGCAACTTCACAGCCAGAAGCCTCTATGTTGGCGCCGGCGGCTGAACTCCTAAACTCGCTGATTAAAGCTGAAGAGATCACTCGAGAGCACTTGATGGCAATGTGAAGGATGAACTCAGAGCAGCAGAGCACTGATCTGGGGTTGAGCAACAGGAGAGATACGGAGACGAACAGGAGATGGCATCAGGGCACATGCAACCCTGCGCCGCACTGACACAAGTGTGCATGCCAAAGGAAAATGTGGCAGGTTCACAGAATTCCAACAAGTGTGTTTTCCAATTAGTTATTCTTGTAATTTTCCTGTAGTTATGGTAGTAAGGCAAATTATTCTTTGCTTCCCATAAGAAAACACACAGCTCAGTTATTGCATATACAGTGTATATTGAAAGAATACACAAGTTATCTAGTACTCAAAAAGCACCACAGAGACTAATATAACCTAAAATTTTAAATACTAGCAATTCTTATTATTCGTTTGCCCCAATCTTAACTCAAAGGATATCTAAGCCAGGCGGTGGTGGTGCCGCCTTTAATCCCAACACTTGGGAGGCAGGGCCAGGGGATCTCTGAGCTTGAGGCCAGCCTGGGCTACAGAGTAAGTTCCAGAAAAGGCGCCAAAGCTACACAGAGAAACCCTGTCTCAGAAAACACACACACACACACACACCAAAAAAAAAAAAAAAAAAAAAAAAAAAAAAAAAAAAGGAAAAGGAAAAGAAAAAGAATATCTAAGCATGCAAAGCAAAATACTAGTCAGGTTCTCCACTTAGTGACAGAACAGAGAGAGTTTGGTGTACAGGTTGTAACTCTCTTGTTACAAATAAATTTGAGATCCTTCCTAACAGTGATGTGATTTTCACATAAAACAAATTCAAATTACAGTTGATAAAATTTCTGATTTTAGAATTATTTTTATTAACTCGTTAATAAGAAAATTAATTGTTAGGAAGCATTAAATATTTAGAGCTAATACTTAAGTAGGAGACTGGAGAGATGGCCCCAGGGATAAGGGTGATGGCTGTTCTGGGAGAGGACCTGAATTCAATTCCCAACACCCACATTGGGCTGCTCACAAGTACCTGTAACTCCAGCTCCAGGGTATCAATGTCCTCTTCTGAACTCCATGGGCACCTACATTAATGTATGCATATGTACATACATACAGACACATGTATAACTTAAACATAATAAAAATAGATCTTTTAAAAATTAAATGTAAAGCAGTAAACATTTTATGTGTTGATAACATAGAAACACGCTAGAACATCAGTGTTTGTTGCAGAAGATAGCCCAGGCACCGCATTTCTGGTACTTCAGCCCTATAGTCCAACATCTTTCTTCCTGAGAGTTTTAGTTCCACATTGGCTGTTCAGTCTGACAAAATTTGAAATTAACTATAAATACTAAAAAAGTATGTGTGGTAGTTTGAATGTCATTGGTCCCTATATTCTCATATGGAGTGGCATTATGAGGAGATGGGGCTGTGTTGGAGTGAGTAAGGTTTTGTTGGAGGAAGTGTGTCACAGTGAGGGCTTTGAGGTTTCCTGTGCTCACGATACTGCCCTGTATCTCAGTTGTCTGACTGTTACCTGCAAGATGTAGAACTCTCAGCTACTCCAGCACCACATCTACCTTCACGCTGCCATGCTCTCCTTCATGATGACAAAGGACTGAACCTCTGAAATTACAAGTGAGCCTGCTCAATTAAATATTTTCTTTGTAAGAGTTGCCATGATCATGGTGTCTCTTCACAGCAATAAAAACCTTAACTAAGACAGTATTGTAATCTCTTTTTTCTTTATTAAGAGGTTTTCTATCCATTTTACATACCAACCACAGATTCCCCTGTCCTCCCTCCTCCTACCCACCCCCAGCCTTTCCCCCCCCTTCAACCTATCTTCAATTCCCACCTCCTTATTCACTCTCTGATTACCATACCACCACTTCTAGTAATATATGCTTTCTTGGACTTCTGGAATTAATGGTCACATTCTGACCTTTTTTTTTTTTCCCTAGCCTATCAAGCTAACACATTTATCTTTGTCTTAGACAGTTAATATGACATTACTTAGCAAACTCAAAAGAAAAAAATGAATCCAGGCATTGAAAATCAACAGCAAAAATAAATAATATCAAAATCAAAAATAAATAAATGAGGAGCCATCAGATATTAGACATACACTGAAAAAAAAGAGAAAAAAAAACATTGTTTAAGATTATGGATCCAATTTCTTCTTTTTAGGGGATGCAGGGACTATGCCTTTGTAAAAATTCATTGATTAAATACCCTGAGTATTTTCACACATGGGGTGTAAGGACAATGGTTTAAAGGGGGCGGGACAGATGGTGCATTGCTTAACAGCACTTGTTACTCTTACAGAGGACCAGAGTTCAGTTCCTACCAACCACATGACAGGTCACAGCTATCTAACTCCAGTTCCTGGGAGATCCAGTGGCTTCTCACAGTTTCCACAGTTACACACACAACATGCGATGCACTTGGATGTACACAGCCATAAATAAATAAAAATAATTTTGAAATGATGGCTGAAAGGAGAATGTGTAAAAGAAACAAGAGATATATAATGAACTGTCATATAAACACAGAGTGTGGGTCACTACAGAAGTCTTGGGAAAGCCATGACCACCAGGGCATGTATTAGAAAGAGCGTTCACACAACTATCCCAGTTTGTTGTAAATATGTATATCCATACTTAAATGCTCTTCAGTGTTCACAGTTGGCTTGCTGACATTTTGTGAGAAACAGAACCCACAATATATTAGTAATTTTAATAACTACCACTACTCATTGATTAGACTATCCACCTGATCTAGGTACTCATCACCCATCTCTAACTTCCAAAGCTGAAGGCCTTAGTTCAGGCTAATCACTTCATGGCTGCACACCATAGCCCTTTTACCAGTTTGCATTGACTCGCAAAGCCCCATACTCTATTTCTGACCTCTTACAGCTAGAAAGAGTGGAGGAAGTTCCTGTTTTCTTTTGTTTCTTGTATATATTGCTAGCCACTGCTCACAGTGCCCAGTCTGCCACTGCCTTCAGGCAAAACGTTAAAAAATCACAAGAATAAGCTGGGCAATTCCCTCCTGCAGTCTCAGCTCGCCACCAGTTTCCCGCAGCTCCGTGAGCCGCCATTGCCTTCAGATTGTGGCACTTTTAAAGAACATTTGCACAGCCAACTCCACTGTTAACTGAGTGTATTCTATTCAGTCACAGGTGCTCAGTCATTGGAGAGACCAGAGAAGGCTGGTTTGAATAACTGAATAATAATAATAATAATAATAATAATAATAATAATAATAAAAAATCAATACCTCTCTCTTTTCCTCTTCTACTTTTCTTCCCTCCCAATGCCTTTCTCTCTAACAGGATCTTAATAGGCAAACCATGCTGGCTTTAAAATCAAAAACTATCTACCACAGATTTCCAATTGTTGGGATCCCAGGTGTGTGCCAGTGTCCTCAGCAAATTCTCATTTTCCTGCAAGCATTTTTTATGTCATTTCAGTACCAGGTAATATAATGTTCTTGTATAAAATACTTTCAAAAAGTCAACAGTCAAGACTTTTTTTTGTAGCTAAAAATAATATTAATGTATTCAGCTCAATAATTTCCACTATTTAACTTTGACTAAATTTATTAACTAACCTATAAGGTCACAAAACTATACAAATAAATTATTTATCACGTGGTATTTCAATGCAGGTATATATTACATAATGTTAAAATTGGGTTCAGTGTGTTTATTAGTGCAAAGGTTGAAGAAGACATGTGAAGATTCACTCCGGTGGGCTTGCTCAGTCATTTCAAACAGACCAGTTAATAGCTGCTTTGATCCACTAAGGAGAAAGATGGAAAAACTGCCAAGAGTTTCCAAGACTCCACCTTCAGACTGGGCTGCAGTGAAGGCTGCTCTTGTGCTGAGGCTGCTGGCTTCCTGGATGGGGCAGCTACTGAGTTATTGTTCTCCTGAATGCATGCAGTCCTTGTTGTACTGCCCAGACTCCTATCTGGTTAGGCAATCTCCTCTCTCTCTCTCTCTCTCTCTCTCTCTCTCTCTCTCTCTCTCTTTCTCTCTCTCTCTCTGTGTGTGTGTGTGTGTGTGTGTGTGTGTGTGTGTGTGTGTATTCTAGTCATTCTTTTCCTCTAGCTCAAACATGGGATTTATAGAGTCCAAACTTGAAGCTTCGGTGCTGTTTCAATTTGGGCTTTTGAAATGCATTTACCTCTAGCATACAGTAAATTATAATTCATATCCTTATTTTATGTCCTTTCTTACACAAAAATTACTTTTACTCTTAGTTAAAACACTAATATTTAAAAATTTTTTAATTTTATGTTTTAAATTTTTCACAATGTAGTTTGATAATAGTCTCTCTCAAATCCTTCCCAGATTCCCATGCACCTTCATGTTCTTTCAACCTCTTAAAAACAAAGCAAAATAATTTTTAAAGCACAAAAAAAATAAATACAAGCAACAACAACAAACATGGAGTCTAGTTTGTGTTGGCCAACCACTCCTGAGAGTGGGGTCTTTTTCCTCTCCCAGAAGGTGTCAATTAAAAACAGCTTTTTGATTAGAGGTGGGACTTCGTGCCCAATTCCTCTTATCCTACATTATCTTTCATTCTGGATACTTGCTTCTCATGAAACCATCAACATAAGAGACTGTTCATATCATGAAAGGTTCAGATGTGGGCATTTTGGCTTTAGTACATGCAAATATTCCAAGTGAAAGGTGTATGATGTAAAAAGGCACAAAAAATGTTAGACCTCAGCTCTCACCAGAGTGTCACGGGTTACTAGGAGCTATTCATCCAACCCCAGGACCCTTGACATGTCCCAGGAACACAGATACTATACTTTCAGCTAATTTTGTAGTTCATCTTCATTTTCCAAAAGAATATGAACAGAAGTATCTTAACATTGTTCAAAGCATGTTGCTCAAAGTATCTTATTTGACTCATAAGCTTTCTTTTTTTCCTTTTTTTTCTGTGAAAATGTAAAGATGTGTGAGTGGTTTCTCTGTCTTCTCAAACCACCAACCAATCACTGTAGATCTACCATGACAATATATGGAGTTGAGAGCACTAAGCCACCATGATGGTTAGTTCTCTCCAGTGCAGAGAAAATACCTTAAGCCATGCCTGGAGTAGGTGAGCTGAACAGGGTGCTTATAGAAACTATGTCCTCAAGAGCACACCCATTGACGACTAACTTAGGTAAGTTTGTTCTTGGTTATTATATTAGTGACTTTTCTCTTTCTGTGGTAAAACACCATGACCAGGGCAACTAGAAGAAGGGTTTAATTGACCTTATCATTACAGAGGGTTAGAGTCTTTGTTGGTGGAGTGAAGTTGTAATATCAGACAGCTGAAACTGCAGCTGACAGCTCATGGCTTAATCCACAAGCAGGAGGCAAAGAAGGAACACTGGAAAATGATGGGAGGATTATTCCCTCAAACCCCACACCTCTTCCAATAAGTTCACATCTCCCAATCCTTTCCAAACAGTTCCACCAAATGGAAACCCAAATATTCCAACATATGAGCCTTTAAAGTCCATTTACTTTCAAACTACCCGAGTTGTTATATTATACATCCTTTCCTTTTGAAATTTTGTCTTTGAAAACATGGTAGTTGATCAGGGAGACTACATGGTCCTGTTAGCTTGGTGGTTTTTTTGAAATGGTAACAGTGGGAGTGGGGGTGTGTCTGATTCTTTTTCCTGCTCTTGGGACTTCTCTCCCCACTCAGCCTTGATGTGAGGGTTTGTGCCTAGTCTTATTGTATCTTGTTATGCCTGTTTGATTGATATCCCTGGGAGGTCTGCTGTTTTCTGAAGGGAAATGGAGGAGCAGATCTGGGGAGAGGTGAGGTCGGGGGATCTGGGAGGAATGAAGAGAGAGGAAACTGAGGCCCAGGTGCACTGTATTAGAGAAGAATAAATAGTACAGAATAGAACAGAACAAATAGAAGGAAAAGAAAAGTTTACAATTGGATGTTGTCATATACCAGGTAGTGTGGTTGAGTTGGATTATTTTTAGTCCTGCAGAGACAGACCTTGACACCATGCCATCCAGCCTGCCAAGTGACCCTGACAGACATCCCAAACCATACAGGACAGACAGTTGGTAAAAATAACTGGGTACATTATGCTATCAGAATACCTACTATTTCTAAACTGACATTCTGCTACATTCTTACGAGCTTTGAGTCACTTTATAAGCACAGATTAGCTTATAAGTCCTTTTTTTCTGCATTGGGGTTCAAGATCTTGCTACAAAATTCAACAGTTTATTTGGAAATCTTTAATAAATTTCACTCTTGCTGTGGATATCACTCTGTATAAATTAAATGCTGATTGGCC
Source organism: Onychomys torridus (assembly GCF_903995425.1). Classification (NCBI taxonomy): domain Eukaryota; kingdom Metazoa; phylum Chordata; class Mammalia; order Rodentia; family Cricetidae; genus Onychomys; species Onychomys torridus. The sequence continues at coordinate 54,146,526 of NC_050460.1, forward strand.
AGTAGCCAGGCAGGAAGTATAGGCAGGACAAGCAGAGAAGAGAATTCTGGGAAGTGGAAGGCAGAGAGGAGACACTGCCAGCTGCTGCCATGACAAGCCACATGTAAAGACACCGGTAAGCAACAAGCCACATGGCAAAGTGTAGATTAATAGAAATGGGTTAATTTAAGACAGAAGAAGTAGATAACAAGAAGCCTGCCACGGCCATACAGTTTATAAGTAATATAAGTCTTTGTGTGCTTACTTGTTTGGGTCTGAGCGACTGTGGGACTGGCTGGTGAGAGAGATTTCTCCTGACTGTGGGCCAGGCAGGAAAACCCTAACTACACACTCTATCTATCCTGGACCTACTTACGTTTGGGTTTTGGTGTTGCAGTATCATTTTGAATTTGGTGGCTGGATTCTTATATCCTGGAAGTTGTTATTTTTTCCAAACAACTCTATTGTCATGAAAATGTATTTCCAAACATGAACAGAACCTCAAAATATTTTCTGTCTTCAATCCCTTGGGTGACTAATCAAGTTTAGCCAAACCCAGTGCTTCACAGATGTAAGCATATTAAAGTAGACTGCTGGTCTCATCATAATTTATGAGCAAGGAACCATCCCAAACTGTGCAGTATAAAATCAAAAGATGTTTGCTCAGAGTCAGGTGATTGGAATTTGAAAACAGGAATAGAGGCTCCTTCTCTGTGTTGCAAGGCTTTTCTGGGCAGGTTTCAATCCTGGAAAGCAGATGATGGATTGAGGTCTGAAGGCTGTTAACATGTGTTCATTACTATACCCAACACCAGGTCTAGGAGGACTCAAAGACAGGAGCTGCTAAGCAGAAAACCAACACTTGGCACAGCTACACAGATTAGTTTCTGCAAATTTGGTGGCTTTAGCGTCTTTCTTGGCCATGTACATCTTCAATCATGACTGTTTCTACCAACACAGTAAGAGATGATGAACCTCTCTGACGGAGATATCCATTGTCTCTCCTATAGTATTGTACAGGTTAAAAGTGAATCACAGTCAACCAAGCTTTGAGGAGGCATTTGCTATGGACTTTCAAAGGGAAAAAAACCTGCCATGATTGAGAAGCACAACTACCCAAATGTTCCACAACCTTCCAAAATGACTACCTCACCTGGGGACCAAATATTCAAACAAACGAGACTATGAAAGACATTTCACAGTCAGAGTGCATCTGAAAATATGTACTGTGTATGCATAGGCGTGTTTTCACTTTGACTAAGTCTAAATTGTTATCTCAGAGGTTAACAGGGTGGGATGATTTGCATATATTACTTCTATAGCTGTATATATAACTATGGTATTCATGATTTTTAAAATGGAACCCTTGTATAAAAACAAAAATGAAGTGGAGGCATAAAGAGGCTAAAAAGAAACGTAATAATCAAAGGCATCTTTAGAGAAGGTAGCTATAAAAAAAAAAGATGTTACAATGTAAGCTATAGAAACACACACAAATGGATTAACTTTTTACTGTTTTGTATCTGGCACTTTGATGATGTTTGTGTAACTCAGAAAAATTTTTCATCATGAATCAGGAGCTCACTCTTGCATATCAGCAGATGGCTCTAATACTGTGAAAGATTCACTTATCTTTATTTTCTTATGTGTGGTTTTGTTGTTGTTGTTGTTGTTGTTGTTTTTTTTGGTTCAGCTATAACAAAGCATGCATGTATTTTAGCTATGATTTTTGTGTATTTTTTGAAATGCCTTTTCATGAAAACACAAAGTATTCTCCAACAAAAGAGACTGGCAAGGTCCTTTCAGTTATCATGATCATTGTTTAGCAGTAATTTTTATTCCTACTGGATGGGTATAGGCAATATACTGTCCTAACAAAAAGTTTACAATACATTTCAGTGACTGCTCACATTTTCAGTGGTCTCTGTGTTTTAAGCACACTGCTAAACTGATTTCCGAAATGTAAGTTGATGCCTAGATGTGTTATCAAAATTAGAAAACCAATATTCAATACATCAACAATAGTGGCTATTGAAGATGCTAGTAACGCACATATACGGGCATGTATATTCCCTTTAGAGGGACAGAATCAGAAGAGGGCTCTTCTAGAACAATGACATTGAGTTTCCAGAGGGCAAGTGAAAATGAGATGGCAAGGAGAGCTCCAAGCAAGCAGGGTGATGGACAGTAAGGAGAAAGGAGGAATGGCTCCTAGTTAAGCCAGAGAACTCAGCGGGTAGAAACACCAGAGAGAGGCTGGAATCTTAGGGCGGAAATGCTTCAATGAACAGTCACTCGCTACATTGGCTAGAGGAACTAGGATTATTGAAACTGTGCTTCAGTATTTGCTTCGAAGGGGGAATTTGCATTAAAATGAAATGTGAAGGAATGTGGCACATGTAAACAGTCTCAGTGCTTTCAGAGTAATTTCCTTGCCAGTAGATCTTGGAAAGATGCTGTCTCTGCAAAATACAAAATGCTCTCAAACACTGAAATGAGTTTAGTTCACTTCTAAAATGTGTACAAACAGTTCTTTTCCTTTCCTGCTCAGTAAAGGGAGGGGGGAAAGCACACATCAAGATCTTTCTTTTGAGATCTTGGTATCATTCTCTCTTTCTCTCTCTCTCTCTCTCTCTCTCTCTCTCTCTCTCTCTCTCGTGTGTGTGTGTGTGTGTGTGTGTGTGTGTGTGTGTGTGTGTGTGTGTGTTTCATATCAACTTGGCACAGCCTATATTCATCTGAGAGGAAAGTGCCTCAACTGAGTGTCCATAAAATAGGATTGTAGGCAAGCTTGTAGGACATTTTCTAAATTAGTGTTTGGTGTGGGAGGTCCCAAACCAATGTGGGTGCCACACTAGGCGGGTGGTCCTGAGTTCTATAAGAAAGCAGCCTGAGTAAGCCATGAGGAGAAAGCCAGAAAGCAGCACTCCTCCATCGTTCCTGCATCAGCTCCAGCCTCCAGTTTCTTGCCCTGCCTGAGTTCCTGCCCTGACTTCCTTCAACAGGTGATGAACAGAGATATGGAGGTGTGAGCCAAACAAACCCTTTCCTCCCCATGTTGTTCTCGTGATGGTGTTCATCACAACAATGATAACCCTAACTCAGACAGTGTGTGTGTGTGTGTGTGTGTGTGTGTGTGTGTGTGTGCGCGCGCGCGCGCGCGCGCGCGCGATACTGAACTTCTTATTAGAATTTGCCTCAAATAGCCAAAAGATTGTATAGAACTCATTGATCGGAATTATATAACGAGAAGTTTGTAGAGGAGGGCTGCTGCATTGTTCAGAGAAAAAACAAGAAAATGTAAAAGATAATAAAAATCATAAAAGAATACTAATTAAGAGCAAGAATTCCAGAGCAGCTGACTCATTGTGAAAAGAGATGTGGATTCATCTGGGAATATTAGTATTCTGTAGGAACTATTCTTAATAACATAAAGTGATATGATATTTGGGAGGCCATAACAGGATTAGAGGTCTTCCTTGAACTTAAAAGTATGACTTTAGGCTAGAATAAAGCCCCCTTGGATGGCACTGGATGACTTCTGCTGAGATCATTTGGGGCCCAGCCTTTAACTCACAGCCTCACTTTGAGCTCAATGCTTGATATTCACAATTTGGAGATTTTTCATTGTAATAAGGAAGACCCAATAAAAATATCATGACACTTAAATCCTACATAATCACACATCTGAAGGCTAAAGAATGGGAAAAAGTAATTGCTGTTGGAGATCAAAGTAACTATATATGATTACAAAGGAGACCAGAGACAACGCAGGATGACTCAACTACCTTGTCATCCAGAATCATAACAAACTTAAAGATTTTCTGCCAGGGTCCTCAGTGGTTCACTTGAGGAATGTGTGATGGCCGATCTTCATTGTCAACTCTATTAGATTTAGAATCACCATAGAAATACACCTCTGGGTATGTCTATGAGCTTATTTCCAGGGGCGGGGGAGTATTGGATAGGGAAGACCCATACCAAAGTGGACTGTACAGGCTGGGGACTCAGAATCTAAAGTAAGAGAGGCCAAGAGAGGCACAGTGCTCACATCTTTGCATCCTGACCGTGGAAGCAATGTAACTGGTTCCACACTCCTGAAGCCACACCTATCCTGCCATGCTGGGCTGTACCCACAAACTGCAACCAAAATAGCCCCCTCCTCCATTAAGCTGCTTCTTGTCTGGTATTTGGTCACAGTATAAAGAAAATTCACCAATACAGAGTACATTCAAGTTTCTGGATACAACAATTAGAGAGAGAAGATTTTAAACATCTAAAAGGGAACGTTTTAACAAGTCCCCAAAGAAGACAAAAAGTAAGGTGCGTGCTATAAAAGCACACTGGCACCTGTGAAGTAGCTAATATTCATTTAGCTACTGCTTCGAACTAAGAAAAAAAAAATCAACATTGTTTTCACATATTTCTAGAGTCCATCTCCTTCCCTTGGCAGTTTCCATATTTGAAAGCCAAAGAGGTCATGTTCACACTACTGACTAGTGACAAAGGTCAAGACAGCTTTTGTGGTGATATATTGTATCCCCCCCCCCAATATTGGCACCCTAGTAAAGTTTATCTGAAGATCAGAGGAAAAGCCAACCATCATAGTAAACACAGGCAATAGTAACACACACCTTTAATCCTATCACTTGGGAGTCAGAGATTTTTCTGGATCTCAGTAAATTCAAGGCCACACTGGGAACAAAGCCAGGTGTGGTGGTTCATACCTTTAATTCTAGCACTAACCATAAAGGTCTGGGGGTCTGTACAGACAGACAGGAAGTGATAGAGCTGGACAAGAAGAGGAAATGATGTAGCTGGGCAAAGAGAGGAAATGAGATGGCAGAACAGAAAGGCATATAGGCATGGGTATACTGGAAGTAGGTCTCTTGGGAGACTGAGGTGTTGGTGAGGTAAGGTTGTCTGTGGCTTATCTATTTATCTGATCTCTCCATTTTTCACCCCAGTATCTGGCTCCAGGTTTTTATTAGTAAGACTGTTTAGCAATTCATCTTACAAACTTTCATCCAAAGCTGTCCTGTATTGTTCCCTTCAGCCATTCTAGGAAAATATTCCTAATAAGTGCAAGTTACTCAACATATCACTTTTAGTATGAAGAAAATATGTAATTAGGGAGTTCATGCATCACTCCCATAGCTTAACTGGAGTTAAGCCTCAGTGGTTAACTTTGTTGTTTTGGAGGGGAAGTAAAATCTTAAAGTCACCAACACACCATGCAATGTTACTCAGCTGTAGAGAAGCCAGAAGAGGATATTAGATCCCCTGGAACTGCAGTTACAAGGGTTGTGAGCCACCATATGGATGCTGAGAACCCTACCCAGTCCCTCTGCTGAACACACCATGCTTGTATTAGTTTGTAAAGTGCTAATTTTTAACTAATTTGTTATCTTCTTTAATTCTCAGCTAACAATGATGCTAGAATCAGAAAAATTATCAAAGATTTTGTCAAATTGAATATTTGCTCACAAATACATGCAGGTTTATTTTTATGCAGGTTTATTTTTATGCATGTTTCACATGCAGTTACTGAGATTCTAAGGAGAATTTTTACTTTACTTTCTGAATGAACAAAAAGAACTAATAATGTTTAGTTATTGTACCAGCTGGTTTTGTGTGTCAACTTGACACAAGCTATTATTGTGCCAAGGAGGAAGAGAGAAGGAGCCTCAGTTGAGGAAGTGCCTCCATGAGATCCAGCTGTAAGGCATTTTCTCTTTTAATGGTCAATGAGGGAGGATCCAGCCCATGGATGGTGGTACCATCCCTGGGCAGGTGGTCCTGGGTTCTATAAGGTGTGGTGAATGGGCCAGGGGAAGTAAGTAAGTAAGCAGTATTCCTCCATGGCCTCTGTATCAACTCCTGCCTCCAGGACCCTGCCCTGTTTGAGTTCCTGTCTTGGTTTCCTTCAGCGATGAACAGCAATGCTGAAGTGTAAGCCAAATAAACCATTTCCTCCCCAACTTGATTTTTGGTCATGGTGTTTCATCACAGCAATAGAAAGCCTAACTAAGACAGTTATATATGTAAATAAGTACAAGTAGTTATACTAGGACACCAAAGATAACAGTTAAAGAATAATTTAAAATATATAGACAGACACATTGGTAAGAATGTCTTTGCTTTTAATTTCCTATATAAATATATAATCTATACTTTTATAATTAATAAAGCCTACATGTGATTGTAATTAGTTTTATATACATAAGAGTGAAATCATGTGTATAATTCGACACATGCAGCCAAACTCTTCTTCCAAGCCTATTCTCTAAATGAATGTCTGGTAAAAAATATATATATATATATATATAAATTTCATTTTGAATTTTAATTCAGCTAGAGTTCATTTCTGCTTATATCCTACAGCTTTCCCTGGACCTAACTCAGTGTGTGTCTTGTGGATGGATCCTATTAAAGAACATTTGCTGCACACACCTGAGGCTCTTTTGCATCTCAAAACTTCAGATTTCAGAAGGTCAAAGGGTTTGCTAAGAAAAACACACAGTGATTTGACAGGGACTGTAAACTAGCCAGCCACATAACGTTGAGCAAGGCCATTAGAAGCAAATGATACCCTTCTCTGATGGGAAGAAAATTGCGGAGACAGGTCACCACCCATCTCTAAGCTCCATAGTAAATATGTTATCTCTACAATAGTCACTATCGTTCTACTGTGGAGAACATCTGACTTTTATACTGAATTATTGTATAGCATTAGTACAGCTGCAAATTTGGTTATGTTATAATCTATTACTTTGTAAATTAGTATAATATGCAAGTGTATGTGTATAGTTTTGTATAATACTAAATATAAAGATGAAAAGCACTATACCTTCTTCTCCACTGTCTTTCTCTGTGTCACTCATACACCAGTGTTTCTTGGTGAATTACTACTAAATTGTACATAATATCACATTAGGTCTTTAAAAACTTTCTAATAATTGTGTTTCTCATGGGTTTAAATGCTCTTAAGGAGTATAGTTTTTAACACTTTCACAACATTGCAGTAGATAGCTCATCATTCATTTGTCATTTGGTGTTCTGAGTATTTTCAGTAGCAAATGTTGAGAGAATGGTTCCCCCTTGAGAAACCCACATTCACCATCCACTCTAGGGCATCCTCTGCTGTCCTCTTGCGTGGTCTCCCTCTTTCTTATGCCACATTTGAATCTATGTTAACATCTTCCCTTGATCTTACCAGAGCGCTCAGTGGGTAATGATGCTTGCCTCAAAAACTTGGTGGCCTGAGTTCAGTACTTGGAACCTACATGGTGGGTAAGAGAATGCAGCTTGGAAAGTTGTGCTCTTACCTCTACATTGCACCTTGAACACAGATGCCTGCATCCACACATATACATGCTAAACGAATAAATAAATACATGCATATATGATTTTTTTGTCATAACAAAATCCAACTTCATGTCACAAAACAAAGAAATAGTGAAAGAACCAATTCTAAGTGTATGTCTCTGCTTGAAATTTTTTTATTCTGTAAATTGGTAAGCTATGGTTTCATTATTAAATTGATACTTCACAAACTAGAACATTCAATTTTATTTATACTTTTAGTAAATGCTCTTTATTAGCATTTAAATAAAATGCAATTGGTAATTTAATTTAACTAAAAAAATATATATTTTTTCAGAAGTCTGAACTGTTCTATATTGAGGTCTCGAATAGTTAAACCTAGTCCATAAGACCCTGTTTCAAAAAATAAAAATAAAGTTGTAGTAAGCATAAACACCTCCTCACTTCTTTTTTTCTCCTTTTTTAAATTTATTTTATTTGTGTTTTAATTTTACACATCAGCCATGGGTTCCCCTATCCTCCCCGCTCCTGCCCCCTTCCTCACCTTCCCCCCAGCCCCTCCCCTCCATTCCCATCTCCTCCAGTGCCAATACTCCCCTGGGGATTCAATTCAACCTAGTGGATTCAGTATAGGCAGGTCCAGTCCCCTTTTTCGAGGCTGAGCAAAGTGTCTCTGTGTAAGCCCAAGGTTCCAAACAGCTAGTTCATGCACTAAGGACAGGTCCAGGTCCCACTGCCTGGGTGCCTCACAAACAGTTCATGCTATTCAATTGTCTCACTTATCCAGAGGGCCTGATCCAGCTGAGGGCTCCACAGCCTTTGGTTCATAATTCATGTGCTTCCATTTGTTTGGCTATTTGTGCCTGTGCTTTTCCAATCTTGGTCTCAACAATTCACACTCTTACAGTCCCTTCTCTTTCTCAACAATTGGACTCCTGGAACTCCACCTGGGGCCTGGCTGAGGATCTCTGCATCCACTTCCATCAGTTATTGGATGAGAGTTACAGCACAACCATTAGGTGTTTGGCCATCTGATCACCAGACTAGGTCAGATCAGGTTTCTCTAGACCATTGCCAGCAGTCTACAGAGAATGCATGTGAAGGACCTATATGACAAGAACTTTAAGTCCTTGAAAAAAGAAATTGAAGATGTCAAAAAATGGAAAGATCTCCCATGCTCATGGATAGGCAGGATTAACATAGTAAAAATGGCGATTTTACCAAAAGCAATCTATAGATTCAACACAATCCCCATCAAATTACCAACACAATTCTTCACAGACCTGGAAAGAATAATACTCAACTTCATATGGAAAAACAAAAAACCCAGGATAGCCAAAAGTATCCTGTACAATAAAACAACCTCTGGAGGCATCACGACCTCCGATCTCAAGATCTACTATAGAGCAACCATAATAAAAACAACTTGGTACTGGCATAAAAACCAACATGTGGACCAATGGAATCGAATTGAAGACCCTGACATTAACCCGCACACCTATGAACATATAATTTTTGACAAAGAAGACAAAAATGTACAATGGAAAAAAAGAAAGCATCTTCAACAAATGGTGCTAGCATAACTGGATGTCAATGTGTAGAAGGCTACAAAGAGATCCATATCTGTCACTGTGCACAAAACTTAAGTCCAAGTGGATCAAAGACCTCAATATAAATCCAGTTACTCTGAACCTGATAGTAGAGAAAGTAGGAAGTAGTCTTGAACACATTGGCACCAGAGAATACTTTCTAAATATAACACCAATAGCACAGACACTGAGAGAAACAATCAATCAATGGGACCTGTTGAAACTGAGAAGCTTTTGTAGAGCAAAGGACATGGTCAACAAGATAAAGCGACAGCCTACAGAATGGGAAAAGGTCTTCACCAATTCCACATCTGACAGAGGGCTGATATCCAGAATATATAAAGAACTCAGGAAATTAGACATCAAAATGCCCAACAGTCCAATTAAGAAACGGGCTATAGAACTAAACAGAGAATTCTCAACAGAGGAAGCTCAAATGGCTGAAAGATATTTAGGAACAAAGGAATTGTTCAACATCCCTAATTATCCTAGAAATGCAAATCAAAACAACTCTGAGATACCACCTTACACCTGTCAGAGAGGCTAAGATCAAAAACACAGAAGACAACTTATGCTGGAGAGGATGTGGAGCAAGGGGAACTCTCCTCCACTGCTGGTGGGAATGCAAGCTTATACAGCCACTTTGGAAATCAATATGATGCTTCCTCACTTCTTAAGGCTGGTCCAGGTGACCTAGTATGAGGTGTAGGGTCCCAAAGGCCCATAAAAGAGTCAGAGACGGCCCTTGTTACCACTTTCAGGAGTACCACAGGAGGACCAACTGTAATGATACTTCTGGGAGACCTGTCCTTTCATAAACAGAAATGGAGGAGTGCATCAGGGGGAGAAACAGAGGGGGGATGGAAGCAGGGACTTGGAGGAGAGGAGTTAGGGGGAGCTGAGGTCAGCTGATGGTTCCTGAAGGTGGGATAGTCACTTTCCTTTGGGATGTGGCCTCTAGTATGTTGGTTGGCCCTACCATATCCACATGCATATGGGAACCTCTAATTGGATTCAGGAGGTTATTAATAGCTACAAGAAAGAGACATGAAGGAAGGAGGGAGATTGGGGATATTAAGAGAGTTTGGTTTGGTAATGGTAGACAGGTATGATCAATATACATTCTATAAATGCATAGGATTATTGAAAGAATAAACAACCTTGCCCTTCATTAACCACCACCCCCCTTCATGTCCAGTTTTCTCATGTAGATTTCATCCATTTCTCTGTCATTGGGGGATCCCTGTGTCTTTCCTAGGGTCCTGTTTTCTAGATGGCCTCTCTGGGGTTGTGAGTAGCAGTCTAGTCATCCATTATTTTACTTCTAGTATCCTTCTATGAGTGAGTACATACCATGTTTGTCTTTCTGAGTCTGGGTTACCTCACTCAGGATGATTTTTTCTAGATCCATTAATTTGCCTGCAAACCTCATGATGTCATTGTTTTTCTCTGCTGTTTAGTACTTCATTGCGTATATGTACCATATTTTCTTTATCCATTCTTCAGTTGAAGGGCATCTAGGTTGTTTCCAGGTTCTGACTATTTACAAACAATGCTCATATGAATATAGCTGAGCAAATGCCCTTGTGGTATGATTGAGCATTCCTTGGGTATATGCCCAAGAGTGGTATAGCTGGGTCTTGGGGGAGATGGATTCCCAATTTTCTAAGGAAGCGCCATATTGACTTCCAAAGTAGCTGTACAAATTTGCATTCCCACCAGCAGTGAAGGAGAGTTCCCCTTGCTCCACATCCTCTCCAGCATAAGCTGTCTTCAGTGTTTTTTTATCTTAGCCATTCTGGCGGGTGTAAGGTGGTATCTCAGAGTCATTTTGATTTTAATTTCCCTGATGATTAGGGATGTTGAGCAATTCCTTAAATGTCTTTCAGCCATTTTTGAGTGGGGGATACCAGCTGGATCAAGAATAGAAAGGGAGAACAAGGAAAAAATACCATGATAAATGAAGACCCCATGGGAATAGGAAGAAGCAAAGTGCTAGAGAGGTCCCCAGAAATCCACAAAGATACCTCCACAATAGACTACTGGTAATGGTCGACAGAAAGCCTGAACTGACCTACTTTGGTAATCGGATGGCCAAACACCCTAACTGTCATGCTAGAACTCTCATCCAATGACTGATGGAAGTGGATGCAGAGATCCACAGCCAGGCCCCAGGTGGAGCTCCAAGAGTCTAATTGGCGAGAAAGAGGAAGGATTGTATGACTGAGAATTGTTGAGACCATGATTGAAAAAGCACAGGGACAAATAGCCAAACTAGTGGAAACACATGAACTATGAACCAATAGCTGAGGAGCCCCAACTGGATCAGGCCCTCTGGATAAGTGAGACAGTTGATTAGCTTGAACTGTTTGTGAGGCACTCAGGCAGTGGGACCTGGACCTGTCCTTAGTGCATGAGCTGGCTGTTTGGAACCTGAGGCCTATGCTGAGCCTGGGAAGAGGGGACTGGACCTGCCTCATCTGAATCCCCAGGGGAGTCCTTGCCCTGGAGGAGATGGGAATGTGTGGTCAGCTCTGGGGGGGGGGGGGGGGAAGAGGGAGGACAGGGGAATCCGTGGCTGATATGTAAAATTAAATTAAATTATAACATTAAAAATACAATAATAAAAAAGAAAGAATAAACATTATTTTTAAAAAAAAAATGTAATTCCCCTGTTAAAGCTACCATGCTCCACACCACATTTCATTGTTTATTTATGGTTCTTTAATAGTAAATCATAAATGTTTTCATTTAAGCGTATGAAAACCAGGTGCTAGATCTCATAACAAGTGATGGTTCAGCTATCATATTTGAGTCACTAAAAACTCAGCAGGAGCTGGGAAAATTAGCTGTCCCCATTATATTCAGTCTATGATCAATCTTTTGAGTTTTTAACATCCTCTGACTTTGTCCAAGTCTATAAACTTGTAGGAAAAGATAGGCAGACAATATCATTAATATAACTTGATAAATATTGAAATAGATAGATATAAGTAATAGAGTTTATACTAAATATATCCAAGATTTTTAAAGCAGAAGCTGAACACATCTAGTGCCTATCTTTGATGAAGAGTTTATTGGAATCATGAGTCATCTCATCAAACTGTGATAGGAACTATTAGTCTTGACCCTGTTTTATAAATGAGGAAAGTTGAACAGAGATTATAATTCATTCTGGTATTACCATTCAGATCAAGCGAAGCTCTCTAAGGTAGGAGGTTGGATAGTTATGTGTAAAAAGTATACCTTCTATGGCCACTTTTGCTGTTGCTGTATTTAGCTGTTTGTTTTCAGGCTGACTGAATTGAATGCCCATCAAATTGAGAGGAAAAAGGAAGACTAGGCAACCAATAAAGGATCTTTCCATGAATAATTTCTATAGGTGACCTTTGGCACAGAAATTGTGTAAGTAAAATTATCAGGGATTTTTTAAAAAGCTATGATTGTAGCAATTTTTCATTTCAATGAAACAAGTCTTCTCAATTTCTATCATTTCCTAAGTTCCGAGTTGACTCGTGGATCCCCAGACTGTCACTAGCCGAAAGTCACCTGCAGAAGGTTTGAATCCTCAAGAAAGCATGTTCCTAAATGACATCATATGTCCTCATAGGAAACTGAAAGATGACAACGTCCTCAAAAGCAAAAGCTATGGCCACAGAGCACAGCTCCCAGATTCGGCAAATGAATGTGCAGAGGACCCAACTTAACATGATGTGCAGGTTCAAATCTAGCAAGTGTGTTTCTCTCTACCGACTCTCCTACAGAGAACAGTGGGAAGAGGGAATTGCTGGAGAAGGACCTGGCAATTGACCCCATGTGTCAGTTATGACCCAAGACTGTGACAGCTATGACAGATGAGTGGCAGTTACACATCCATGTTTTGCTTAGGAATATGACTTTTTTTCAGTTTTAATGCCCGGTTTTAATGTCTTCTGGGGATTACAAGTTTAAAGTCACAGATGTAGCTCATGAACAAAGCCAGCTTTAAATCCATTTCTACTTGTCTACAAAATTGACACCACCTTTTACTTACAAAATACAAGTAAAGGTAGTTCATTAATATCTCAACAAATGAGAACAAATATAGTTTTTAAAGATGTTCAAATAATATAAATACCATCAGAAATAAAGAATGACACACACACACATATATGTCCGTGTGTGTGTGTGTGTGTGTGTGTGTGTGTGTGTGTGTGTGTATGTGTGTGTGTGTGTGTGTGTGTGTGTGTGTGTGTGTGTGTGTGTGTGTGTGAGAGAGAGAGAGAGAGAGAGAGAGAGAGAGAGAGAGAGAGAAGTAACCTCAGTTTTCTATGGCTATTTTTAATTCATATCATGAATTTGGAAATAATTCCTCAAAATAACCACAAGTTATTGATGTTTAAAAGTTTTCAAGGACTTATTTAACAAAAAGTTAAAGGGGATGACAGTATAGAATATTACTCCAAAAAAAAAAAAAAGGCCACGAGACAGTAAAAAATTCAAATTCCAATGATAGAATTAGCCAAGAACAAAAGAGGAAGTTACTGAAGGGAAGTGAAATAATTAGACATAGAATCAATAAAATACAACAGTATATAAAACAAAATGCTTGAGTTCAACTAAGTCAAGGTGTATCTTTAATATTAATTTCAGTTAATTGAAAATATGTACCTGAAAATAATGATATATTTACACATTATCTCAAGATGAAGCCTAATTGTATGCTCTTTTCACATATACATAAGTATTACATAATTTCTTGTGTATATATTTAATGAAAATAAGTGAATCTTAGAAACATTCCAATATAAGAAAATTAAAAAAAAAATACCCTATACACCAAGGAGGAAATCATCAATGCCTAAATTATAATAAAACATTGTAAAAGATCTAGGACTATGGGTCAGGAGTTAAGAACATTGTCTGCTCTTCCAGAGGACCTGGGCTCAATTCCCAGCACCCACATGGTGGCTCAGAATTGTCTGTAGCTCCAGTTCCAGGGGATCCAACTCCCCTTTTTGGTGCCACATGCTCCGGACACCCATTTAGTTCACAGACATGCATGCAAGAAAATTCCCATAGATACAATTTTCTTAAACATTGACGAAATAAAAAATGAATTCAAAGTCTGATTCTTTGACGTGAATATAAATAGATCAGCTATTTTCCAACTGTATGAACAAAACTCGAAGTTGGACGTTTGAAGGAAAAGAATAAAACAAAACCACAAATCAAGGGATGAACATATACAACCCACTTGCACGCAACATTAAAAGAATGGTGGCAATACATTGCCCAATAATGTGCAAACATTTATTATTCAAATGACAACGATTTCTAGATTTCGAAACTGAGCAACACTAAATCTCCAAAGAGATGGAAAAACTACAGCTTAATTACAATAAAGTAATTTAAAGCAAAAACAGTAATTCCAAATACCCTGTTTCAAGGCATCTCTCATCTCAAACCTGGATTTACTGGAATAATCAACAGTAGACCTGCACAGTCTTTGTCAAATTCAAGCTGTCTTCTTGGGGTGTACCTGTAGCTTTTTTGTGCTAAAGTTTGTGCTAAAGTTGAAACATTTTTAGAATAACCAGAATGGTCATTAATTCTGCTGCCTATGAGCATGTTTTCATGATATGAGTGTTTTGGTTATTAGAAGAACAGTGTACAGCTGATTTTTTTCTTCTTCCAATTTGTTATAGAAATGTGCTACACTCTTCAGTTCTCTTTGCTCATTAACTTTGAAGCATAGTAGGAATTGGTCCTTTATTACAAACAATATAGGGTCCCTTGACAATACATTCACACAAAACAAATTGGTTTCAGAAGGGAGCACATTTACCTAACAATATCTCTATGCATCCAGTGTTCAGCACATACTTACTATTTGTTGAATATATTGCTTTTGATCATAATAATTAGTACTCAGAAATGTAGATGTGAGAAGATGTTAACATTATTTGATATTAATGTCTCTGTAGAGGAAAATCACTTGTAGGTCGTCTCTGACTGAGTCTCATTTGGTTGCATTCAATCAGTGAAGATAAAAGTACAATTATTAAATGAATCCATTTCTATCATGGCACCCTGGTCTTTACTCATCGCCTGTTAATTTGGCTCTACTTCCTAGAGAAAGTGCTTGCATTTGTCTGGAGTTCATTAGACTGGCTTGTATCAGATGTGGTCTGGATAGTCTAATGGTGGTTGTCTCACACTGGAAAGGTTGAGAATCCAGTAGTTGTCCAGTCCTGAGGTTGATGGTCTCAGCAGTCTCAATCTGGAGCTGAAATCCCAGAGAATTCATTGGAGAGATACCAGTCATTGGTGTACACTGCTCCTGAAGAAGCTGATTCTAATACAGGTGAAGGAGTGTCGCAGCTATGAGACAGATGAACCTGTCCATTAGACGGAAGCCAATGTAGACCAAAGTCCCAAGATTTTTCCTGCCATTTGATGTGGGCTGCCTCTAGGTGTGACTTGGATTAGGAGTTTTCTACTTCAAATAACCAGATACAAAAAGAATTGCTCACATGCATGTCCAGCCACTTAGGTTTTCATTGATCCTAGATGTAGTCAAGATGACAGCCAAGATTAGCCACCACAAGTCCACCATTTGTCAGTCTGACAAACAATCATACCCCCTTATGTTATGCTTCATTTCTGAATGTAAACAATAACCAGGTCATAATTATGCCCAACACAATATGACTACGCCATGAACGACAGACAGCAAACAACATTATATATTTTAGAATAGGTATCAATGTCCCTTGAGGAATATTTAGTCTTCCAGTGTCTCATAACTTAAATATGATAATAAGCACTGACATTTTCTCAATTGTTGTTACATTACATGATAAATACAGGAAAAAGTATCTGCCTAATATATGTATATATGCAAAACCTATTCTTAGCAATATGGCACAGAAATATTCGTGTAAATTATTACCCTTGTTTCTGTAACTGGTCACATGATGTTAGCTGGTATTTATAACTACCTTTATTAACTTCGTATTTCCTTCAACCTCAGTAGGCAGCTTAGCAGGTAGTGGCTCTTTTCCTGGAGGAGTGACCCACATACTCATCTCTGAGGACTCTGAACCCTCTGTCATCTTGCCTGGATTAGGTTATTGTAGTTCCCATTGACTTCAATCACAGGACATGGTAACACCAAGTGACATTCCTAAAAGATTTACTGCAACCCAGACATAATATCTCTTATCTATTGTGGAGAAACAAAATCCAGTTTCCCCATGGTAGTATGGAATAATCAACTCTCCCAATACTGTTATTCTTTTTTAGCCTGTTGGCTTAGGGGTATCAGAAACCCAAAGTGTCCAGAGGGTAAATCTGAGTTTCCAGTTCAATGAAATGTTTGTTGTGTTTCCTGGCAGGAGCATTCTTCTGTCTGGAACCAAAAGTTCTAGGCCAGCAGAACTTAATGTCAGGAATCAGTTAAGCTGATAAGGAACAGGAAGAAAAAAATATTTCCTAGGGGCTATAGTTAGTAGAACCATCCCCATTTTCACCCCTTGACTGCTGGACCTGTGAATCTTGGCTACTGAAGAAAACATACCATACTGGTTGCTGATTCAAATCCAGAAGGAATACACTGGCCCAACCTTCCAGTCTAGAGCCATCTACTGCCATTGTAACTGTGTCTTCAGAAGACCATTCCATCTTTCAAGCCAGCTGCTATAAGATGGCTGGGATACAGAAAGACCAATGGATTCCATAAATAAGAGCCCGCTGGCTGTGAAGTAAGTTCCTTATTCAGAAACAATGCTACATGGTGTTACACAATGAGAGAAAGACAGTAAGTCAAGCATTCTACAAATCCATGGATGGTATTCTTGGTAGAAGCCTTGATGCAGAAACAGTGAATTCATAACCAGATTAAGTATCTACTCCATTAGGGACAAATGTTGCCCTTTTCATAAAGGAAGTGGTCCAAGTAGTCAAGCTGACACCAAGCCACTGGCTAGTCACCCCAGGAAATGTTGCCATATCAAGGACTCAGTGTTGGTCTCTGGTGTCTATAGACCTAGCACACAGCAGCAGCTGTAGCTAGGTCAGACATGGTGAGTGGATGCCCATGTTGTTATTTCAATCTATAACCTCCATTTCTGTCACTGTCAAAATGGCCTTTCTTTCTTTTTTCCCCCCCTTTGGTGAGCCTCTTTGGGTAGTGTAGTGGCTTGAATACTTGAATCTACATGCTTCAATTCTCATCATTTTCTCAGAGCCTACTCCTGGGATTCCTCAAATACTCTGTCTATTTTTCATTCCATCAGTAAGTTCCACTTTGCTGTATCCCAGAGGCGCAGGTAAAACAATGAAGTGATAAAGCCAAATCATTAACCTCCATCAGAGAGCAAGTTTCTGAATTTCTAAGCAAGTTTTGGGTGAAGATTCCAATCAGAGAGCTCTGGGTTCATGAGCAGTTAAGCTGTGGACTTTGTTCTCAAATGAGGAAGTTCCTTGCTCAATCCTGAAATGTCCCAGGGAATTAAAAACAAACATTGTACTTAAAGGGGGACATACTTGACTTCTTGGTCTTGTCCTTTCTCATGCCCTCTCTATCAGAGTTGTACTGTCTTTTAGTGGCTTTTTTCAATATAGTATGAACTAAGACAAATATTACTCAATATAGTATCCTATAACAATGTTTAGTAGTAGTAATACTAAAATAGTATGCAAAATGTTTTCTTCATAAACATTTTCTTTATACTCTTTTTTTTTTCCTTTTCTGTTTTTTCGAGACAGGTTTCTCTGTGTAGCTTTGGAGCCTGTCCTGGATCTCACTTTGTAGACCAGGCTGGCCTCTAACTCACGAAGATTCACCTGGCTCTGCCTCCCAAGTGCTGGGATTAAAGGCGTGCGCCACGACTGCCAGGCTCTTTACAGTCTTTTTAATTCAATATAATTGTGGTGGTTTGAATACAAATGGGCCCCACAGGTCCATAAGGAGTGGCACAATTAGGAGCTGTGACCTTCTTGGAGTAGGTGTTGCCTTGTTGGAGGAAGTGTCACTGAGAGTGGGCTTGGGGTTTCAGAAGATCAAACCAAGCCCAGTGTTGCTTTCTCTTCCTGCTGCCTTTGAATCCAGATGTAGAACTCTCAGCACCATGTAGGCCTGTGTGCTGCCGTGCTTCCCATTGTGATGATAATGGACTAAACCTGTTAGCTGAAAGCCAGCCACAGTTAAGTGTTTTCCTTTATAAGAGTTGCCATGTCATGGCATCCATTCACAGCAATAAAACCTTAATATAACTTTACTATTTTCCTATTTCATTATAATGGATTGCCTGCATAGCACTCTTATCCAAGCCAATAATCCTATTTGCCATTCCAGAACATTTTTTTGCATGTAGCTTCTGCCAATTAGCATTTCTTATATACGGTAAAATGTAGTCAAGATGTGGGAAAGAAAATGCCCCCAAAGGGAATGGCACTATTAGGAGGTGTGGCCTTGTTGTAGGAAGAGAGTCACTGTGGGGGCGGGCTTTGAGGTCTCTTTTGCTCAGGCTTCCCTCAGTGTCACTGTCATTTGGCTTTCTGTTGTCTACAAGATGCGGCACTCTCAGCTCTAGCACCACATCCGCCCGCAGGCCACCATGCTCCCCATCATGATGATGACAGAATCTATAAAACTGTAAGCCGCCAGCCTGATTATGTTTTCTTTATAAAAGTTGCCATGGTCAGGGTGTCTCTTCTCAGCAGTAAAAGCCTAACTAAGACAAGACAAAACAAGAAATTGTGTCCAAATAATGTACTTTAACTCTCAGAACAACATCCCTAAGAAGAGGAACTCAAGGCTGAGTACTTAGATATTGCTTAGTTACCACAGTCTACTTGTAGAGCACCAGATGTGTGTGAAGTCATTCTTTTACTCATGTCTTCTCCTAGGTTAGGTTTTTAACATGTTTCTGTCTTTTTTCTCATAGCTGTAGAATGTTGTAAAGACTTAGAGATAACGTACTGACTGGTTTTGTGTGTCAACCTGACACAAGCTTGAGTCATGAGAGAGGAAGGCATCTCAATGAAGAAGTAACCCCATGAGATCCAGCTGTAAGGCATTTTCTCAATGAGTGAGGAATGGGGGAGGACCCAGCCTATGGTGGGTGGTGCCATCTGTGGGCTGGTAGGACTGGGATCTATAATTAAGCTGGATGAATAAGCCTTGGGAAACAAGCTAGTAAGCGGCACCTCTCCATGGCCTCTGCATCAGCTCCTGCCTCCAGGATCCTGCTCTGTTTGAATTCCTGTCCTGATTTCCTTCAGTGATGAATAGTGATCTGGAAGTGTAAGCCAAATAAACCCTTGACAATTTGCTCTTGAATCATAGTGTTTTGTTACAGCAATAGAAACCCTAAACAAGACAGACATCTACTCAATTATCCTCTTGTATATCTGAAAACTATAGTTTTGTTATTGTTGCTGTTATTGTTTGTTTGTTTTGTTTTACCAGAGAAATAAAGGAAACTCCCTGGAAACAATTGGGAAGTGGATAGTCTCTGCACACTAATCTGTGAGAGCTACATAACAGTAACTACTTAATAATATGATATGAGATGTTGCATTGGAATATAGAAACGGTTATTTTATTTAAATTTTTTATTGAAAATGGATTTTCTCTCATACAATAAATTCTGACCACAGTTTCTCCTCCCTCCACTCCTCTCAGCTTCCCCTACCTCCCCTCTCTCTGAGATTCACTCCCAGTCAGTTTCCTCTTCAGAAAAGAGCAGGTCTCCAAAAGATGACAGCTGAACAGGACAAAGCAAGATGCACTAAGCCAAGGCAGAAGCCCTCATATCAAGGCTGAACAAGGCAACTCAATGGGAGGAAAGAGTCCCAAGAGCAAGCAAAAGAGTCAGAGAAAAACGCCTGCTCCCACAGTTAGGAGTCCTACAAAACCATCAAGCTAACCAATAGTCATAGCATATATGCAGAGGACCTGTTATTATTTTTATTACTATTGTTATTATTATTTGTGTGTAGTGTGTGCGCTGTGCATGTGCTCATGTACCATTCAGCCTTGTGGAGGTTAGAAAACAACTCTGTGGAGTCCATTCTCTCCTTGTATCTTGTGTGTTTAGAGGGTGGAACTGAGCTCATCAGGCTTGTACAGCAAATAGCTTTATATGCTGAGTCATCTTGTTGACCCTCTGAGATTTGCTTGTCTCTGTCTCCCCAACTGTGGGATTATAAACCTGTGTCACCACCATGCCTGGCTTTTTCTTTTTTCTTTTTTTTTTTTTTAACTTGAATTTTGGGGAATCAAAGTCCTCATCTTCATAAGGCAAGCACATTACCAGTTGAGTTTTCTCTTTAGTCCAATTTTGACTCTTGTTAATGTTGCATAATCTCTTCTTTTTGTGCATAGAAAATGTAAATATGAGGTCCCATGACTAATATCCTTTAAACAGTTCTGAGGAAAGACCATTTTATCCCGATATGTGTAAAATGAAAGATAGACATGATAAATACTGGGAATAAGCAACCTGAGTCTTAACAAAGAGATTATAAAGACTTTTTTGCCTGAACTAAGTCCCTGAGTATCTTCAGGTACTGCCAGGTTGGAATAATAATAATAATAATAATAATAATAATAATAATAATAAACAAAAATAACAGTGTTGCTTGCTTGCTTGGCCCACTATGATGGCTAAGAAAGGCATACTTGATTTCCCCTTACAGACACAGAAGAAGGAATGTCTTTCTTACATCTACTCTCAGGAAAGGTACTGAGCCCCACAAAGCAAACAGTAGAAAAAGTTGTGTAAACTGAACATGTGCCATTAAAAAATTGACACTCTATCTCAGAATATTTAAAGTAACATTGGTTGGAGGTTTCATGATACTTAAGAACACTTTTCAGGTCAGGCTTTTGAAAACAAAAACTCTGCCACATGACATTTTACTTTCATTTTTAGCTCTGTTTTGATGTTTATGGGAACCAGCACGTCCTCTCCTTTTTCAAAAGTTCCACTCTCTAGTTAACATGAGCACAGAGACCTTGTGCTCTGTGTTGGGAAATATTTCGTGTCTTAAGAATAAAAACTTTCATTAGCAGTTAGTCAATGCATCATGTATATTACCCTTCCTGACAAGAGGAACAGAGAAGCACAATGCTGTGCTGGGATATGGTTCTCCATGGAAAAATAAAGCTTTTCAAAATGTTAGTCATTGCCATGGTGGATGTTTCTTTAAGTCATTTTTACAACCTGTTTTGATGGATTCTAAGAATCTGTGCTACATTATTTTCTCTATAGCTTACTGTTAAAATCATATTCATAATGTTAACTATCAGACATTGGGTACTGTATACAAACACTGTGAACCAGAATGTAATTTATATTTAACACTCAAAACAATTCCGTAAAGTACGAATTATTAGCCCATATTGGAGAGGAAATACACACTTGGAAAGGTTATAAATTGCCAACATTGCAAAGTTAGTAAGTGGTAGGACCAGAATGCAAACAAACAAAATTCTCCTCACTACAAAGTCAGGGATGTTTCCTTTGTTAGTTAGCTTGTAAACCTTTTTGTCTTCAGAAAAAAAGGCATTAAAGTTCACATTAAAAAATATACCTGTAAGGAAGGCCATAAAATAGGTGGACATGGCTTGTGAATGTGGTCACAGCTACAAAAAAAAAACAAAAAACTTTGCAAAGACGGCACAGTGACCCATGGAACACAGAGTCTCATGGACCCAGCAGGTCTGTCCAACTTTGGGTACTTAGTAGGGCTTCTGGACCCATCCTATGTAAATATTCTGATTTGCATATGTTTATATTTTTGATAATTGAGACTGTTTTCTGGTGGTGAAGAATTTCTTGCAATATATAACTCTAACTGGTAGAAAAATCTTCAAGCAAAGTTGTAAGATGCTAGCTAACATCTAGCTAGCACAGTGGCCTAATATCCATCCAACTGCTAATGGATTCCTCATGGAAAGTCATTGAACTCGATGATGGAATGGATTTATGATCGTTGTCCCTATTTTATTGAAGATCCATTGAAAAAACTAAAACACAGACAAGTCCAGTACATCCCTCAAGTTCACATTGTTATGGATGAGTCAGAGCTCATGCAGCTGTCCTGCCCTGCTGTCCACATCCTGACCCATTGTTTCAGAAGGCTGTGTGCACCCCCAGGATGACTTACCTACTTGCCCTTCTCTCTGCTTTACATTGTCTATCAAGGAAACCTGGATCTCATCTTAAAACGGCTCCTTGTTTTTGTTTTTGTTTTATTGCTTTATTTTCAAAAACGGATCTAGACTGCAAAACTAGCCATCCTTTGGTCTCTCTTTTCTCATCATACCAAAACAACATTGACACAGCAGTTAAGGAAAATCTCCCTTTGCTTCAGGATTTCCCAAAGTTCTATTGGTGAATTGTGGAATTTCATCTCCCCTCTACAAGAATCAGCAGTGACCTTGACTTATTGGACAGTGAGTGTAATTTTTGATTTTCTGGGCTGTGATCTCTGTCCCCTGATAGTCTAGACTACTCTCAAGTATTTAGAACATGGAGTGGTACTGTGCCTGCACCAGTCAGGCACACTCTGCTTCAAGACTTTTACATGAGGCCTGAAACCTGAATTAAAAAATGAAGAGTTCTTAAGATTTGAATTAATTTTCCTTTTTTTCCTGGAAGGATATGATGATTAACTTGATTGCTAGTAAATGGTTTAGGTATTAAGGAGAATAATCCTTATGATAATAGCTAGTATTTTCTGGCATAGAGAAGTCTCTGGGTTTTCTCTTAAGATGAGAGAATTTAATTATCTCATTAATTATTATGACAACTCTAAAAAGTAGTTGCCTACTCTATTCTGGTTTTACCAAAGGTGGCAGGGGCCAGACAAGAGCTGATCGAGGGGGAATAACTGTTCTGGCTTCATACCTGGATCTAGCTATGTGTCCTTCTACTGTAACCATGATTACCTTAAACCTCACAAGCAAACCGAAGAGATAAAATAGAAGCATCAACCTCTAGAAAGCAGCCTGTTTATTTTCTAATTTAATATACCATACAATAACACCACAAATCACATGAATGAATGAGCATGAATGAATGAAAGGGGAGGAAAATTCAACCAACTACCTTGTCTGTTGCCATTTTATTTCCTAAAGATTCATAAATAGTAATGACTTCAAGTTTTGTGTTATTAGTAAGTTGTAACTTTGTTTATACTGCAAACAGATTTTTTCAATTGTTTATTATATGGATAGGCAGCACAATCTATTTTAAATTATAATAAAGAGAAGAGAATCAAACTAGGAGAGTTTTAATAGCTTCAAATCATCTTGCTGTTGATATTTGAAATTATAGCAGTGATGTTAAACATAAAATCTGTAAGTTGACATCAACATTATTTTCTACTTAATTCATTTATTTCTGTCTGTATAAATCAATCAGTAATATGTTGGTCAGAGTAAAATACCATACATAAGAATTTTCTTATAAATATAAACCTTATTTTTAAATGATATTCACCTGGAACAACTTATAACACAAGCTTCCTGTGACTTCAGTTTGGTCTACTTTATCATCTTGTATGTCTGTATGTCCCCACTGAGTTAGAAGGGACAACTTCAATAGAATGAGAACACACACGAAGTGGCTTACAGACATAAGTGGAGACTTCTAAGTCTGTGGAGTCTTGGATAACTGGCGGGCTTCATGTTACAGGGTATGTAAAAGACAGGGTCAGACAGACTCTGAAGTAATAGAGACTAGTTTTGCCCATGAGCATAGCTCTGGATGACTCACCAGACAGAATCAAATATGCAAATTTTTCTAACAAAATAACACTACAGCAAGAGTGGCAGAATTTCCTGGTGGCTTCGAAAGAGCGGGAAGAGTGGTTAAAAAGTACCTGCCTTAGTTTGCTTTCAATCTCCATGATAGAAACCATGGCCATGAGCAACTTGAGAGGTGAGTTTATTTCAGCTTAAAAATTCTGATACATCCCGCATAGAAGGAAGTCAGAACAGGAACTCAAGGTAGGAACCTGGAGGCAGAGACCATGGAGAAATGCTCCTTACTGGCTTGCTCCTCGTGGTCTGCTGAGCCTGCTTTCTTACAGCTCCCATGACCACAAGCCCAGAGGTGGCATTATCACAGTAAAGTAGGTCCTCTCATATCAGTCATTAATGAAGAAAAGGCCCCACAGATTTGCCTTCAGGTCAAAATGGTGGAGGCATTTTCTCCATTGAGGTTCCTTCCTCCCAGATGGCCCTCACTTGTCTTAAGATGACAAATTTAAAAAAGAAGAAGGAAAAAAACTAACTAGCCCAACCTACAGTGGTTAATTTCTGCCAAGTTCAATGAGAGTTACAAAGACCTAAGGAAATGTATTTTCACATGTCTACAGTCATGTAGATTTAAAACATTAATAATATACAGAGACCTAAAGTCTCTTTGAGTACCCACTACGTATGCTAAGTGCTGGAGTACCCCAAGCACAATGGTGTAAACACTCTCCAAGACATTCACTACACACTTCTGAGCTATGTGCTTTTGTTTCTAACACATGAAGTCCAGATGGCAAACTGAGACACCAGATATTTTTTACATGTCTAGGACACCCAGCTTCTCAGTGTGCAAACAGATGTGAACCTCGATCTGAGGGAATGAGTTTCCTACTAATTTTATAAGTATGCATTCATGACCAACTCCGAGACGTATGTTAATGCCAAAATATTATTGGGTAAAGTTTTGGTTTATTTCAATATGAAATTGATCAAATGAAATCCTGATTCTTATTGAAATACTGAATGTGTAGGATGATCCAGTGGTGTCTGAGTTTAGATGACCTCATGGTAAGAAGAGATAGATTTAATAAAGATAGATTTAATAAAGAGATAGATTTAATAATTTATCTTGCTTCAGATACCATTCTCATTCTCTATGTCAATTAACCCTTCCATAGTTGATAGGAATGTGAATACAAGTAACAGGTGAATATTTCAGTTCCAGAGGATGCGAGTCACAGACTCATATTTTCATGGCCAGTGAATTGGGTGGTTAGGTTTTGATCTTAATTATTTAGAACAGTGGCCTGCCCCTGTGAAGTCTGCAAATGGAGCCTTGTTGCAGAGGGCTGCCCATATCAGAAGATGCATCCTTTCCAGCATCAACTTGAGTCTTATTTTAAGAGTTGGTAGTATCATAATCTGGAATGCACAAAAAGTCGCAGGAAAAAAAATGAGATAATGTTCCCACATAGGCTTGTGTGGCTTCCAGATTAATGTGTGTGCAGATTCTAGACATAGACAGAAATGGTGCAAGCAGAAATGAGTTTAAATTAAGGAGACACGAAGGGGGGCAGAGTGTCTCCTGCCTGCTGCAGAGGCTGCCTGTCATTTGTTAGTGCCGTAAAACTTTGTAAGGCTGCTCTGAGTGTCTTTGAAATTTATTTATAACAACGAGACTAGATACTTTACCATCTGCTATGCATGTTTCCTAGGAGATTTAGTTACTCAAATTTCCTACTTTCTGTAGTTTATTTCCATTCTATGACTGTTCATCTTTTGAAATAATTTCAACCACCCAATCTGTTTAATTTGTATTGTTCTGAGAGAACATTAGCTCTATGACAAGTCTAACAATTTTTGTCTAACAGGCCTTGGGTGGTATGTCTTAAAATGTAACTGAGGGAGTGAAGAAACTGATTCTAGCTCCTAGGGGGAAAAATGAAACGGGTATGATCTCAATAGCTACCTTCATATTGTGGAATTGGGGACAAGCACTTCAGGATACCCAGCAGCCAGACAGGCAAGAATTGTTCACTTATCCTCCACATGGTGAGAAAAGAACAAATACTTCCTCTTACAATGAGCAAGTGGATGAGTTAAGAGGGTGAATGAGTAAGTGAGTAACTGAGTGAATGAATGCGTGAGTAAGGTGAATGAGTGAGTGAGTAAATGAATGAATGAGTAAATGGGTGAGTGAATAAATGGATGAGTAAACAAGTGAGTGAGTGATTAAGTGAGTGACTAAGTGGAAGAGTGAGTAAATGAATTGTTGAGTGAATAAATGAATGAATAAGTGGATAATTGAATGAATGAGTTTGTGAGCAAGCAAATGCGTGAATGAATGAATAATCGAATGAGTGAATAATTGGATGGGTGAATAATTGGATGAGTGAATAAGTCAATGATTGAGTCAGTGAGCAAGGAAACAAGTGAATGAGTAAGTGAATAAATGAGTGAGTGAATGAGTGAATAAGTGAATGAGTGAATAATTGGATGAGGGACTAAGTGGATGAATAAATGAGTAAGAGAATGAATGAGTAAAGTGAATGAATGAGTGAGTGAATAAATGAGTTAGTGAGCAAGCAAATGAGTGAATGAATGAGTAAATCAATGAGTGAGTGAATAAATGAGTGAGTACCAAGTGGAAGAGTGGATGAGTGAGTGAATAAATTAGTAAGTGAATAAATGAATGAGTAACTGGATGAGTGAATGAATGATTTAGTAAGCAAGTAAATGAGTGAATGAGTGAGTGGATGAGTGAATAAATGTATGAGTGAATAAGGAATGAATGAGTGAGTGAATGAGTACCTGAATGAGTGAATAACAGTGAGTGAATGAGTGAGTGTAAGTGAAAGGGAATGAATGAATGAATGAATGAATGAATGAATGAATGAATGAGAGAGTAAATGAAGGCCTACCTGGGTGTGACACACTGGACACCCACACTGGGAAATCTGCTCGTTCCTCCTTCTAACCCTATCAGCAGGCTCCATCACCGCCCAGTTCCTTAGGATGCCTCCGTCAGGGGCTGACGCCTTGCAAACAGCTTCACCACTGCAGAGGACCACACTGGTGAGGGTGATGGGCACTTGAGTACATTGGTTGTGAGGGCAATACCGGCAACCATAGGTGTCCAAGCTCATTCCAACATGCTTCATGTGAGCTTTTATTTGTACCAATGGCAACTCAGAAGAGCTTTTTATGAGAAAAATAGAAAACAAAACAAAAACAAAAACACACAACAACAACAAAAACATCACCAAAGCACTGAGCACGAGCACAGAGGCTGGTGTTCACTTTAAGCTTTTTATTAGGATTTCTGTTTTAGCCCAGAATTAGTTTTTTCAGAAGACTACAGTAATACACGTACTAGTTAAAATGCAGGTTCTTCACGCAGGAAGAGGCCTTCATGCAGCAATCATTCTATGGATGGATGCACTTGAGAACGCAATGGATGCCTTTTGACACTGTTTATTCACGTTAATAGCCCTTTGTGTCAGGCTTGGGAACAACCATCCACAGACACCCTCAGCACGCACACATGCATAGGTCCTATGGAAACATCTTGAACACAAGCAGGCCAGGTGCTCACACAACTGTTAATGCTCACTGGCACTGTGGCACCACTGTGACAAGTGTACCCAGCCACACACCTGTAAGTCAGGGTCACAAAAACTTGGTCAGCGGTTGTGACACGTTGGAAGAAGAAGAAAAGGAAATAAAGGCTATATTTTGTTGCTAGCGAACTCTAATAAACTGCGATCCCCTACACATAGCCCCTGAGTATTCACGGCTCCAGAAGGCCGCTGACATGCACCTTCATTATTTTTGCTTCCTGACTTTACAGGACTGAACTCTCTCCCTCCCATTCGGAGGCTTCCCTCATGCAGCTGAATGTGGGCCTCTCCAGTCTTCCTGCCTCTTTGATGCCTGAAGCAGCAGCAGAGGAAGGTGGGATGCTCTCAAGGAAGGCAGAGTTCCACTTGAGTTCACGTAATATAACTTATAACAAGGTCAGAACGGAAGAAAGTGCTCAATTCCGTTGCTTTTTTCATATTCCCTGTAGAGTACTACTTCAGAAATAACATATTTCTGTAGCCACTAATCTCAAGTAGAGAGATTTGGCACCTCGGCTTGGTTTCGCTATTAGCTAATGGCTTTTTAACACCGTTTTCTTTAGAGCCATATATGTTGTGTTTTTTCTTGATTCTGCTCAATTATTGGCAAAAAAAAAAAAAATGCACTCTCTTCTCTCTCACATTTTTGAAATAACAGAAAGAGAAGATACTCTTTTTTTTTTTTCTTAAAGTTTGTGAGAGTGAAATCATGTGGGATCAAAAGTAAGTTTGAACAGCATCTGGCCAGTGGCAATTCATCCGTTCAAATTTGTAAGCTAAAATAAAGATACACAGCACTTCTAGGGTCCCAGTGGCTGTTGGAAATATAGGAAAAAAGGGAAAAAAGCCCCAAGGCACATGTAATGTGAGTGCCTCTGGCTATGGCTGTGCTGTTAAGTTAAAGACTTATGTTTGCTCCCTAGGAATATGAATCAATGGGGATTCTGATTCGCATCCCAAAGAAAGATTCCAATGAATACTGTGACTTTCCCTTCAACAACAATAATCTAAGGTTGATTATTGTTCTAAAATAAGTGAATTATCCAAGTATGAAATATGGAGGAGTTCCTCAGCACAAGGGCTTTCTAATCAGAGCTCTGTAGGAATGGTTTCCAACTACCCCACACATTTATGCCTGATGGATGACACAGAGTGTTTTTCTCTCCTCCTCCATCGTTGTCACAGAAAGAGAAAGCTTAATGATATTAAGAACAGGTAGGAAACAACTTTAAAAATATCTTAACTGATTTCCACAGGCCTTTGAAAGTTAGTGTAACAGAAGCACCCATTAAAACACAGGACATTCCTGCCAAACTGAGCAATATGAAGCCAAGAGATAGGGAAGAGACGGGTTCTGAGGGAGACACAAGAATTCATTTCCCTTGCCTATGAATTAACTGCATTATTTCCCCTTGCACCTTCCTATCCAGAATCCCTGGCTGGAAAAAAAAAATCCAGCCTAAATGGGATCATGACAGAAGGCTTGGCATCAGAGAAAATGGATCATATATGGGTGGCCAAATTCAGATCCTGGTTTCACTTCCATGTTAGTCAACTGTCTCAGATGGGTTAAAATGCAAAAGGTTGGTTTTCTGTGACAGTGTCATGGAATTATGTCATTTCCCAAGGCAGACATAGAGTTTACCAAGCATTGTGAAGGATTAAGAGCCCAGATCCATCCTCAAGGAAGCAAGTAAGTCTTCAATCCTGAGGCCATAATCACAAGACTCTATTCTCCCTGAGATGTAATACTGACCATTTACTCCTAGATCCAAAGAGATGTCTGAGAAGAGAATATGTACTTTGTCTAAAAATTTACTGGGGTAATATACTAGTGGCCTAAAGCATGCAGATTTCAGCACAAATACCTCAACTGGAATGTGGCAAGAAATCATAAAATATGGACATGTGCTGGGGAGTGGTGGCACAGCTCTACTCAGGTGGTAGAGCTAGGTGGGTCTTTGTGAGTTCAAGGCCAGCATGGTCTACAGAGCAAGGATCCAGGAACGGCACAAAGCTACACAGAGAAACCTGTCTTGAAAAAACCAAAATAAAATTTAAAAAAATGTTGTGCAATTGAGTGCACTTTCTTGGAAATTTTAGAGGGGTCTATAACTAAGATAAACAAATTTTATTACTGTAAACAAGAGGACATTCACATCAGTACAAACTAAAGATTGCTGGCTGTATGTGGGTGGGTTAATATAGATTAATACAGAAATATGGAATATATTATGGAGATACAGGAGTGAACACAACCAAAAAGCAGGTATTATAGCTCTTGATAAATTAAAGTACAAATATAAAAGCTTTCAAATTGTTCAATAAGTTTATAGGTAGATACAAACATATATAT
This sequence comes from Onychomys torridus, assembly GCF_903995425.1. Lineage (NCBI taxonomy): Eukaryota > Metazoa > Chordata > Mammalia > Rodentia > Cricetidae > Onychomys > Onychomys torridus. Next base: position 54,176,154 of record NC_050460.1, read on the forward strand.
ATATATATATATATATATGTAATTCAATACAAGTATTTTAGATATGTAGATGATAGATGATAGAGAAGAGATGACAAATATAAATTACAGAATTATAGTAAATTAATAGATGACAGATAATAGATGATATAGATAAATAAATGGATTATAGATTAAATCACTTTTGAATATATAATATGAAAAATGCATGTAGTTAGAATAAGTCTATGGTTGAAACTCCAGTTGTATCAGAAATAAACAGGTAGAATCAGTACTTAAGGTTGCTTGGATTTCTAAATTTCTAGGGCTAAAAATAGTATTTCTCAAAGGTGAACTTTCAAGCATTAATTCTTTTTGTCCCCCATCTCTCTGGCCCACATTACTGGTGGTAGACCAATACTGTGAGGCAATTAAACTACAAACACATACTAGGCAATGTGGTACTAGTTGGGACTCATGTTAGAACCAGATACTACAATCTGCATTCTGACTTCTCATGGTTTACACCCCAAGTGACAGCATCCTTGAGCCATGCCCCCCCTCAAATCCTTGGTGCATTCTGTCACTAGCTAGTTGGTGAATCGTTTTAAGAGAAGCTCCATAAAGAAAGCTCCCTGTTTCTTCATACATATAAAAACAACAAGGCAAGATATCTCTCTCTTGGAGAACAGAGTACTTCACCCTGTGAAGAGGACAAGGGAATCCCACAGATGTGCTAATATCTGACTGGGAGAACATCATTGTCTTTAAATGGGGAGGCACCTGTACTCAGGTCTATTGACAACACCCTGTATTTCTTGATTTCCCTTTCTGCCTTCTTAGTTCTGTCCATTAGACCATTATTTCACTTTCATAAAACTTCACAATCAGTTATACTGGAGCAATGTACTGAAGTTGCTATACACATGAAGAAGTTCAGGGATCTACTTAGAACTGCTCAGCTCTTTGGTGCAATATGATGATATTTTACATAGCTATTGTAGTTTGCATGAGATATGTCCCTATAGGCTCCTGTCTTAGATAGGGTTTTTATTGCTGTGAAGAGACACTATGACCACAGCAACTCTTACAAAGAAAAACATTTAATTGTGTAGCTTGCTTATAGTTTCATAGGTTAAGTCCATTATCATCATGGTGGAGAGCATGGTGGCATATAGGTAGACATAGCAGAGTGTCCTATGTCTTGTAGGCAACAGGAAGTTGACTCAGATACTGGGAGGTATCCTGAGTATTGAAAACCTCAATGTATGCCCCCACAGAGACACACTTCCTCCAACAAGGCCACACCCTCCAAAAAGCCACACCTCCTAATCATGCCACTCCCAAGATTTTGGGGGCCAATGACATTCAAACTACACAGCTCATGTACTTGAACACTTGGTACCCAGGTGGTGGTGCTGTTTGGGGAGGTCATGGGACCTTAGGAGGTGGAGCCTTGTGGGAGGAAATACATCCCTAAGCCATTCTATTTGGAATCCAACAGATGTGCTAAGTCCAACTGGGAGAACATTGGCATTTTCAATGGAAGGCTAGCTCCACTCAGGTCCACAGGTAATAGCTCTGCACTCTGCTTCCTGTGTGTGAATGAAAATGTGATCAGCCGTTTTCTGTTGATTTTCTATTGACTATGTCTTCCTGTGTATCACACATTTTTTCTTCTTCTTCTTCTATTTTTTTATTTGTTTTTATTTTGCTGTTGTTGTTTTGTTTTGTTTTTTCGAGACAGGGTTTCTCTGTGTAGTTTTGCACCTTTCCTGGAACTCGCTTTGTAGACCAGGCTGGCCTCAAACTCACAGAGATCTGCCTGCCTAGCTCTGCCTTCTGAGTGCTGGGATTAAAGGAATGCGCCACCACCGCCCAGCAGTATCACACATTTCATATCTTGAAGGACATTCTGTCATGCAATCTTTATGAAACAAAGTCAAATCCTTTTACAAATACACCTTTGTCTTACTTTTTGCACGGTACTTTGCTGGCAGTGACTTGGATTGATCTTGGATTGAAAGTCATTTCTTAGTTTCCAGATCATTTGTCATGTGGGATGTTTGAGTATGCACAAAACCACTGGGTTCATTATTTGGAAGTTACTTTATTTTACTGTACAAGGCCAGCACATGCAAAAGGATAAATATTGTAATGTACAAAGTATTTTCATCAAAATTATTTCAGTGGTTTGAATATGTCTTTTATAGTTAGCATGTTATTCTGTTACACTCAGTTCTGAAGGCAATAGTTTGGAGGTGGGACCGAAGAGGAAGAGCGTCCCTTTCTCTGGTCACTATTTTTGTCTCTATCCATTCCTGTAACTGTGGTGAAAATGGTGACATGATTTTCACCTCTCCCCCAAGTGTGAGTGCATTCTTCCATGGCAGACCACTCTGACTAAAGTCAGACTTCTAGGCCTTTCTATCTCCTGTGCCACATGACAATCCAAACAGGTCTGGCTTTATCAGCTTGCTCATTGTGTTTTTGCTTTTTCTTTTGTTTTAGCTGATTAACAAGACAAAGCAGATCACTTCCTGCTTCCCAGAGATGCAGCATTTAATGCAACATCTCTGCTTCTTAGCATACATCAAGAAGCTTAGACTAACCCAACTGTGAGTCCCTTCTATTTTCCAACAGTTAAAAAAAAAAAAAAAAGTCAGTTACCACACATATTCTTCAGGTTGTATTGTATACATGAGTCCTTGTGAGAGTCCCACGCTTCCTCTTGAATCATCATTTGTATCTCATTATTAGGGGACTGTTATGACTTCAGCTAGAGTGTGGATTAATATTGTCAACTTGACAACAGTTAGGATCACTAGCGGACAAACCTCTGAGTGTTCAAATTTCTAGATTGGTTTAATTGCTACAAGCCACAAAAATATACAAAGTAAGATTTCAGTTGATTATGACAAAGCCAAGGGCCTTCCAGAGGTCAAGTGGAGGCTCAAGGAGCCTTGGTGATATTTGGCTATTGATTATCAGCCGTTTCCTGCTTTGAGTTTCTTGTGTGCTATTGTAGCTTTTCCATCATTTATTGGACAACATTTCCCCTCTGCTAAAGGAATATTTAGATAACCTTGTGCGCTGACAGCTATGCACAACCCAAACCCCAGTTCAAGCCTTCCTGTAATTATCATCATTGGCAGCATCTAGCCAGGACCATCCCAAGATGGAGGAAAGTACCTTATCAGATACCTCCATATTCTGCAGAACAGACTTAAGGATCCAGACTACCCATTTGAGAAGTCCTGGCAGATGTGCCAATTAAGCTTAACTTCCTCCTTTCCCAGATCTTACTTCTAGTTCCAGATCTCCCTTTAACTATCACCAGAGGCATCTAGCTGTACACAGGTTGCCTAGTGACCTAGTGACCGAGCACACCTTCCCCCACCCTGCAGAAAAATGGCAGATAGCTTGGACAGATAGGAGACACAGGAAAAAAGAAGGCAGTTTTATTTTCTCCCATTGACCTAGCAACTTACAGATTCTTTTTTTTCTCTTTTTTTATTTATTATATTTGTGTTTTAATTTTACACATCAGCCATGGGTTCCCCTGTCCTCCCCCCTCCCACTCCCAACCTCACCTTTACCCCAGCCCCTCCCCTCCATTCCCATCTCCTCCAGGGCCAAGACTCCCCCAGGGATTCATTTAAACCTGGTGGATTCAGGACAGGCAGGTCCAGTCCCCTCCTTCCAGGCTGAGTAAAGTGTCCCTGTGTAAGCCCAAGGTTCCAGACAGCCAGCTCATGCACTAAGGATAGGTCCGGGTCCCACTGCCTGGATGCCTCCCAAACAGTTCAAGCTATTCAATTGTCTCACTTATCCAGAGGGCCTGATCCAGTTAGGAGCTCCACAGCTTTTGGTTCATAATTCATGTGTTTCCATTTGTTTGGCTATTTGTCCCTGTGCTTTTCCAATCTTGGTCTCAACAATTCACACTCTTACAGTCCCTCCTCTTTCTTGACAATTGGACTCCTGGAGCTCCACCTGGATTCTTAACATTTTCTACCAATCATGTTTAAGATTATAGTTGAGCACATAAGATCCCTCTTCTTGGATATTACCCAAATTTAGCCTTTAGTTAATTCATTTCTCCATTAGTCACTTCCCTTTTGGGTGCAAATGATAATTAATGGTTATTGCCGCTCTATGTTATTCTTATCAACCCTTCATTTGACCCTGGAAGCCTGGCTTTGCACTGCCAAGGGAGTACTGCTTATAAGTGTATATATACCAGGACTCCCAGGGCACTGGGAGGTGGAGAAGAGAAAAGAGAAGGGAACAACTGGATGGGTAAGAACTTGAGAGGTATAAACTGAGATGGGGAAAGAACTAGATTGAAGGGCTAGAAAAGAGCACTAGAGGAATGAGATGGAAGATGAAGAAGAGCCAGATGGGGAATAACAAGATGAGAGAGGAGATGGGAGAGGAGATAAAATGGGAAAGAACTAGATAGATGAGAACCTAGAAGGGGCAGAACTAAGATGAAAGAATTAAGATAGAACCTAGAGGGGACAGCAGATAAATGTAGAGAGAAATCAGGCAAGAAAGGAGCAAAAAATGACAGCAGAATAGAAGCTTGTAGAGAGAAAACATGCACAGAATAATGAAGTGTATACACTAAGGAGTTTAGTGTACATGGATTCATTTCTTTTTATTAAAGATTAATTATCAGCTGGTGGTAGATTATTCCCGGACCCTAGGAGGGGACTATCGAGGGGCTAGACCCCCATAGTCCCCAATATTTAATTGAGGTAGAAAGCTCACTGTGTAATTTCAAAAATAAAAGCAATAATACATATGTTTTTCTAAAGGAGAAAGCAAGCAGAGTGCCAGAATCTCCTTTTGCTGACTGGACACAATGTGACCAGCTGCCTCATGATCCTCTCACCCAGTGCCTTCTGAGACACACTGCAGTGTGCTGTTCTTCCTCCTCTGAGGAAAATACACCCTTTGCTCCACAAGTTCCTCTTGTTTGCTATTTTGTCACAGCATAAGAAAAGTGCCTGATGTAAATTGGTTGCCGTTCTGACAGGAAAGAAGAGCCGAATGGGCTCTGTGGACACTCAGCATTGTCTTGCTTTGTAATTGCTAAGAGGAGCCATTATAGCAGTGTAGACAGTGCAAGGTTAGTCCCCTAAGCAACTCCTCCTGTAAAAAATGAAAGAGAAAGGTCTGCCTCCAGAGGAGTTGTTTGAGCTAAGTGGCAAAGGAGGTAACCATGTGATACTGTAATGGTCCCCAAAGCTTTCAATAACAGTATGTGCAAAGAAATTTTGGTGGGAGGGAGTTTGGCATCTGTAAAAACAAACAAAAAAAAGCATTGATATGTATGCTTCTCTTCCATACACGCCTTAAGTATTGTATGTAGGCTTTACACCATACATGCCTTAAGTAGCATATGTAGGTTTCCCATACTCACATGCCTTAAGTGTGGAATTAAGAGCCAAGTCTTTTTCCCAAGAGGAAAACAATGATCGTTTTAATTGAATACCAATTTTGAATTACAACTGAATTTCTCTGTCATACAATTATTTTCTTAGGATTTATCCTGAAGTTGAACATGGTAGCATATGCCTATAATCTCAGACTAACCTGGGCTATACAAGACCATGTCTTAAGATTAAAAAAAAAAAAAAAAAAAAAAAAAGACAGAAAACAATCTTGATCTGTTTCTTTTTTGATTCACTGATTTTCAGTGTTACTGTAACAAGCATCATAAGGATCTTGTTCAACTATGTCTGCTAAGTTACACACCTTACTCATTCTTCTCTTGTTGACAAATGAGATGTCCGGTCAATGGATGGTCCCTTTTAGCCTCAATGCAGGAATTTCATTTGCTTTTGGAAAGAACACCGGAAGAAAGTAATCTGTGATGGAAAGAGGTTTCATGAGAGTCGGAAAGGGAGGAATAGGGTAGATGTATATCCCTTGGTAGTTTTCCCAAAGGTTTCTTCCTGAGTTAGCTTGCATTCCATTTCTTACTTGTAGTGGTAGGTGGGCCTTGAGTCTACGGTCCTGTTAGGCTTGTGTTCTACTGCTGAGACTCTTTAAATAAGAACAACAACAAAAACAGAAACAGCTCTCTTTTTCCTTTTTCATTTTGAGACAGGGTCTCTTTAAGTTGCCCAGATTGACCTTGAACTCATAATCCTCATGTCTCAGCCTGAGATGTCATTAGTCTGACTACCAGACCTACTTTGCTTCTGAGCACCAGGTGTCTTTAGTCTACACTGCCAGGCCTACCCTGCTTCCTTGTTTATTATACATATTCACACATACACACACACACACACACACACACACACACACACACACACACCACCAACAGCAGCAGCAACAGGGAATTTTTTATTTTTAAATATGTCAATAAGCAGATGATTGTTCATAGCTCTTTGTATTTTCAACTGTATGTTATTGATTTATTTATGTAACAATAGACTTCCATATTATAATATGGACAAAAAAATGTTAACAGCAATTACCAAACCCATAAAAATTAAAAAAGTAAACATAAATAATTAAAAAGTAATGTTATTTCCAAATTGTTCATGATACTCTCTTAAGCATAAATATCTTTAAGGCTGCATGTATATTTGCAAATAGATCTGGCAGTAACTGAAATTAGTCAGGTTTATCAGAAAATATAAAATAATCTCTCTGGCCACAGGTTACTCAGTACTAGAATGTGTGCTGAGACAGATGAGGAGCCTGTGTGCACTGGGACTAAGGAAAGGCAGTGACTGAGAAGTAGTTACTTGTGATTAAAGCTGAGGGTTGTATGAATACCCCTCTCCAGAACAAAGACTTAAAACCTTAGATCAAGAACAAATCATTAAAAAAAAAAAAAAAGCATGAGTTAATACTTAGGTTTCAGTAGGGGAATTATCTGTTTAAAGATTTGTGTGTGTGAGTGTGTGTGTGTGTGTGTGTGTGTGTGTGTGTGTGTGTGTGTGTGTGTGTTTGTGTGCACGCCCATTTGTATTTTCTACAAGCCTGCAGGTGTCCATGGGGACAAAAATAGGGTGGAAGCTGGAGATACAGGGTTTATGAGCAGCCAGCTCTGTTTTTTTTATTGAATTCTGCATATAGGATGCCATTATGATATCTTGTGGAAATAGAACCAGATATTCAGAGGGAGAAAAAAAAAATTGATTTGTGACCTCCTCTGAATTCCTTTGAATTCCACTTTAACTGAAGCTAGAGTGAAATTGAGAAGGGGACTCTCTTGGAGACAAGTGACGACGGATTTTATTATTCCTGATCCAAACTTGTTATCACCAGTTCTCTCCCCTTGTTGTGGAACATGTCTGTCCTTTATCTGTTATTCACAAAAGAGAACAGAAACACCTACCCTAGGAACATGGCGATGCCATACCGTCCCAAACATAAACTGGCCATAGTTATGCTTGTCAGCAGTAAAACTCTGTCCTCAGGACTAACACACATATTCAGGTCCTGACCAAGCTAACAACTTGATGGAAGGTTTTTTGTTTAGTTTTGTTTTCTCATTTGTTTGTTTGTTTGTTTTCCTCTATTGTGGAAAGGGCAGCCCAAATGTCTTCAAGTCAATGGAGCCCCCTCCTCTTTCCTTGGTTTTCCTCACAGTGAAAACTTTGGCACAAGAGGGTTCTTTCCCTACACCTCAGGTGTCATTTCTGTAATTTCTGTCCAGGATAAATGCCCTGTCATGCCGCATATCCAGAGGGCAGAAACCTGTGAGAACTGAGATGCAGAAGCCACACTTAATGTTTATGTTTAGGATCCTAGAATACTTAAGAAAATACTTACTATTCTGATGCCACCTCTCTGTTGTCTACACGCCGAGGGCAGGTGCCACATGGGGATTTCTTCTTCTCTTTCTCAGATGTAGTGTGGAGGCCACAATGACCTTATAACGGCTACATACTAAGTGACTTTATCTTTACTAGCAACATGACAGAATGGTCTATTTTAACAATTGTAGTCTAACACTTTATTAAAATAATTACCGCACATGTGCCTTATCAGATTTCAGACTTAGGAAGGTGGAGATTGTGGTTTGAAGTAGAGTCATCATGTGATTGTTTCCTATTATTGGGCATACTTTGAGAGACAATGCCTTCTTGTGGACTGGGGTTCTTTAAGGGTGGCTGACAGAGAAATACTTCCTTAGCCTGGAATTGATCATGAGGACACTATGCATCAATGACAACTACCCAGAACAGAGTCCACATAAGGCATTCACACAAGGGCAATCACCACCATTTTATTCATTTATCTTGCTGCCCAAATGCTTCTGGCAGGTGGAGAAGTGTTCTGCGTGGCATCTCAATCTTTTCCATTTATCAGTGAGTGGCCCCTCTCCCCATTAGCTGGACAGCTCCCCTCAGGTAGGCTGTCACGGATCACAACAACCAGCCTGCTTGTCACCATGGTGCTCAGGGTTCCCTGTGTGTTTGGTTAGAAGACAGATGGGTTTTCTACCACAAATAAGATTGTTACTTCTACATGCTGAAAAATAAAATGCACTAGAAACAGAAATAAGAGAAAAATATGATTGTGTATTTCATTTATTTGAAAGGGGCAAGAAAAGAGATACTTGTAGAATTTCTATAAGAAGAAAGAAAAATTAAGCAAGTATTTGCATTCCCAACTATGTGGCATTCTATTACTACCCCCCAGAAGTGCATCTCAAGGATGCCTTTTTTATGACAGTTAATAATAGGAAAATTTTGATCTCTCTTCTCTGGAGAAAAAGTGAAAAATGGCATATTCAAAAATTTACATTGATCTCTCATCCAAATATATTGTGACTGATAAAATTGATTTCCTTCTATCCATAAATGCAGTGTTCAGCTGAATGAGATTTGTTGGCAAGTTAATAGTGAATTTCTTCAGCTTGACTGAATTATGCAAACATCAGTTTGTTATTAACAAACATCATATGTGTTTTTTTATTTTCTTTTGATAAATAGCCCAGTACTTTTGGTACAGTTTAAACAGGAAATAAAGGTGCCTCCTCAGGGTTTCCATTGTGAAAACAGATGAATTATTCTTATAGACAGGAGTGGCAGTCTAGAGTTCACTGTGTGAAAGCTGTACATATATATATTTTAATACTTAACTCCCTTCCAATTTAAACTAACTATATATGGAAACCTAGTTGCCAGTGTATTAGTCACTTTTCAGGTGCTGTTATAAAGCACCATGACCACAGGAATGCATAGAAAGAAGGGTTTATTTATCTTGTGGCTCCAGATCGAGCATCCATAGTGGTAAGGATGGCATGGCCGCTGGCTGGAGCAGGGCTGAGGCTGACAGATAGCACTTCATAGGCACTCTGGGAAACAGAGAATGATATGGAAGTGGGCCAGGCTATAAACTCTCAAATGCCATCCCTGGTGACGTACTTTCTCCAACAAGCTTCCACCTCCTAAAGGTTCAATAACCTCACCAGAAGAGCCACGGATTGCTGGCCAAATGTTCAAACACCTGAACTTACGGGGCATATTTCTGAACATCAGGACCACCACAGTCAGTTAACATAGAATTGATAGTGACTATACATACAATGACTATTTACACAAGAGCTTTATGGGTGCTTCTGAATCATAGCATTTTGACTTAGGTAGTAGTTGATGCTGATAAGCAAGGTTCTATTGGTGGGTGTGCATCTAAGAAAAACTCCCAATATAATCTGCTAATGAAACCGAGTCTGGTCAAATGGCTGTGTATAAATGGAAAAGGCCTTAGGGACAGGTTCCCTGGACAATGGGTAAGATTCAGGCAGGACTGCCTTTGGACGAAATGCAAAACCGAGAGCCTGGAGTTTACTCACACAGGAAGTGGGAAGACAGATCTTCAGGAGATGAATCCTTAACTGTGAGTAAAGTGACTTCTGAGAAAGAAGACCTGGATGTTTCAGGTGACACACGTCAATGCAAGGATGCAGAGACAAGATTTCTGCTCGGCAAACACCCAGACATTATACAAAAGCTCCTTTGATTCAGGGCGATCAAGGTGGTTTAAAGAATAGACAGCTCCCTGTGGCCTTTCTCCTCCATTCTAGATTGCTGTTGTTCCCCAGGTGAGGAGAATGCTTGCTCCTTCTCAGTTATACCATCTGAGGGGCTTCTTTAGAGCCTCCTCCACACACTCTTACCAGCCAAGTCTACACTTCAGGTCATAACTATTTTCTAAAACATCTGCCTAATCATGCCACTTCACTATGGCAAAGCATCAGAGTTTTGATTACCTCTGAGTTTTGAGCTCAACGAGCATGAACTTCTTTAGATAGCAATCTGTCATACCAACTTCCCGGTAGTTCCCATAATCCTCAGTGGCTTTCTGTCCCTGACGCAGTAATGTTAAGTATTTGACACATTCTAGAAAGCTAGCATTTCATTTTGTCCTTCATTCAATTTTTTTAACCATCTTCACTGTGCACGGGAAGTGCTGGGACACTAAAGAGATCAGTGACAAAGACATTTTCAACTTCTGTTATTGCAGAGCTAAGCCATCAAATATGCTTTCCCCCTCCATTTCCTATCTCTTACCTCTCTTCAGAATGTAGTGAATGTCCTTGTTTTTTTCTCCTATAACTTCAATGAACAATAAACTGTCAGAACTGTGTCTATGGTGTCCACATCTCCAGTCTCCTTGTGACTTGGTCTGACATGGTGTTGAATTTAGAAGAGAACTGTGTCTCTTTCTGTATCTGTATCACTATCTGTAAAGATGTGGCTTCCTCTGCTAATTCAGAACTGATAGACAATTTGAAAAGGTAGAGGAAAAAGAAGGCGTATAATATACCCAGGACAAGGAAAGCTGTGCAAAACAAAAACAAAACAAACAAACAAACAAAAACCTGTTTAGACATTGTGGGGGTGGGTAGTGGGTAAGATCGTAGGGAAATATCTAGAAACAGATAATCCTGGAGTATAAATACACTGAGACTCTAGTTAACATGTAAATCTCCTCAAGGTACAGAGATGAAATGCTGCAGGGAGGCGGTGAAGGATGGTGCGAAGGCATGATAAAAAAAAAAAAAAAAAAAAAAAAAACAGAAATCGCCGGGTGGTGGTGGCACACACCTTTAATCCCAGCACTGGGGAGACAGAGGCAAGTGGATCTCTGTGAGTTCGAGGCCAGCCTGGTCAGCAAAGTGAGTTCCAGGAAAGGCGCAAAGCTACACAGAGAAACCCTGTCTTGAAAAACAAAACAAAACCCAGAAATTATAGAGCATTCAAACCAAACTTTAAGGATAGGGAACACTTCAGTTGAAATAGGGAAACAAGTTTAATAGGGGAATATAGAAGAATCTGTCAAAGGAAGACTTTTCGTGTGTATATAACCTGTGAGACACCACCAATCAGGAGGACAAGAGTGAGCATCCAGACTGGTTAGCAACCCATGTCAGTTGGGTTCTGCAGTGGCAGTGACTCAGAATTAGCAACAGGGAAGAACATACCAGTGAGCACAATGAGACTTGGATTTCATGCCTGAGGGAAGTATTGGGACATTTGCAGACCAAAGACATTTGGCTAGTATAGGGATAAGCAGAAATGGCGTTAAGATTGCAGATAGAAAAAGAGTGGTAAGAAATGGAAAATAAGGAAGATGGTCTGAGGGAGACACCCAATTCAAGGTCATGGGCTAATGCTGGTTGAATAATTGGTGGGTCTGGGCTTCTGAAGGGGAGTTCATTGGAAGTGTCTAAAGGAAAAACTATGTCATCTACCCATACTTTTTTGTGGTTGGCTCTTGATATTATAACCAAAAATGAAGGGAGTAAGAAATGGTTTCTATAGGCAGGGAAAGACATTCTAGATTTAAGGAAAACTACATATGAACAGTTAAAGGAACTCATCCACAAGATAACAGAAGAGAAAACAAAAGAGAGAAGAGTGTTACTTAATTGTGATGACTGTTAAACAGTAGTAGAAGTAGTCTGAAATCTTGTGAGTCTTACCATCAGAATCTTCAAAAGATGTTATAAGAATAATTTGTGGACTCTCACCCCAAACATAATACACACATGTTCAAATACATAACATAACAGTGATAAGATGTTATATGGATGTAGAGATATACTGTGTACCCTAATAAAATTTGCCTGAAGATCAAAGGACAGAGCAAGCCACTAGATTAAACATAGAGGCCAGGCAGTAGTAGCACACACCTTTAATCCTAACATTCTGGAGTCAGAGATCCATCTGGATCTCTGAGTTCAAAATCACTCTGGACTAGATGAGATTGACTCAGTCTAGGATAGAAAACAGAGCCAGGCAGGGTGGCACATACCTTTAATCCCAGTACTTGGGAAGCACACAGGCTTTTAATCCCAGAAAGTGATGGCTGGGCAGAGAAAGGTGTACAAGGCATGAGGAGAGAGGAACTAAAGGCTTTTCAGCAGAAGAGTCCCTTTCAGCTAGAGGGTTTTTCAGCTGGAGCCTTGTGGATGAGGTTTCAGAGGATTTTAGTCAGAGGATTCGTGGAGTTGGTGAGGTGAGACGTGGCAGTGGCTTGTTCCTTTGTCTCTCTGATCTTTCAGCATTTACCCCAATATCTGGCTCTGGGTTTTTATTATAAGATCTTTAAAAATTAGAGCAACACATGGATCCTGCTCAGTAGCCCAGGCTAGCCTGGAACTCACAGTGATCTGCCTGGTTCTGCCTCCTGAGTGCTGGGATTAAAGGAGTGCATCACCGATGCCCGGCTTTCAAAAAATATCTTAAGAAACTTTCACTTCTGTATTGTTGTAGACCACTGTGTGAGTGTAACACAATACTTGAAGCTGTGTAACTTTAAATACGGGTTCAGCATTCTTACATTTGGATGGCATACACCCCATGTTCCTGTGTCATAGTGGGAGGCTCTCAGAAGACAGCTTAGTTGAGAAATGAAGTCTACCACATGCTGAAAGGGGCTACACACATGGCATGTTTACTATGGAATATGACCTTCTCAAGCACAATACACCCACACGACATTCTCCCTTTGCAAGATGAGCATTTCAAACTTCTGGGGTGGAGCCCCTGGGGCCCAAATACCATGCATCAGGTCCTGTCTTTCGATGTTTCTAACAGCTCAATACTGCTCCAGTGGCAACCAAGCTCACAGCTCATGAAACTTTGTGGAGAGTTAACATTTATTATTACTTAATTGGATTAGGAATCCATTAAGACAGTCTGTCTGGATTGGGATGTGAAGGCATTTCCAGGAAGCTATGACTGAGGTGGTAAGATCTTCCTCCAGAGCTGGTAGCACTTTCTGGCTGCAGCATATATGCAAAGAGGTCAGAGGGGAAAGCACTATTGCTTCATCTTAACTTCTAATTGGTGAGTAAAACTATCGTGGCACCAGTGCCACCCTTCCCTGACATCTGATATCAGAACCCAGGTACTTGGCCTTCCACTGGGGACTGAAGACCAGTGACTCTCCTGGAATCACTCAGGCCCTTAGCTTTAGACAGGGATGATGGAGGTATCCAACTTTCTGGACTGAGTGCTACAGAGTCCTCTGCCCCTCTAGTGTAAAGACAGCCATGTTGGAGTGTAGATGCTATCTGTAAAGGGATAAATAGTTTCCTTTTGTCATATACCTTCATTGTAAGAGGTTCTGGTCCTCTAGCAAAACCTAGCATCTAAACATCAATTCCAAATGAGGAAAATCTGTCAAGGTAACAAACAATGGAAGTGACCTTGCCCTTGATGACAAGATGCTGGGGGAGATATCACTGAATCTGAGCCTATAGTGTGTTGTAGAGATTTTAAGACCAATACCTAGTGAGGACAGTAAATACTGCTGATGGGGGCAGGGATAAGAAGCATATCCAACCTCACAACAGCAATACGATAAAACTCCAAGACAGGACAAGTGTCCTAGGATGAGAAGTAGAGTACTTTCCAATGAGGAAAAACTATGTTTTTTTCTCACGTAAATAACTGCAACAAATTTAGTTTCTTAACATATGCTGCTTCTTATATTTACCTACCATTCTTGAAATATTCCCAGGATGTTGACATTTGATGTGACTAGGCATCCTGAAAAAAAAATACATGGTGTCATTTATGTCCACGACTTGGGATCATTCTCCTTGAAAAACAACTTCTGTTCTGACAATCAGCTTTGGGTTTTTGTCGGTTGGGAGCACATTATCACATTAAAAACCAAAGGTCAGACATCTGTGAAACATTGTGTTAAAAGCCAAGAAGCTGAGGCAGAAAAAAATTCTTTCTGCTTCAACTCAATATAAATTGCAGATCAAACAGCGATCCAGACTGACAATTGCTGTCCAGTCTGAACTGAATTGTATTCCATTTAACATCTAAAATGTCATACTGGGTGTTGCATGGGGCTTTAATTTTCAACTGCCCAGTCTTGTTCCTGATATTTGTTCCTTCCAAATGGCTTTCTGACCTTCAGATGATAGGATTTTACCCAGGATAAACAAGTAAAATCTTTGTAACATTTGCTATAATCCAACATTACTTATTTACTGAGTCATTTATTTTTTACATATATTTCCTTTGTGCATAAACAATAAAAATATACTTATAAATTGATATGTTAGTAGATGGTAGAATATAAATGCCTTAATTATTATATCCTGTACAATAAAAAATATTTGAAAATTGATATTAAAAAAAAAGACATTTTGCTCTAGGGAGATAGTTCAGGTGGTAAAGTATTTACTTTGAAACCATTAGGACCTGGGTTCAAATCCAAAGTACAGGTAAAAAGACTAGGTGTTGTGGCATATGCTTATACTATCAGTCCTGGAGCTTCTCAGGCAGGTGTATCTCTGGGGCTTTCTGATCAACCTGCATAATCTCCTTGATTAGAGCCAGGTCAGTGAGAGACTTTGTAAACAGTACTGAGGGAAGATACCAGAGGATATCTCCTGGTTTACCACACATGGGCACATATACCTATGCACACCTGTACAAACACATGAACCTACATACATGCTCATGCAAACCCATCAAAGAAAACAAAAACAGCCATATTTTCTCAGCAGATACAAAAATTCACAGCTACAACTAACCATAGTAGTATAGACTTCAAGTTTCTTCTGTGATGTATAGCTCATAGTGAAGGTGACTAAGCCTCATATGCAGTTTTGAGTTTTGAGATTTTTCTTTTTGAAAGGCCACAGCTGGTGACCAGAAAGCATGGGTATCCAAGTCAGCAGCATTACAGAGACAAGAATGGGGTGTGGAGGCCATTAGTGTGAATTCGAGCTCTGCAACTACTGTTTGTGCTAACTTAGAAAGTCAATTTTCTCTGTTCCAGTTTCCTCAACTCCAAGATGGGTTTGATGATGTTTACTTCAAGGAAGATTTCTAAGAGCCTTATTTCATACCTAAAAGTATATGATACAATGCAGAACGGTTTTTTTTTAAAAAATGAGACAGATGTTTGCTATCTAAGACAGGTTAGCTCAAACTTACAGTCCTCCTGTCTCAATTTCTTGAGTGCTTAAAGTACAAGTGTGTGCCACTATGCTGATAAGAACATTTAAAAATAAAATATAGTTATCATCATGGTATCACCAAAGTGAATCTCATTATTGCTACCATACCAGGCAATTCCCCATATTCCATGGGCATATTTCTGGACTGGATAATCTTCAACTGTTGTATCAAGTGAACTAAGCAGTCAGAACTAGTGTGCCCTGTAATTCTGGGGAACAGCAACAACTAGGCACTGAATCAGGAATCGTTAAAGACTGCCTAAAATGTGCAGAGTAGCATAGAGAAGGTCTATTTGTGGCTGGGATAATGAAGAACTCCTCACCCAGCATGGAAAAGTCTATTAAGGGGAGAGAGAGACGAGAAACAGAGAGACAGAGACAGAGAGACAGAGACAGAGACAGAGACAGAGAAGGACAGAGAGACAGTGAGACAGAGAGAGTGAAGTACTGTAATACTTCAAAATCCAGCTGCATACCACGCTACCCTCAGAGCTCTAAAATCAGCCCTTTTAGGCCTCTTAGGAGTTTAGCCTCCACTGATGGCGTGTTCCTTGAACATGGCTCCCAAGCCTTCCTGCAGGAGCTGGTCCTCTGACAACCAGCCTCACCACTACCCTGCCTGCGTTGCCTCCGGCTCCCTCACCTGTGAACAAGTGAAAGGCAAAAAAAGCAAGCAAGAAAAGGGCCTGAGATATCCTGCCTTGACATCATTTTCCTACAACCACATAATGTACTTTGACCATATTCATTCTTTCATTCCCCCTGCCTCTCTGTTATTCCCGTTCATCTCCCTGGTCTCTCTTCTACTTATATGTCCTCTGTACACACAGGATTTTATGCTTCTGTCTAACATTTAAAAACACAAATGAGAGAAAACGTACCACATCTGTTTTTCTGAGTCTGATTTTTCCTTAATCTGATGGACTCCAGTTGCAGCCTCTCCTGGAAAGAGCATTTCGCTGGCCTTTTTTGGATGAATAAAACTCCTCTGTCTACATATACCACGTTTTCATTACTCATTAATCTGTTGATAGCCACATAGCTGCATTCTATCCCTGAGCCGTTTGTTCATTAGACCCTCCTGACACCCTCTCAATGAGACAGGTTAAATAGACCCTGTGGAGCACTTAGCTTCCTCCCTTAGCTCCTGTGTCCTCTTATCCTCAAAGCTCCTCTTTGGGCATCTGCTGTCCTCAAGACCCTTCCCCAAGATGGATTCATTTTGACCATAACCCCAGGCTGAGGCAAGCCTAAAGGTTTTCTCTGTCTATTCCTAAACTGTACAGTGTATTCTTACTGGTTTTGAATGCACAGAGCTTCCCCTCAGAGGTAGCTCCTGTCAGTCCCAGATGTTTGATTTTCAAGGGAGCTTTAACACCAGCCTGTCAATGCCACAAACACTAGAAGACACATGTCAAAGTTCCAGAAAATGCCTCCGACTGCTTTCTTTTGGCTGAAGACAACTGTCTTTCTAATTCTGTCCCACTCTTCTTGCTTCTCCAAGGATGCAAGAATGCCTGCTATTCCCTGTTTTTAATTCCTTTGTAAGTATTCATTGCATAGGCGGACACTCTCTTTAGACCACATGAGTGTACTTTTAGCTTTGGGCTCTAAACAAAACTAAAATCCAAGTGGGAGAAAATTCCAGTTACTGTTATATTTTTGAATAAGAAATAGTTTTCTCTGACTTTTCCCTTTGGCTACAAGAAAATCACTCTCCTCAAATTTCCTCTCACGCCTTATCATATCTGACACAACTGAGCTAGTTGAGTCTACATTCCATGAAGCAAATTAGATCCCAATAGTCTCAGACAAGCTTTTATTTTTGTGGTGATTAGAGGCAAAATAGCCGGCTCTGGCACAAGGTCTGGGGAAGTTAGTTGTTTAGGAAGCTATTCATTTGCTTCTTTCAAATTTCTGTCATTCTTGCTGTTTAGAGTACTGATTTGGACTGTATTCTTATTCTCTGCTCTCACCTCTTCTGTGAGGAAGGCATCCTGACAGGTCACAAACAACAGTGTTGTGGCAGGCCTGATGATGTAGCTCTTGGTGGAGTGCGAGCCCAGTGTGGAAGAAGCTCTAGGTTTGCCCCAGCACCCTGCAAATCTCCAGAGGTAGACAGTGGTGAATGCTGGTACTCAGCTGGCTTCCTCCTTCCTATCTGGCAGTTACAGTGGGTTTCTTCCACCTCAACTAAACTAACCCAGAACGTCCCTCTATGTAGAGACTCTTTATCTCCAAGGTGATTCTAGATCCTGTGAAGTTGACAGTCAATGTAAAACATCACACTACCTGAGAAGTATTCGGAAATCTCATTTCTTTTCCACACAGAAATCACAGGGTCAGTGTAGCATGTTGAGCACCTAATAAAGTTATTATAAAGATTTCGAGATCCATGGACAAACTTAGTCAAAATGAATAAACTTTCCATGTTTAGCTATTTTAATGGCATTATTAGTACATGAACATTTTTCTTTTTAGAGACACACATTTACATTTTATAAATTAAATGATAACAATAGCTGAAGTAAGCTTTAAGTGAAGAGATGGGAGGAAATGAGCTGATTTTTTGTTTGTTTGTTTTGTTTTGTTTTTTTCGAGACAGGGTTTCTCTGTGTAGCTTTGCACCTTTCCTGGAACTCACTCTGTAGACCAGGCTGGCCTCCAACTCACAGAGATCTGCCTGGCTCTGCCTCCCGAGTGCTGGGATTAAAGGCGTGAGCCGCCACCACCCAGCACTGATTATTTTTAAAGGTAAATGAAACAGGTATTTTTTATATATATTTAAGTCTTGTCCTTATAAAATTATTTAAAGTATTATTATCTTTATAATTTACTTGAAAGAACATCTGGAATGACGTAATAAGATGGACAAAATAATTTTAAATCATCAGGTGTCCTAGTTGATTCTCTGTTGCTATGAGAAAACTTACACAAGATGGAGCTTATGTGGCTTCTGCTTCCAGGTCACAGGCATCATTGAGAAGTGTCAGGGGCAAGAGCTTAAAACAGAAACTGAAAGCAGAAACCGTGGAGGAATGATGCTTCCTGCTTCCCGGCTCACTCTGTTCTGTACTGTTTCTGCTTACCCAAGTTTCTTACACAGCCCAGACCTACTTGATGATATCTGTGGGCTAGACTTCAATTTCTCTCACGGAGGTGCCCAGAGGGCAAGTAGAAACTGTAGTGGTCACGCCCACAAGGCGGGGCAGACTGCGCCATACCTTTGCTAGATCCTACAACCTATCCCTTCATTTGTAAGTTACCCCACAAAATAAACCTCCCTTTTAACTACAAGGAGTGGCCTTAATGATTTCACCAATAAGAAACCCTCTGTTTAAGTCCCCTCTTCACAGTGACTCTAAGTTCTGTCGAGTTGACAATAAAACCTGACCAGAACATCAACATGTATGTCATTTTAAAGTTGAGTTCTACTATATATAA
Organism: Onychomys torridus; assembly: GCF_903995425.1. NCBI lineage: Eukaryota > Metazoa > Chordata > Mammalia > Rodentia > Cricetidae > Onychomys > Onychomys torridus. The sequence continues at coordinate 54,195,025 of NC_050460.1, forward strand.
ACAAGCACCGGAGTAGTTTTGCAGGCATCTTGAGGAGACAAACCTTTGGGGCACACACTGACACAGACATTTTTAAAGGTACCAAGATCTCTTCAGCAAGAAGAAAGTAGTTTCACTCTCCTGTGTTACTCATTTGCTGGATTCTGTGGGAGAATCTGTCCAGTGCTATGGTGAAAGATCCCCAGTATGCTCAAAGCACAAAAACATGACCAACCACAGCCAATGTTCAGAATTATTTTATGTGTGAGATAACCTGGAGCTGACTGGTGCCCTCCAGCAATGATGCATGAGGTTCAGTTCTTACAGAAGCCTCTGAATAGTCTTATTTGAATTGTGGCTACTTCTGAAGGTAACCTCTCTTGAACCTCCTCATAGCCTTCACCATGTGGAAAACAGGAGCCTAATCTCATAGCTGCAACAGCCACAGCTGTGCTCAGAGACCTGTAATGGGTCACATTCCTCAGCCCTGCGTCTGGAGGAGGGCCCATGTTTGAGTTTTATGTTATTTGACCTTCATATTTATATACTAGTTCCACAAACATCTAGAGTCTAGTCTGTGCTTACTAAAACATTACTGAATATTTGTTGAGCGATCTTTACCCCTTTGTTGTCAAGTTATGTACTAGTTGTTGTGATAGGAAGTAGGTGTATTAAGTCAGAGGGTTAGTAGTTTATAATTCAGGTATTATGGCCTTCCAGGTAACTTATCAAATTCCAGTTATTGCTTGGTTTTACAACACCTGTGTTATCTGAAACATGTTCACTGAGAACTTAGCACCAATGGGACTCTGTTACTAAGTGGAAGCCTTTCAGAAATGACTGGGTTGTGAGAGAGAAGAACATCTTTACTCTCTTTACAAAATCCCAGGAAGTTGCCTTGTGAGGACATTTCAGATATCATCCTTAATCATATCTGAAAATTCCCCTTTCCATGAAGTATAAAACATCCACAGGTTGTGAATTTCTGGTTGGGCACATCCTTGGACACCCATTATTTACTTTATGCCTGAAGCACATTTATCTTAGAACAAATAATGTGTTACTTACCATGAAACTGCAAATCTTTCTGAGAGAGGATTATGAGAATCCCCATGTCAGAGTTGTTTCCCAGCATGTTTTCTTAAGACTATCAAGCTGATAGCCTGAATGTTAACCAAGAGTTATGATTATTTTCTATCGCGTACTGGTCAAATGGTTCTGTGTTATACAGTAAATAAAGTAGAGGCGCTGTCTGTGAAATTATGCTGTGTATATAGACAAACTGCATATATAACATAGATACATGTACTGTGCCCTCACATGGAGCCACACACTTTCACTTCTTTACTACTTTCCAATCATTTATATATTTAAGGAAGAGGCAATTCTGTTATGAAAGTTTTTGATGCATTTTCTTCTTAATGTATTAAAAAATGGACTTACTTTAAAATGTGTATCAGTGCAACAGAGTGTACCCATGCCTTTTGTGGAATATTAGCCCTGGAAGACAATCTTAGTTGCACTCACAAATAATCTTTCTGAGAGATAGAAACAAAAGCAATGTGTTTTCTTAGGCTCATTCCTTTAGGCAGGTAAGTGTTGGCAGAACAAATCCATAGAACATAGCTGAGAGCAGAATGATGTCATTTAGACATAATATTTTACTGAAATGTCTTATTTCTGCAGTTGAGACATGCCATTTCTGAAACTGCGCTGCAAATCTTTTTACAAATTGCCAATGAACCACCAATAAAAGCTCAAGAGAACAACAGAGAAAAGGAGATGATCCCCTTGCCTCCATCTCCCCAGTGCTAGGATTATAGAGTTTCATTACCACACAAGCTTTGGAATGGCTTTTAAATATCTTCTGTTCAATCTGAAGAGAAGGGTCTGTAGTAATGAGTTCTTCCTGATTTCCAGAGGACCCAAGTATGGTTCTCAGCATCTAGATCTGGCCACACACAGCCATCTATCACTCCAAAAGGACCTGACACCTTTTCCAGTCCACAAGCACCCTCACATATGTGGTACACACATTGTCTCTCTCTGTGTCACACACACACACACACACACACACACACACACACACACGCACACACGTGATATTAATAATAAAATAATAACAAACCTTTAAAATATTTTATATGAAGACTGGAAAGGTATAAAAGGACCAACCATCTTGTTGCAGATCTCTCATGTTATGTGTTATGTACTGATTGCCATGATGGTCCAGTCTAGAAGCAACATTGCATGCATGTTTATGTGTGGAAAAAGGAATGAGGGGGCCATTTACACCTTCACAACTCTGCCTTAGTTTTCCCTTCCTCAGTATGTTTACAATAGAGCTTTACATAAAAGTCGAAAATATAATTAGGAAAGACGGGAGGGGGGGGGAGGAGACACAGAATGTGTATAAGGATATGACCACTCAAGAAACTGACTCCTGTAACTTCTGCTCCAGTCTTATTTTGTTACTGTTTTTTAAAAAGTGTACTCGACATTAATGAAAATTGTTAGACTTTTCATAAAACTACGTTAAAACATGGACAAGTACTTTGAAGCTGCAAAGCAGTCTGACCCACTACATAACAGCTTCTCTCTTGAGGAAAGACAAAAATATTTTGTAGGAAAATGAGAAAAATGGGTCTCATTTGAACAGAGAACGTTTCTACAAGCATTTGACTTTAAAGAGAGTTAGAGCATGTAGCCAAAGGAATAGAAGATCTATTTGTTGTCATGAATTACCCACTCGCTGTAGGCCTCATCTCCAGCTGCAACTTAAGGCGCATTGATGAAATTATGACCATGGTAGCATTTTCAAACCCACAGAGATCAATTTTATGATTTGGAAATCTGGTGTGGCAAATCCACAGTGATTAACATCATGGTGATGAATATTGGGATAAGCCTGCTCATCACAGCTCCAGAACGACTCTTCATCATACCTTCTAATTTGGTAAATACAAAATAGATTTGACTGATTCCACAGTAAAATCCTCATCCAGCACTGACTACACTGAACTCAGAAAAATGCTGAGCAAAGCGCTACTGCCATTCACAAGCTCTCCTCACATCAGCACACAAGAATGTGTTGGAAGGTTCTTGGTTTGTCCCTCTGCCCCCAAATTCTTGCTTCTTAGTCTACACGGTTTACTTTTATATTCATTTAGACTTCTTTTGTCTCTCTGGTAAATCTTTACTCATTCTTTAGGAATCGGGTTTAGCATTTATCTATCATTCTGCAGCTTACATCTTACTAGTATTTGAAAGGAGCACCCCGTGTTAACTTGTGGTGGTGATATGGATAAACTAACATGCAAGTTGGTGACCTTTGATCTTTATGGCTTGAGTGGGTCTAGTGTAGGCTTGACTAGGACAGGAAGATGGGCCAGTAAGACTTGCTCAGGCTTCATCTATAGAGTAGTTTCTTTGGTTTTAAGCACACTGCCTTATACTTGACATTTTATATAACAAATCTCCCTCATTCCCATCTCCCATTTTTAGTTGAAGCCATTATTATCTCTTTCACCCCTGCCATAAGTAAAGATGACATCTGGCTCACAGGGAGTATCTCTCTCCCCAGAGTTTATAGAGAAACATGTCCCTTCTTGATGAACCCCATCTTTCCCACAGCCTACTAGTTCCATATGACCCAGCTCTTGACTTTAGCTCTTCTCATGTTCCCCCCCCCTGCACATGCTCAAACAACTCTGTAAATATGTCGGGACTTCTATTGAACATAGTTTTACCCGTGGTTTTCACACCTGCTATGCTCTGGCCCTCACTTATACTTCCTTCTCATTATTCACCTGTCTGGCATTTTCTTATCCTTCAAGGATCTATCCTTAAATTCTACCATGAAGAAGCCTTCCCTGACCACCTGGTATAATGTAGTTCCCTTGGCACTTACTTATATAGATCCCTGTTGCTTTCTTTATTACTTGCACTTTTGTGTTTGTTTACCTATTTCCTTACCACAAATCTGTTACTATATCCTAACATGGTCCCCAGCATGAACAAATTTAACACATCTTAAAATAATATTCCACAACATCAGTGTCTACTAATCACATCAGTGTAGAGTGAGCATATCAGAGTGCAGTACATAATTTTTAAGTGTCTTCAATACCCCTAAAAAGGAAGAAAGGCAGTATTTTTTTTATCTCATCCAAGAGACATGTTCAGTTATTAATTAGTGAAAACTTGCAAAACTACAGAAGAAAACTTCCTGTTCCTAAATGTAGTATCACTGGACTCAACAAGGATGTTGTGTTGGCTGTAATTCCAACAGTCCAAAGTGAGGGAGAATTGAAACAAAGAAAAGACAAGTTTCACATTGTTCCTTATTGATTGTTATTATGTCTGGGGTGAAGTAACTATTGATGTGAACTTGGTGTTAGGCAAGAACTTGAAAAAAAATCAGAGGCGAACACAGGATTTCAAATCCATTTTAACTCCGACTCTAATTTTCCTTTGAGGAAATCCAGGAGGAAGTGGGATGGGGAGGAAGTACAGAGTAGAGGGAGAGGCAGAGAGGGGAAGAAAAAGGCAGGACGGAAAGGAGAAGGGAGAAGAAGAGAGAAATGAGAGATATCTTTTGTGTTTTTCTTTTCCTGACATGTCTGTAGTGTATGTTATCCCTGGCATACCTTACTCATTATCTTTGGTCCTTTGAGTTGGTGATTTTTTTTTAACCTTTGAATGATTATAGTGGCAATTGAAGTGACAATCATTAGCATTTCCAAGCTTTGATATAATGGAAATAAATATTTAAGCACAAATAGCAAAAGGAAAAGAAGGTTTTATATGAAGTTGGACATTAGAGGAACTAAAAAGTGTCCTTGGTTTCCCATAGCTAGAGGGAAGCTTGCAGCAGATGCTTTTACTGGCTGCTTCAAGTTCTATAGTCATGGCCCAGAATTTCAGACGATGTGTCACACTAGGTTCCACTCTGATATTTGAAGAGAAAATGCTAGCGATACATAAAAAAGTTCAGACACTATCCGTTCTTAGAGTTTTGGGTGCTGAAAAGGTCAGTGAGATTGTTTCCTTTATCTTACACTTAAACCATTTCAGCCTGTGCAAGTAATGCTTCTGAAATCGGGCAGCTGGGTGAAGTGGATAAGAAGCTAGGTACCAGTCCCTTGGTAATTCATTGTGTTCTCTCCCTCAAACTCAGTATTGCCTTCTTACAGGGTCAAAGCCAAGGTTAATCTCTCAAAGCCCTAAGGTAATCATAGGCATCACTGCAAACCCTGGCCTCCACCTCCTCTTCCTTACCTCTAAGGCTTGAGTACTCCCAAGAGTTTTGTCCATGCCTTTCCTTCCTTCTGTTCTTATTTTCATTGTGTTTCTATTGATCTAGAAACCTACAAATGTGATGGGTAAGAACGTCATTGCGAAATACAAGATGGCAAAGACAAGTTTCAGTTACATTAGTGCAAAGAGAGGACTCCTTAAGTTCTACTTTGGATTTATTTTCCTTAGGAGAAATACCTGCATTTCCCATTCCCCTTTGTTATTCACTTAGGGACTGTGACATGTATTTCCTGTAGTTCTTTCATTAAAAAAAAAAACAAACAAAAAACAAAACATAGTACAGTTTAGGAAGTAATGTTCCATTGTGTGTTATTGCGTTGAAAAGTTAAATACGGTCAACATTTCTTTATTTTTTATTCTAGTTAACTGCATGTCCCACTTGCAGAGACTCTACTGGGCTTTGGTCCTTCTCATTGAGAAGTTGCTTCAGTTGATGCATTTTTTGCCTAATATACAGAAGCATTTGGATGTCAGTCTCAAAAGACAAAAGAGGTTTTGGTCCCTGTATTAGCTTTTTATCTTTGTGTCCTTCAATAATGCATTTCTTGGTAAAATAAATTAAATGAGATAATCAAATTGCACTTCCTGAAAAGTAAGAAATCCAACTTCATTCTCCAAGACCAAGAAGAGCACAATTCTAAAGTGATTTTAAGTAGCATAATCAAGTGTCTCCCTGGTAGAGATGTGACTTTCAAGATAAGGTGGGAATCCTACTTTGTCCCACAACACAATGAATCCTATTGACACTATGTTACCTGAAATAAACTAGTCACAGGAAAAAAATATTTTCTGATTCTATTTATGTGAGTATATCACAAGTGTCAAACTTTTAGAAATTGGATGTGTTGCTAGGGCTGAAGGAATGGGGAAAGAGAATCTGCTATTCAGTGCCTATCACACTTCAGTTATAAAAACTGAGAAAATTCAAGACATATGCCATGCGATCATGAATGTGGACTTAACAAAAACTTACCTCAGACATTTGCTCAACGTAAGGTTTTATTTTCTATGTTTTTATTACAATTTAAAAAAGAAAATTGCTGTAAAAGATGGCTTTAGTCCATGTAGGCTAGGAAATAGGAACTTATGATATTGATCCAAAATGTGATGAGTTATTGCATGATACTTTGTATTCTGACAAATAAAGCTTGCCTGGAGATCAGAGGGCAGAGCTAGCCACTAGTTAACCATAGAAGCCAGGCAGATGGTGACACACACATTTAATCTCAGCACTTGGAATGAGGAAGCAGGAAGATCAGGAGTTCAAGACCACACGTGGCTACAGGAGATTCAAATCAGTCTAAAATTGAAACAGAGCTAGGCAGTGGAGGCTCAAGCCTTTGATCCCAGCACATGGGAGGTAGAGACAAGACCTCAGCCCATTCAGTCTGAGGATTCCTAGAGACAGGATCCCCTCACCCCCTTTTGATCAGAGGATTCCTAGAGCTAAGAAGTGACTGTTGCTGCTCTGCTTTTCTGATCTTTCAGCTTTCACCCTCAATATGTGACTCTGGGTTTTTATTGTTAAGACAATTAGATTCACGCTTCAATGAGGCAGTAAGCAGAGGCCAATATAGGAGCACCTAGCTAAATGCTAGGTCAACTAGAATCAATAGAAAGTGGCTTTTTCTAACATTTATGTTATATTCTAACATTTATGTTGAAGAGAAGAATAAAATCAACTTCTCCTGTCAACAGATGGAGACCATTACAGAAAACCATAACCAATCAAAATACAGAAAATAAGTGATCTTTTGGTGCCCATTCACAACACAACTACTGCACCCAAGACTTAGGGAATATCTCAAAACAGGGGATGGAAAGACAGTAAGAAACGGGAACAGGATGTCAGCCATGAGATTGTATCTCCTGGAAATGTCAGGGAAGCTATACCCATAAAACCACAACAACAGAGCTGTCCAAACAAGACCTAAAAAAGACCTGTTACCATGCACAGGAGGGAAGCTCATGGGGCCCCAACCTTAGACAAAGAAGGATAGGTAACTAAGGAATGTTGAAAATGAAAATAAATAGCCAAACTAGTGGAAATGCATGAACTGTGAACCATTGGTTGAGGAGCCCCCATGGAACTGGACCAGGCCCTTTGGATAAGTGAGACAATTGATTAGCCTGAACTGTTTTGGGAGGCCCCCAAGCAGTGGAGCTGGGACCTGTCCTTGATGCATGGGCTGGCTTTTTGGACCTGGGGCCTATGCTGGGACACTTTGCTCAGCCTTGGTTCAGGGAAGAGGGGACTGGACCTGCCTTGGCTGAGTCTACCAGGCGGGGCTGACTCCCCAGGGGAGACCTTGCCTTGGAGGAGGTGGGAATGTGGAGTGGGTTGGGGGGAGGGCTGGGGGGTGGAAAGAGGGAGGATGGGGTAATCTGTGGCTGATATATGAAATTAAGTTAATTATAAAATAAAAATATTTTTTAAAAAGAACATAATAGTCTGCCCAGGTAAGAATAGCATACCAATTGGTTATTTAGCTTCAAATGGTCAGCCCTGAAATCACACACATGCACGCAGGTGTGTGTGTGTGTGTGTGTGTGTGTGTGTGTGTGTGTGTGTGTGTGTTTGTGTGTGAACAATTAGAGAAAAAGATGTCAGAGGTCATAAATTGGAGAGTGAGCAAGAATTGGAGGATTACATGGGAAGAGTTAGAGAGAGGGAAGAGAAGAAATAATATAAATATTGTACATGCTGACTAGGATTATGTCAACTTGACTCAACCTAGGGTCATTGGAGAAGAGGAAACCTCATTTGAGAAAATGCCTCCATTTTCAGGCTATAGGTAAACCTGTAGGGTATTTTCTTAGTGATTGATGTGGGGGTCCCACCCATTGTGAGTGATGCCATCCATCCCTGGGCTGGTGGTCCTGGGTTCTACAAGAAAGCAGATAGAGTAAGCCTTGGGGAGCAAGGCAGTAAGCAGCACCCCCCCCCCACTGGCTTCTGCATCTGCTCCTGCCTCCAGGTTCTTTCCCTGTTTGAGTTCCTGTCCTGACTTCCTTCAGTGATGAACATTAATGTGGAAGCATAAGTCAGATAAATCCTTGCCTCTGCAAGTTATTTTAGTCATAGAGTTTCATCACAGCAATAGTAACTCTAAGACAATTATATTTTGATTTTAACATTTTTTAAAAATAAAAATAAAGCATATCACTGTTAAGGTTCAGAATATGAGAGTATCTCAGTATGGAGAGAGTGAAGGAAGGCTAAAGACAAGATGAAACCATTTGCTTTGGGATGGGGAGTTCAAGCTGGGGAAGGTAGGGAGTTAAGAGGAGAAAAAGGTGAAATGAGAAACCCCTGTCTTAATGAATCAATGAAACATTCACAGGGTTTGGAGTCTCAATTCACCAAACAGACTGAATCCTTCACATTAACTTTATCTACATCCTACATTATTATCTCCCCATGATATGCATTGTATTGCATGCATTTGTGCAAGATAAACACTGGAAGAGAAGCAGCAAAAGTTGCCACAGGACAGCCGGCTCCACAAAGTTGTCTTCTGATATTAGCAGTACCTTCTCCAATAACAACAACAACAACAACAATAATTGTAATAATAAATGTGAGAATAACAACATAGTAAGCAATGGGAATACATGATAATATTTGAATTTTAGAAAGCTCAAGTTACAGTGGGGAAAGCATGTGCAAATTCTCTTTTATTAATTATATACAGTTGTCTTTGCATTTAAGAACAAGCATGTTGTCATGTATCATACTATACACTTGCTAAGGGTAATGCTATAGCATTTGTGTTTATACAATTCGTTTATGATACTAGCCTGAATATCATCTTAGATATGTATTTATATATCTTCTTTTGTTGACAATTTGTTCTCAGTTGGAAGACCGTTTTTCTTGTTGTTATCATGTGATGCTGTTGCTATCTGGTCCCCAGTGAGTTTAGAAAAAGAGGTCAGACAGGAATCCTCAACATTCCGTCAGTGGCTTAACATATTTAAAAAAAAAATAGCTGACGTGTTAGTAGCACTTGGAGTGATTGGCTTTGCAAGTCATCAGGGCAGAGGGCGGCAACAGAGATGCAAGGAAGCATCTTTTAGATGCAAGGAAGCATCAGCACAGAAGTCCCAGCAAGGGCACAGACTGCACAAACAGTTGGATGGGCATTAGCTCTGGCACATTTGTAGCCACTGAGTAGATTTCCCTCAAAGTATAACGATATTTTGAAGACCAAAGTGTGTGACCATCTGCTCACAGATGAAAGCTCTGCTGTCCTTCAGTTTTGGGAACCTCTTTCTCTCCTACTCACACATTCCTGGCTTGGGGGAAGCAGACAACTCTGCTGTTTCTGCTGTTTCACACGACTCCCATGTCCTGATTCCTCTCTGACTGCTCTGAAGCTGTGTTCAAGGTTGGATGCAGTCTCCAGAGCTGAGGCTCTAAGTTTCCCACAACCACATTTACAAAGTGCATCATTATAGTATTGTTTAAGATCCAGCGTGCACACAAATAGTAAGGATCATAAATTATAAGGAAAGCCTTGTCTTTAAAGACAAGAAAATATGGTGATAGAATTGACATTAATTGATGAAAATTCTATATTGTTATTAAGACAAGTTGTGTTTCTTTCAGCACATAATGTTAATGTACTCCATTGACTTCATTTCCTCTCCCTTTTTCTCTTTCTTTACTTTCTTTTCCTGAACTCTTCCTCTTTTCCTCTCCCCCATCCTCCCTTCCTCCTGCCCATTCATTTTAATACACTCTTTTCCAATGCTCAGCATTTTCTACAATCACTGACAATGCTTCATAAAATAAAAATATAGTCAGGTGTGGTACCGCCTATACCACCAATAGCAAAGGTATCATGAGCTCAAGTCCCCTTTGGGTGACATAGCAAGACTCTGTTTTGAAAACTTTATCAAAACCACAGCTGTAAAACCAATAGCTGAGTGTAGTGATATTGTGTTCCCCAAAATATTGTGCACCCTAATAAACTTATCTGGGGTCAGAGAACAGAACAGCCACTAGATATAGAGGCTAGAAAATGGTGACACTCACACCTTTAATCCTTGCCTTCTGGAGGCATGGATCTCTGTGAGTTCAAGGCCACACTGGAAATAACCAGGCATGGTGACTCACACCTTTAATCCCAGGAAGTGATGGCAGAAAGCAGAAAGATATAAGGTGTGAAGACCAGAAACTAGAAGCTTTTGGCCTGGTTAAGCTTTTAGCAGCAGTCCAGCTGAGAGCCATTCAGATGAGGACACAGAGGCTTCCAGTCTGAGGGAATAGGATCAGCTGAGAAGCTGGCCAGGTGAGATGGCTGTGGCTTATTCCGCTTCTCTGATCTTCCAGCTTTAACCCCAATATCTGGGTCTGGGTTTGATTTTATTAATATGACCATTCAAGATTCATGCTACAGCTGAGCATTCAGAAACAAGATGGAATCAATTCACTTTTTTATGAGACTCCTCTGTAGGCATAATTCCATACTGGAAACTGTTTAACAGACAACCAGAGACCTCTGGACCTGGAAAAAACAAAAGGCCAACAGGCCTGAGAGTGCAGGAGAGAAAACCAATGCGTTGATTTTCCTGGTTTTTTTTTTTTTTTTTTTTTTTTAAACCTCTCAGATAGCACAGGTGCAGAAGGGGCCTAGAGCAATGAACTGCCAACAGAGACAGAAGAAAAAGGGAAACAAACAAACTGAAAAATCACAATAAAAACAACCTATCTCCCCAGTCCAGGAGACATCGTGGAGCTCCAGGAACTTCGCAGAAGAGGCTGTGGTCTGCCTCTCCAACAGTCTGCCCTCGTTCCTGCCAGCTCTACTCCACACTTTTCCCTGCCATGGAAGCGAAGCCACAGAGATGCTCAATCCAATGCAGAGCTGGAACCGGAAGTGCTCTATCTGCACAGGGCAGCTCCAGAGCAACGCCTTGTCTCCTGGCTCCACCTGAGGGCAGAGAAGACTAAGGTCTAAGGCTTTCTTGCCCTTTCAGAAACTTACCCTGTCCCCCGATCCCCACCCCAGGGCTCCCTGAGAGCAGATGAGATTAACATCGTGAAGTTCATGAGAAAGAGGGTTATACTTTGCAGAAAGAAATCGGAAATCACAGATTACAGTTGGCATCAGAGCTGTGGCTAAAATATAAGACTTAGAAAAAAAATAGCCTAAGAAAATAATGAAAGTATATGAGAAACAGTTAAAATTACTAGGCTGAAACCAGTAGGACTTCAACTTAGAAAAACCAATCACTAAGTGCCAATATAGAAATGAGTCTCATATTGTAGTTTTCTGAAGTATTGTAATAATGCTTTAGGAATCATGTTAATTCTCTCAAAATTAAAATATAAAAAGTCTCTGAAAAAATAGCACTTACATAAAGTGACTGAATGGCATTTCATATCTAATAGCTAAAATAAGTCAGATTATAATGAAATTTTACTTCTGTAAGGTAACATATACCTACATCATATAGTTAATCACTTCAACTGTTAAAATTTCTAAATATACAAATTCACAACAGTTTTAGCTGAGTAGCTTAAAACATGAAAAACTATATGTTATTTTTAATATGTCTACTTTAAGCATAGCATAGGTTAGAAACAAGAGTGTGGAAAATGATGGCCTATATATCTTAATAAAAACTGGACCACTGCCTGTGCTAATCTAAATTAAAAATGGAACTAAGTCAAGCTGGTGTCTACCTAGAGACTTTACCCTACTGATGAGTGAGTATTCATGGTACTGGAAGGTACTCTGCATGCTGCCAGAGAAGAGAGGTAGTCATCAACCAAGTTACAAACCCTTTAATCTGCAATGATGGCCTGCCTGTGAGATCGTGACAAAAAAGTTCTGGTAGTAACCAACCACAACTTTATTGGATTCAAGGTCCACACTTGAGATGCAATATTTGCCAGACACTGCTTGGGTGGCCAAGAATCTGAGACTAGATAGGCCATGGGCCTGGGGGAAAGCCAATTACTATTGATGTACTTAAGGGACATAGCAATAAAATGACTCATAACAACATTCTACTGTACTCATAAATCAGTGTCTTGTTCATCCATAATCAGAGAAACTTCTTATAGTAGATGGAAATAGAGATCCACAGCCAGACAATAATCTGAGAGTGAGAGACCTTGGAACACTCATTCCTAAATGGGATGTCTCCATCAAGTCCTTCCCCTCAGGACTTAGGGAATTCTGCAGAAAAGGAGGCAGAAATGTCATAAGAGCCAATGAAGATGGAAGACACCAAGGAGGTAAGATCTTCTAGATACAACAGAGCTGACATACTTATGAACTCACAGAGACTGTGGCAGCACACACTGCACAGGTCCCAGGTAAATGAGATCCCAGCTCTAAGAGGGAAAGTAGACATGAGCCCACATCCCTAACCCAGAAGCTATCTCCAACTGACAATCACTTGCAAAGGAAAAATTAGTTTTCTCCAATGCACTCTCACTGGGTATATGAACTACACTTAGGGGCAGGCCCCATGCCCAGCAGTACATGGTCAACACAAAATGATATTCTGTGATATTTTTCAAGATTTCTTTTTTCTCCTTCATAATGCTTAGTCTTGGCTGCCTTTTTTTTCTATGACAGCAAAAAAACAAACAAAACAAAACAAAACAAAACAAAACAAAAAAACAACACATTCACAATTGGAAGGTTCCCATGTTCTTAAGTCAATCCCATGGCTCATTATTGCCAAGAAGGCCCTTCCCAGAACTTTATTTGCAGATTGAGTAAAAGCTAATCTAAGTTTGAGGAAGTCTGCTCATAAAAGTCAATTATATACTTTTAATGGAAATGCAAGAACCATAAGTATCTCCAATATTTGGAAAATAAGTGAATCTCAAAGATATATACTGATCCCTTTCAACTATTAATGCAAATATACAGTCACTAAGGCAATGTAATAGTAATTAAGATGCTACTGGCATAAAATAGGCATACTGATAACCAGAAGAGAAAGTCAAAGACTAGATCCTTGTAGATATTTTCCATTTTGTTTTGCACCGAAATGCCAAAGCAATTCAAAGGTGAAGGACAAAAGTTTGGACAAATGGTATTGAAACACTTGAATAGCAACATGTGCAAGACTGAACCTCAATGCTTACCTCACAGTCACACTCAAAACCTTACTTGTTATGTTATGGCTCTAACTCCAGGTATAAGAAATGGGAACTGTCTGGTCTCAACAGCTGAGGGAAAAAAAAAAAAAAAAACCAAAAAACTTTGTATCCTGCTTGTAGGGTCATAGCAATATTAAGTGCATGAACATAGAAACCATAAAATAAAACTGTGATATATTGGGCTAAGACCAATTTCTCATTAATGTTCTTGGCAGAAAACCATTGGTAAAATGAAAATGAGCCAGATATAGTGGTGTGAACCTGAAATTCAAAGATCTGGGAAGTCAAAGGAGGAGGATTGCTTGAGGTCAGAAATTTGGGGGAAACTTCAGCAACACTGTGAGTCAGTTTCAAATACTACGAAAAATTCAAACTACCCAAATAACTAATAGGAATACCTAATACATCATCATTTTATACTATCTCAGTATATTATTATAATGAAATAATGAGCACCAATATTATCCCCATGGTTTTCTTTGGAAAACTAGCATACTGTCCAAATCAAATTGCTTTGGGATACTTAGTGAGAAATGGAGACAAAGAGAGAGGGAAATCATAACAAATGATGTTGCATTTTTATAAACTTTTCAAATAAATCTAACTATTAACTTACCCCAAGAACTCATGGCTTATTTCTCTTATGATTAAATAAAAATTCCCCAGGGGGATTAGGTTCCTCTATAGGAATATTGCAATGGCATCTCAGAGTCAGACATGGATAAGACAGGCCAGGAGAACTCTGGATATTCCCCTTGTCTTTCTGTCTTTCCCAGGACAGCCTGTTTATGGGTCTCTCTTGATGGCGATTGAATGGTGAAACCAAATCAACTTAGCATCTGCCTTAACTATGGAGAGTAAGATGGTTCTTTTCAAAGGGAATGTGGAGATAAGGCAGTACAATATCCCTTTAAAATCAGATAGAAATCAACCAGAACAACCTCTGTGTGATAATCACATCCATAACATTGAGTTTGGGACTTAAAAATCATTCCTTTAACTTTCAAGCTTTCCTAGTGGTGTTTTGGCTCATCTTTGCCAGAAAAGAAAGAGTAAGAAGCTGAAGGGCTAGACTGATTAGGAAGGATTCAGTGGGTTTGAAAAAAGGATTTACTTTTGGGAAGTCATCCTTTCTCACAAGGGCTTGCAATTCAGGTCAGGTGGTCCGTGTCCAAATTGCACAGATGCTGAGCATTGCAAGAGGAACGACAGACTAAATAGGGAATTGAACAGTGTGTGAGGCAGAGTCTATCCATCTGGAACTAGCAACCCAAGACAAGGATTGCCTTAGGATCTGCAATTTAGATGCTAAATATGAAGATCCTTCCTAAAACACAGTGGAACATCTTGGTTCAGAAATTCCAGAACAGCATTGTTAGAGCTAATGTGACTCTAACACCGACCTTCTGAGCATGGTTCGGGGAAGAGCAGTACATTGCTTTCAAGGTAAATACTAAGCATCTGGGCAGCTGTTTCTCTGTTGTGGTCTCCATGAAACTTGAAATTAGAGTTTTAAGTGTATTGATCAAACTGACATTGAAAAACAAGCGGCAGCAATTCTTGACAGGGAAACGCTTTGAATCCTCGTAAATGTTTCTGCAACCGGAAGAGACAGTCTGCTTCACGTTTTACCCCTTTAGACACCTCCTACGTTGTTATTATGTGATGTATTCTTCCCAAGACATTTCTGCAGTTTTTCATGTTCAGCTCTCATTTACCCATGACTCCGACGGGGAACTGACAGGCATGCAAGGTAGCCAAAGCGTTAGCACTCTGTTGAGAGCTACTATGTGTCAAACAAAAGTGAGAGATTCTTTAAAAAAAGTACCTTTCATGGTTTTCAGAAAGAAATGTTCTCAGCCGGGCGATGGTGGTGCATGCCTTTAATCCCAGCACTCGGGAGGCAGAGGCAGGCAGATCTCTGTGAGTTTGAGGCCAGCCTGGGCTATGGAGTGAGTTCCAGGAAAGGCACAAAGCTACACAGAGAAACCCTGTCTCGAAAACAAAACAAAACAAAAAGTCTCATAATCATTTTAGAGAAACATTCCTATCTTTATTCTCTTTAAATAAATGACAAAATTACATTCTCAATTAAGTAATTTATTCAAGGTCATCAATGTACTAGGTGGTTGAACCCAGACTGGATTTGAACATCTTTTATTCCAAAGTGTGTTCTTTGCATCGCCACGGACTGTGTGGCAAGCAAGCTAATTAAAATCTTCTGTAACAGGAAAATCACTCTCTGATGAGATATGCCTCTCTTAGCTAATACTGGGCTTTACTATAGGACAGACATAGAGATTTGAAGTGCTGGTCATTCGGGTGTTCTGATTAGAGCTTTAAATACCTGTGTGTACTGTGACACCCATTCTTTGTCTGAAATTATCAATAAATATTTTATAAACATTTCAATATTAAGAAAAGACATATTTCTTCACATAGTTGCCACAGCTGGTGCTTTCTACTCTTCTGCTCACATTCCCATTTTATATGCCACTTTCCCATATGACTAATGCATTTTAGCTTTCCCATAGAGTGTGGATCTGAAAAATCACTTCCACTTCCACACTAAGAATGCCTTTGGTGAACCATCACTTTGAAGGCCGTTTGCTGCTTATAGAGACCACGGTTGACTTGTCTTTTTAAAAAGTACTTTACAGTTGTTTATCCACTGCCTTTTTATTGCACTGTATCCAACAAAAATCCCTATATTCAATGTTTTTGTTTTTCTACATATGACAATCTTCTTTCTTTTGCCAGTTGCTTATGGTATTTTCTTTTTATTGAAGGTCTTGGATAACGTGAAATAATTATGGTATGAAATGGCATTTTCATTCAGGTTTCTTGTGTTAGGGCAGTGGTTCTCAACCTATTGGTCGTGGCCTTTTAGGAGGTCGAACGATCCTTTCACAGGATCGCCTAAAGCCATCAGAAAATACAGATATTTAGATTATGATTCATAACAGTAACAAATTCCAGTTATGAAGTAGCAACAAAAATAATATGCTGATGGGGGGGAGTCACCAGAGCATGAGGAACTGTATTAGAGTCGCAGCATTAGAAAGGATGAGAACCACTGTGTTAGGGGCTTTGGAAAATTTTGCATTTATAATGAAATTTCAATTTGTTTTTTTTTTGTTGTTGTTACTACTCACTTGTTTCTTTTTTTCCTTATTTCATTGTCTCTCATTTAAGAACTCTCTTTAAAAGTATCTCAAGTTGTGGGAACTCATGTCTCAGCTCATTGTTGTTTTGCCTGTTATTTTAATAAATACCCCGTGGCTCATTTTAAATGGAATGGTTTTTATGGTTTTTTTTTTGGTTTTTGTTATTGTTTTTTGAGCTGAGGATCGAACCCAGGGCCTTAGGCTTGCTAGGCAAGCGCTCTACCACTGAGCTAAATCCCCAACCCCTGGTTTCTATGTTTTAAAGCTTACTGATTTAATTCTCATGTTTCATCTGTTGTAGAGGCCATCTAATTTAGTGGACTATGTCCCTCTCCATAAGGTTGGCTCATCTTTATTTTGTTCCACATCTCTAAACAACGGTTTTTTGGATATGTGTTTATTATAGCATTAAAAAAAAAAATGGCTTTTTGGATATGTTGTTCAACGTTCAACATAACCTAATTTTAGATCTTTTTTTTAGATCTTTTTATTAACCCCTCCTTAGAAGAAACTCTTTATTCCTTTCCAGCTCTTCTCATTAATCTCTCTGTACCCTCCTTCTTGCCCTCTCTCCCACCCCTTGTTCAAGTCTTCATCTACTTTCTACTTGCATAGATTTGCCTTGTTTGGAGATCCCATATAAAAGAAATAATAAAATCTGCAAAGTTTTTTTTTTTTTTCCTGATACCTGGATATTCTTTCACTTCATTTTTTTTTTCAAGGTTCTTTGCTAGTTTACCATATACAAGGACTCATTCTTCGTTATTGCCAATTTGTATTACATTGACAATATGTACACTTAGTTCTTTTCACTCCTACAGCATGACATCTTTGTTCCACTTTGGGTTCTTACAGACTTTTGTGTATTATATGCATTTCATTTATATTTTGATAGTCTATGCTTGGGAAATGGTGGCTCAATCCATCATTCTATATTTCATACTTGGAGGGAAATGCTCTACTGTTTTCAAATACACGTGTCATATTACATTCCCAACAGCAACGTGAAAGTTCCTCTCTCCAACATTTGTGCCCCATCTTGCTTCCTGTTTACTCTCCTCATTCTTTGGAACATATAGATTTACTTACAGCTGCTTGCTTGTCTGCTGTCTTAACATACATTTCAATTCTCATTCATGACTTATTTTTCTAGTAATGAATTTTCTTCTAGTGATGTTGGTAATAACTAAGTGAAGATCAGGTATTGTAAAACGAACATATTGCTTGGTGACTTGCAACTTCGTAGTCAACATTGCAGTTTAGTTGGCCACATATTTAAGGGATTGTTAAATCTCATTCTTTCAATCGGCTAGGCGACACTACAACAGTGCCCCAGTCTTGGGTTAATTATTGCTACTCACAGGGCAACACTTCTTAGAGGTCTATCATCTTACCATCGATCATGCATCTCTCAATCCCAATTTGTGAAAATGTGAAGGCCTACACTTAATTTTACAGGCTCAGGAATATGCCATGATAATGGATACAGAGCAGTATCCTTCCTCCTGCAGACGTTATGTCTGCTGTTTAAAGGAAAGCCTAACAGGATCCAGATACCCCTGCAGACATCCTGTCTGTTTATACAGGAGAGGAAAGCTTAACAGGATCCTGCCTGTTTATGGCCCTTGGAGATCTCTAGATAACCCTGCTGAGCAGTCCAGATAATCCTGTTCAGCGGGTTGTGGTTCCCCGCCAAAAGTCTAGACCAATAGTTTCAAAAAAATCACCTTCTTCTACCCAATCCCAAATTGCCAAATCCCAGCTTGTGGTCTCATGGCCTTTTCGCCGCATTTCCTTCCATGTGCCTTGGGGTGGGGTGGGGTAGGTGGGGGGTGTGTGGGTTGAATATGACTCCTTGGTGGTCTCTGGAGGTTTCCTACAACAAAAAACGGTAGCTGATACCGACTCTGCTTCATCTCCAAGCACCTTTAACAACCCCTTAGGAATTTCCCCTTGATGTTGCTCAGGACTCAACTGAATATTTCAGAAACCTGAACCTCTAGGAACAGTTTTCTCTCCCTCCCACAGTACCCACCCCTCAGTTTCGGCTGCTTCTGCTCGGATCTGTGCGAACGTCTGTAAAAGCACAATGTTTTGAACGCTTATGATTTATTTATAAGATCAATATTCTTCAGCGTCCTGGAGGAAAGCCCCACCTCCTTTCTTTGGCAGCAGTAAATTAAAAAAAAAAAAAAAGCGTGAAGAGTGAAAACGTAAAAACAACGTATTTAATAAAAAAAAGAAAAGAAAAATGCCTTTTCTCTGTCAGCCTCAGTTACCAGGGTTCGGGGTCTCCGGCCCTTCCGGCCTTCAGGGGCCAGGACTCCCTACCACGCAGGCGCAGACCCTCCAGCCCGTCCACACGCTCCAGATGCATCTGCGCGTGCGTCGAGGGCGGGTCCGGAGTCGGCACTTGGCCAATGAAAACAAGGCGATGTTCCTTAGATTCCCGCCCACCAACCCAGCAGCCAATCGCTTGCCTAGGCGCGCAGTTCCGGGAGAATCCAAAGGCGCCATCGCTGCTGAGCCATGGAGGCTGCAGAGAACGGAGCTGATGCTGCTCAAGCGTGAGTGTGGGAGGCGGGCGGCTGGGGCGGGCGGCTGGGGCGGGCGGCGGAGGTACCCGGCGGCTCAGGAGGGTCGGTGTCACCCTAGTTTAGGAGGGCGACCTCTGAGAGACGGTCTCGCTCTTAATTTAGGAGTTCAGGCCCTGAGGGGCGTTGTCACTGAAATTCAGGAGTGCAACTTCTGGGGGATTTATTTCTCTGTTTCAGGAGTGATGCCTCTGGGTGGCTGTCGTAGGTCACCTTAAGTCAGGTGCTGCTTTTGAGGGACTGTCCCTTGCCCGTCCAGAGCCCCTGTGGTGCATTCTAAAAGAATCAGTTCCATTACGGTTTGTCCTAACCAACCTTTGGCATTCTAGGACACTTGTTGAATTTCTATCACAACGTTTTTCGTTGGTGTGTTTTATACTTACATCTGTCCCCTAGTGGATTGTTCCAGCCAGTAAGGAAAGGCTGGGCACTACATCAAGTCTCCTTAGTGTCCCACGTGTGTTCTGAGAGGAGCCCTTGCTAGGATGACTCCGAAGGCTCACCTCAGTTTTGTCTTTTGTCTGTTTCTGTGTACATATCCCTGGATACTTTCAGACCAACTCAGGTAGCTTTTATCTAACGAGACTCTCCCTATTTAAAAATTTAGCCACCTCAGCACCCTCCTTATCCTCCAGTATTCCTGATGGCTTCCTCATGACCTTTGGTGTCCATTGCATGTTCTCCAGGCACACAGCATAGTTCTGATCCCAGTCTGGAGCCCCTTCGGGTCCTTGTGTGGACTTTGGTCAAGTTGGGACCCTGAGCATTGGCACAGCCCCCTGTTGCAGAATATTATTTTAACAAGGCAAAGATGTGTTACATTTGTTTCCGCTGTGGAATATTTCTTTAACTGTGTAAAGGTGTGTGCTACATTTGTTTCTTGCTGCTTTTGTTAACGATGTAAAGATGTAGTTCATTTGTTTATTAATTATGAAAAGATGTGTTGCTGTTTCACCTTGCCTGCTTAAGGCACCTGGTTGGCTTAACAAGGAGCTGAATAACCAATATCTAGGCAGAGAAGAGACATGTTCGGCTGGTGGACAGAGAATAAATAGGAGGAGAACTCTGGAGAACAGAAGAAGAGAGGAGAGAGCGAGGGAGAAAAAAAAGAGAGATGTCTGGGGCTAACCAGCAAACAGAGTAAGACAGAAAGACAGACTGAAAGGAAGGAAGGAAGGATTAACAAAGAAAGAAAGAAAGAAAGAAAGAGAGAAAGAAAGAAAGTAGAGAGCCCCAAGACAAAAAGGTAGGTGAAGAGAAACACATTAAGTTAAAGAAAAAAAAGCTAAGCTAAGGCTGGGCATTCATAACTAATAAGTTTCAGTGTCATGATTTGGGAGCTGGTTGGTGACCCAAAAGGAATTCCGGTACAGTCCCCAGCATATACGCATGTGTATATGTTCTTTAGAGCTAGTGTACTGTGGAATCATGGTGTCACTTGTTTTCTACAGGGTCCTGGCTGAGGTAGCAGTCATTCTAGAGCCTGTAGGCTTGCAGGAAGAAGCAGAGCTGCCGGCTCGGATCCTGGAGGAATTTGTGAGGGTATGTACAAGGTGGAACCCAGCTTTTCAGAGGGTAAGGGCTGGTCTTAGGATTGCGCGTTGAGATTTCAGGCAGCACTGTGGAGGAACAAAATGGAAGACGATCTTGGCGTAGAGTGCCTGAAGGTAAGGGAAGTCCCTGCTTCTGTACTCACTCTGAATAGAACTCTCGGAAGAAGGACAAGCTGCTTTGTAGCCAGCTGCAGGTAGTGGATTCCCTCCAGAATTTTCTGGCTCAGGAGGATACTGCCCAGAGCTCAGACGCTTTGGTCTCTGAAGACATGAGTCGTAAGTAGGCTTGGATTTGTGGTAGGGTCTGGTCTGAAGGGTTGAAGAGGGAGATGTGAGTGATGTCTGTGTCTAGCTAATGGGAAGACTGTGGCCAAGTGTTTTGGAAGCCTTGCTGCAGACCAACCTCACTCATGCTCTCCTTCTTTGTGGCCCATCTCAGGACGCCAGGCAGCTGAAGCTAAAGACCATTGGAAGGAACTGAAGGCCACGTACCAGGGCCATGTGGAAGCCATAAGATGTGCCCTGACCCAGGCCTTACCCCAGGTGGAAGAGGTTCAAAGGAAGTACACAGAGCTCCAGGAGGCTTGCGAGCAACTCCAGACTAAGGTACACCTAGAAGACTTGAGAGAATGAAGGGCAGGAGGAGGGGAGGGGTAAGCTGGGTTGGACTTTAGGCACCGTCTCCAAAATGCAGCCTACGAAGTCAACATTTTCTCCCCACAGAAGCAAGTGATTGAGGAGAAACTGCAGACAGCTCAGAAGCAGTGGCAGCTGCACCAGGTGGGCTCTGACTCTTCTCTAGGCTGTTCTCTGCCTCAAAATGGTGATGTACCTTTTTCTGTCAGTGAGTGTGAGCCCTGAGCTCTAAGCAGGGGCGATTGGGAGTGTGACTCCAAGGTAGCAGCATTCCTTGAGTCCTGTCTGCACCTTCAACCCCATCAGAAACGTCTGCAGAGCCTGGTGAAGATTGCTGCGGAGGTCACGGAAAGTCAGGCAAGAACTCAGCAGAAGCTCGACCAATCAAATCAGGAGCTGGAAACGTTGAATCAGCAAGCAGAAGAGGAGCAGGAGAAGCTGCAGAGGTGAGGCTGGAATCCTGGGTGGGTGACTCAGGCAGTCTACCTGATACTGTTGTCACTGCACACAAACTCTGTCCTTTTAGGACCCAGACCTACCTGCAGCTACTGTGCACCCTGCGAAATAAGCCGGAGGTCCTCGAAGCCAAGGCTGAGAACAGAGACATCACAGGAAACACCCTTCCACCTGAATCTCTCTAAAGGTAAGCCCCATCAGCTGACCATAGAGCACAGCAGAACAGGGAAACCGTGGAGGGGCAGTAGTGTGTTCTTCCAGCTGAATTAAGAGTTGATTTGACAGATGTAAAGAGTAGTTGGAGACTTGAACTGACTCATTGTCCAGATATATATCAAGGCCAAAGGCCCACACCCTCAAGTGATGACTTTCTGGGTGATGATAGCAGTATACATGACTCAGAATTTGGTGTCCTTTAATTTGCAAAGTTGAATGGGAATCCTCTACATCTGAACTCTAGATCTGAGGGAACAGGAAGTGGGAGGGTAGGAAGAACATGATTGTAAGAATTTGAAAAGACAACGCTCCTAAATACATTTTTAATTTTTTTCAGAGAATGCCATTTGTAATAATTGCTATTTTTTTGATTAGACTGGGAAAATAGTTGTAGCCTCAATGTGATCTTTGTTTAATTTTTCCTATGGGTTTGGAATTATTTCTTTTAAAATTGTGTGATGTTTCCTTTGGATTGTGTTTGTTATTTTTTTCTACTTACATTTTTAGTGTGTTTGGGTTTTTTGAGGTCTGAAAAAGTGTGTTCAAGTTTTCAACTATGATTGTTAATTTACTTATTTTTCTTCAAAGTTCTGTTATGCTTGCTGGTATTTTCATCACTTACTTCTTCTGTACCAATCCTTTACCATTATGTACTACTTGCCCTCTATCTCTACACAAATACCTTTAGACTTACAGTGCAGCATTTTAAAAATTAATGTAACCTTGCCAATTCTCTTTGCCTACCTTTTATCTGGCTTACCTTTGTCTGGATTTCAATTTTGAGTTTCAACCTTTTTTAATCCTATCATTTGTCACTTGTGTGCAACATTTTTAGGGCTTCTTTGAAAAATTGGTTTCAGTCATACATTAAGATTTCATAATGCTCAGTTTATTATTATGTAATTTCCATTATTTTAATTTTCTTTGTGCCTTAGTTTTAATGTATTGTCTTGTTGTATCTCTTTTGTCCTTTTTATTGCTTAGAAGCTCTGTAAGTTCAGCTATCATTAGCCTAAAGTTAATGTGTAAGGAATATTGATCCTTTTCTTAAACACAGAAAGAAGCCCAGAAGGCATTACTATTGATATATCATCCCTCTTTTAACTAATAAAATACAATTGTTCATCATACTACTTCTAGCCTGTTTATATTTTCACATATTAAAATTTTAGTCATTCAGTGCAGTATTCACATCTACATATGAATTTACCATTTACTTTACCTTGATTTTACATTTTATTGCTTTCTTATAGAGTAGCTTCATCATGAAGAAATGTCTAATAATTTCCTTTAGAGTTGGTCTTACTTACTTTTCTATTGCTGTCAAGAGACACTGTGCCCAAAGCAATTTAAGGAAAGCATTTAACTCAGGGCTTCCTATGGTTTCAGACCATGGAGTCCATGACCACCATGGCAAAGAACATAACAGCAAGCAGGCGTGGCTCTGGAACTGGCGGCCGAGAGCTTACCTGTGGTCCATAAGCAACAGGCAGAGAAGAGAGACTGGGTCTTCTGGTTTGGCCTTTTAAAACCTCACAGCCTCACTCCAGTGACCCATCTCCAAAAGACCACACCTCCTAATCCTTCTCAAATAGTTCTAGGGACCAAGCAGTCAAGTATATGAGCCTATGGGGCCCACTCTCATTCAAACCTCCATGGAGTACAAAGACTGTATAACTTGAATAATTTGGTTCCTCCTCAAAGTAGTTCCTCATACTTTTCTGACTCTCATTGTTTCCTATGAGAAATGTACTGCAAATTTCAAAGCTCTTTCTAGGGTATGCTTTTCTTCTTTTTTTTTTTTTTTTTTTTTTAAACTTTATCAAAGTAAAATAGAAAAACAGTGTATAGTATTAAGGTATACAACATGTTTTGATATAGGTATATGCTATGAAATGATTAAATCAAACCCAGTAGTAGTTATAACTTCACACACTTTTCTGCATTGAGACTACCCAAGATTCACTGTCTTAGCAATTTTTAAGCGTACAATAATTCAGCTGGGTACTGTATACTCAGATTGCCAGAACTCATTCATGGGTTCTTACTTAAGCTCACTGTCTGCTCACAGAATCTTATGTTTTCTACTTTGTCATTTTATTATGTTGTGAATAGTTTGGGATTTACTTTTACTTGCCATTAATTGAGCAAGTACCAGTCTTTCAACAATTCTAGAATGTTCTCAGCCTAGTTTCTTAGGAATGGACCCTGTTGGGTTATTCTAAAGGAGCATTTAGTTTTTTTAAATGTCACTGTAATTGTATGTTGGTATCCATTATTCAGTCATCTGTTTCTGAATTTTTAATTTTCACTTCAAGATGTTATATTAAAGATCAGTATACTTTTAGTTATTTATTTTTCTGTGTTAAGAATGATGCCCACAGAAATCTTGTCATCATGCTTGGCTAGGTTACTAGTTTACAACCTTAGTACACTGCCAGTATTGCATGCTGCCATTTGTTCATGTTTGAGTAATCTCACTGTGAGCTCTCCTTTTCCTGACCTTTGTCTTTGGCAACACTTTGTGCCTCAAACACAGCTGAAAGGATTCTGCCAGCAGCTAAAGGGTACCACCAGTGTAACGTGTAAAAATTTTAAAGTACATATTTGTGCTATTCTTTGTATCTGCATGCTACCTAGTTTACGTTATTGCTGTCTGGATGTTATTTCTCTTTCTCATTAGTATGTCCCAAGAGGCTTTTATTTCTATTATTTGTCTTTCAAAACTCTAGCTGAGGGTACAGATAATGGTAGAACACTTGCTTAGTATATATAAGGCTCTACAATTAATCCATAGCTCCACAAATCAAGGGGAGTGACAGACATTTCAAACTTTGGCCTTTTTACTGTTTTTTTTTTTTTTTCTTTTAACTCACTCTTCTTTTAATTATTTGTTAGTTCCTTGTGGCATTTATTTTTAATATTTGTATAATTTAGACAATATTTGGTAGGTGAAGAAAATGCCCTTTCTCCCATGTGTAGGGTTATATATTTCATTGAGGCATTATTATTTTATAATTTTGTTCTTCCTAACTTAGTTACCCGAAAGTATACTAAATTATCAGTCATAACATTAGAAATTCCTGCTAACTTTGAAAATGGAAAATCTTGTTTCATATACTGTTAGTCCTTTCCCATTTTCTGGCCTTCCAGAGATGTGTTGCATGAATCCTAATTGGTCTTTTTTTTTTTTTTTTAATTTAATTTAATTTTACATATCAGCCATGGGTTACCCTGTCCTTCCCCCTCCTGCCCCTGCCCTCCCTCTAGCCCCCCTCCCATTCCCATCTCCTCCAGGGCAAAGACTCCTCTGGGGATTCAGCTCAGCCTGGTAGATTCAGTCCAGGCAGGTCCAGTCCCCTCCTTCCAGGCTGAGTAAAGTGTCCCCACATAAGCCCCAGGTTCCAAACAGCCAGCTCATGTACCAAGGACAGGCCTGGGTCCCACTGCCTGGGTGCTTCCCAAACAGTTCAAGCTATTCAATTATCTCACTTATCTAGAGGGCCTGATCCAGTTGGGGGCTCCTCAGCTTTTGGTTCATAATTCATGTGCTTCCATTAGTTTGGCTATTTGTGCCAGTGCTTTTCTAATCTTGGTCTCAACAATTCACACTCTTACAGTCCCTCCTCTTTCTCGACAATTGGGCACCTGGAGCGCCACCTGGGGCCTGGCCAAGGATCTCTGCATCCACTTCCATCAGTTATTGGATGAGAGTTCCAGCACGACCACTAGGGTATTTGGCCATCTGCTCACCAGACTAGGTCAGATCAGGCTTTCTCTCGACCATTGCCAGCAGTCTATAGAGGATGTATCATTGTGGATTTCTGGGGACCTCTCCAGCACTCTGCCTATTCCTGTTCTCATGTGGTGTTAATTTATCATGGTCTGTTATTCCTTGTTCTCCCTTTCTGTTCTTGATCTAGCTGGGATCTGCTCCCTTAAGCTCTCTTTCCCTTGAACCTTGCCCTTTATTACCCCCACTCACATCCAGGTTGTTCATGTAGATCTATCTTATCCATTTCTCTGTCATTGGGTGATCCCTATGTCTTTCTTAGGGTCCCATTTTCTAGATAGCCTCCCTGGAGTTGTGAGTAGCAGTCTAGTCATCTTTGTTTTACATCTAGTATCCTCCTATGAGTGAGTCCATACCATGTTTGTCTTTCTGAGTCTGGGTTACCTCATTCAGGATGATTTTTTTCTAGATCCATCAATTTGCCTGCAAACCTCTTGATGTCATTGTTTTTCTCTGCTGAGTAGTACTCCATTGTGTATATGTACCACATTGTCTTTACCGTAATTGATCTTATAATAAAAACCCGGAGCCAGGTAATGGGGGAAAGATCAGAGGAAACAAGCCATAGCCACTTCTCACCTTGCCAACTCCTCAGTTGCAAAGGGAAGATCCTGCCTCCAAAAATCCTCAGACTGAATGTCCCTGAGTCCTCCAGGGTACTGAACTCTTGTCTTCTCCCACCTTATAGTCCTTTCTCTGCCCAGCCATATCACTTCCTGTCTCAACCTTCCTAGTGCTGCAATTAAAGGCTTGTGACTCTCAAGTACTGGGATTAAAGGCGTGAGCCACCATTGCCTGGCTTTGTTTTTCTTTTAGACTGGATTAATCTCCTGTAGTCCAATCACTGCCTCCTAGGTGCTAGGATTAAAGTTGTGTGCCATCACTGCCTGGCCTCTGTTTAATCTAGTGGCATGCTCTGTCCTCTGATCTTCAGGCAAATTTTATTTGTTAGAGTACAAACAAAATATTACCACAGAGATCAGTACATTTCATCCCTATATTACAGAATCTATGTAACTTGCATTAAAATGTCGTCTTTGTGTGTTTTTTTATGCATAAATTTTGAAATACTAGTGGAGTGTGAAATTGAATACATTGATTTAATCATGATTCCTGGCTCAGTCTTTGAGTGACCCATTTGATACTTGGATTGTTGGGTTCTGAAAAACTCACTGTTTGGGTTCTTAGTCTATTAACTGATAAACATGCTTCACTGACACACTTGGCACTAGAATCAGCATTTCTTAGGAATTTTGAAGCCTTTTTCAAATGTCTTTTGAGAAACATAAATTATCTTACTTTAGTTGAATTAAGAAAAAAGTTCTAAAAAAGTTTTTTTCTTTGTGATACTTCATCTCTTGCTTTGTAGGCCATAATGGCCTTAAATTCTTAGTCTCTTGCATCAGCTTCTCATGGCTGAGATTATAGCTGTTTACCAACACGTCTTGATAAAGACCTCTTCATGGAATCTATAATATGTAAAGATTGGTACCATATTTTTATACATCTGTCAAATTATGACAGAATTTAACTAGTCCAGAAGGTTTTCATACTAAATTTTTTGTCTCATTGTGTATCTCAGCCATAGTTTATGTTCTACATGTATGTGGAAAGAAAATAGTATCTTTGAGGTAGAGCCTGGTCTTGATATATGTGAATCCTGGATTAACTGGATCAGATACTATAATATATAATGAGTAATTTAAAACCGTCTATTTAATGAAGCATAGTATCATATCTTACCATTTGTTTTCAGAACTCCAAAATTGTTAGAAATAGAAGGGCTGTTTCTAGTTTGAAAACCTCTGTTCATAACAATAGCTGCATTGCCTATTTCAACATGTCATGTACAATCTGAGAGGGAATAAGAGCAAAAACAAACACTAAGCTCGGTGTGGGAGTTCAACCACAGAGACACATAATCCATGTACATGAATGGTATATGTCCATGCACACATGTACATGCATTGGGCAGAGAACCATATAAAACGGAGCAAGAGTGTGACAACTTTCTTCATAGTAGGTTTCCTTTTTCAGATTTCTTCTCCATACTCCTATATACAAGACCCTACATACTTTTGTCATCAAAAATCATTATATACTTTGATTTGTGGTGTATTCATACTTGAAAAATATTTGGCAAATATTCATTGTATACTATTAGGGGAAAGCAAACTAGAGAGCTAGGGAGTTTTAGCTCAATTTCAAGCATGTAATTACCTGGAGGCAAATATCAAATATTTATTGAAGGTGCTGTGTGCTGAAAATAAGTCCTGAGCATTGAAGGCCACTGTACTCTCCAAGCTTAAATTTAGGAATGGAAGAGGAAAAGTGAATTCTATCAAAAAATGATAATACCTTCTACCGTTTAAGGCTAAGAAATAGAACGTTTTGGCCACATCCAGGATGATTACACTTATCAGGCTGAAAAAACATTAAGAATGGAATCAGGAATACTAGGAGCCAAGGAGAGCTTGGATCAGAGGTTATAATATGGTAGAGGAAATAGTGAGGCTCTATGAGCTTGTACCATCATTGCTACATAGAGTCAGAGCCTTCACCCAGAATATAGAGAATCTAGTGAAGTTTCTTACTTTGGGGGAATATCTTCAATTGCATTTTAATTTAGGGAAATCATCAGTGGCAGAACAGGCATCAGAAAAAGAAAAAAAGAAAAGTGCTTCCATTCGTATTGCTTTTGGGGACTATAGAATGACAGTAGCTGGAAAACTGAAATCCAGGCAATTAGATACTACCTGAAAGCAACATTGGAGTGGCACCCAGATGGAGCCTCTTATTTTGGAATGCAGCTATTTTGAAAAGCCTACTTTCAAAGAATACAATGTAGCTGGGAACTACAGCATATTTTCTGGGATAATGACTAAGGCAGTTGAATGACACTTGTATTCCTAGATGGTGTCCGTTACCAATTAAAAATAAAAGGTGATACCTCTGGAAAACAGAACTACCTACATTTGCAGTTGATACTCCATGGTAGTAGTCACTAAAGGCTCATGAACGTTGGAAAGCATTTTGAGCAATGAAAAATTACTCATTGTGTCTTATAATAATCTATCAAGGATGTAGGAATTAATTGAATATATGAAAGGAAAAGAACCACCATCTGTATGTAAACATTTAAGTAAGAGCTATGCTTATAATATTATAAATAATAATTTTAGACAATGGGTGCGGTTTGTCAGTCTAACAACTTTAATACTTAGATTCAACAATATTCTTAGATTCCTTAAATTTAAAGCAAAGAGGAAATTTCAAGTGCTGCTGTCATCCTTGGTACTAGAAATAAGCATTTTAAATTATTTTGAGAAATTAAAAATTTTATCCAGTGGCATCAAGGAGATGGCTCAGTTGGTAATGTGCCTACTGTGTGAGCATGAGGACCAGAGTTCAATCCCTTGCATCTGTTTCAAACATGCTAGACATGGTGACAGAAGTTGCTTGTAATCCCAGTATTGTAAAGGTGAAAACAGGTGTATCCCTGGGGCTCATTGCTGAAGGGCATGATGGAAGAGAGTACCACACCTCATAGCAACCAGGTGAGGGAGGGCACATACATGCCTGTGAACACATGCTCTTATTGCTAACACCGCTAGACTCTTTAAGGCATACTCCCAGTGACCCGCTTCCTCCAACTATGAACCACCTCCCAGTCCATTCAGCTAGAGTGATCCCTTGGTGAAAGAAAAGCCCTCCTGATTCAGTCACCTCTCCACTACCAGTCAGGTCCTCGGGCTTCAGCACACGAGCCCTTCTGTGGTCTATTTCATTTCTAGTGCAGAATAGTAACTATAGATTGTGTATCTTTTGAGGAAAGTTAAACAGGTTTAATATGTCTAAAGCATAACTTGTTTTGCATCTAATTAAATTATTTAAATTAAATGTTTCTTTGGAAATTGAGCTCCCCAAAAGTAGTATATGATTTAAGGTAAATATTTATCTCAAATTAATATTCTATAAAATACAAACATGTTTAACATGTTTTTGTATTTAATATTACTTTGTAAACTTAGTTATGAAACTAGTACATTTTATTTTCTCTAGGTGTCCAGTCTAATAGAGAAGAATTTTGTATGTGTATAAAATTACATATGAGTATATACATATGCAGTATATATGTGAACTGTCAGGCATCTTCCTTCTAAATTTATTCTGCTTTGAGGAGGATGGTGGTGGTGCATGCCTTTAACTCCAGCACTCGGGAGGCAGAGCCAGGCGGATCTCTGTGAGTTCGAGGCCAGCCTGGCCTACAGAGTGAGATCCAGGATAGGCACCAAAGCTACACGGAGAAACCCTGTCTTGAAAAACAAACAAAAAAATTTATTCTGCTTTATTCTTTCAAGACTCATTTCAGTGATGAAGATACCTGGAGACTACAGGAATCTTGTCTAACTTCGTTACAGTCTTGATTACTATCAATGGTTTACTATATTTCTTTTTTACTGGGTTTCCTATTCATTTGTTTACAAAGAAACTAAATGACTGCTTGGCTCAATGTTTAATTTTGTGTCAGGAGCTGTGTTTACATTCAATGCTATGGTGTATTTCAAGAGATGTTTGCTTCTTGGAAGTTTTTCTCAATTTACCATCATTAAAGTTTTGTGAGACTATGTATTTTATTCAGTCAGTTGAAGTATTTATAATGTTTCCCACATGGCTGATGGATAGTATAAAAAAAGGATTAAATATGATGCATTTTCTTCAGGAATGACTATCTTCACAGCATGTGCTTTGCAGGAAATGTGGATAAAGTGTCTTCATTCTTACAGCAAATCCTCTAAAGCTTTCCATAATGTTTCATGATGTCCTCAGTTCCTTCATTGATAATTTCTCTGCCTTAATACATTCTCTATTAACAAATTATCTATTGGATTGGCTGAAGCCTTTCTTGATTTTACTTTTCTGGGTGTCTTGAATAAGAAACCAAACTTAGATCTCTCTCAGCTGCTTGCTTTCTTAGTGATATTAATGGATAGTCTGTATATGGAAACACTGACAAGACTTGCTTGCTAATTATTTAACGTATGTTTTCCTGGGTATATCTGGCATGAAAATCATTCTTTGAAGGTAACCAGAGGCTCTGTGACCATTGCATTTTCCACAGTGGAATGGTCCTTGAACAGTTCATGAACTAAGACAGTGAAGAGGTGAGGTAACCTGAATGTAATTATGGAAAACAATTCAAGTACCCTTGAGTACAACGATCTTTGTCTATGGTAAAATTTTATAGTTTAGATTAAAGGTTGCTATAGTACTATGTTGTGTGCTGATTTTTTTAATTGATCCCATGGTGGAACTTGTTCTGTATACAGGGGGTTATCCCTCATGGCCAGTCTCAGCTCCTATCCTGTAGGGATAGGGACCTCAGTAGTCCAGTACCAGTCAGTCCAGTCTTTTTCCTAATGATGCAAGTAAAATACCATCACTTTCCTACCACACTGACCATCCAGCCACTATGGATTAATAGACATTTTCCATAGGAAGTGACTTTGCTCTATTAAATATGCTATAATCGATATAAAATACATATTCCCAGGAAATATGTCAGGGCTTGCCTAACTCCCTGGAAATTGAGTAGATCAAGAAAATATCTTAGAAATGGTGAGGCGTGAAATCTTTATAGAGATAATGCCTTATCAAGGAAGCATTAAAGTATACTTTAAGCACAATAAACATTTGGATTCTAAAATCCAAGAGAGATGGCATAAGTATTTTGATGAACAGTAAGAAGTGTGGCTGGAGAAGCTAGAATAGATGGGCTTGTGCAGCTAGGGGAGAACATTGCTTGACTCAAAGCAGTTGTTGGACAGTGTGGCAAAGGACATCCTGAAGAATTTGAAGATTAGAGCTAAAATCAAATACATGTTAAAGCTTTAAGCTCTTACCTGTCTTTTTAATATTAATTTTTTTTATTATTTTTAAAATGAAAATAACATCTTTTGAAATCCTCCTGGTTTTGAGCAAAGATGATAGTTCATGGTTATCACACAACTTTTGTATTCTGGACATTGAATACTTAAGTATTACTGTTGCTGTTTATAGACCTAGTAACTGTCCATCTGATACTTAAGGTGAAGAGAATTCCAGCAATTGCTGTAATATTCAAATTTAAGGGCAATTGTATTCAAGTTTCTTTGTGCAGGTCATAGTTAACATACATTTGTATTTTTGTCTCGTTAATGATCAAAATATACTGTGTTGAAGGCTTTGGTTCTTAAGATTCAGTTCAGGAGAATTGATGAAAGTTCTTTAAAGCAAGATTGACTATACAGGAGATTTGTCATACCTGCTTCCAAGTTTAGGTCTTGAAAACATTAAACATGTCTGGTGACTGTAATGCTGTGATCTTAGGGACCCAGGAATGGTATGCTGTTTAACAGCATCAACTTATTAACAGTGTCATCTCACTAAATAGCTTTTATAAATACCATTGAAACACTGACTGGAAATTTTTGTCTTGGATTTCTTGAGACAGCTCTGTTTTGTAGTTCAGATCTGTGTCAAACTTGTAACCCACCTGCTTCCACTCACTTGATGGGATTATAGGCCACAACACCCAACTGGTGTGAGGAGGGGAAGAGTCCACAAGTGGAGTCTAGGTTCTCCAGTCTTGTAAGAAATAGCACTAGCAAGGACAGTTGTGCTGGACTGTCTAGGAAAGGGAAGGGGCAGGTTTGTACATTATATGCTACCTCCAGAAGAGTTCTATCACATACAAACATTCTGATATCTCCAAGCAATCATTTTGGAAAAATCCCACTTACTGTCAGTGCTAATTTTTTTCAATATGAGAAGCTACTTCAAGGATTATTCATGTCCAGTTTCAAAATAACAGGATTCAAATGGATTCTGTGTGCATTCACATCTGTCCTCACAAAAAAATGATATGAAACTGTACTGCCTCATAGTCTACTCTACTGTTCCTTCAAGTAGCCTTTATGCTAAAACACAAAACAATATGTGCTTTGAAGAGACCATTACTGAACTGCTTGTATCCTTAAATATCTCATAAGTCACAAAATACCAGTGTGTTCTCAGATACTGAACACCATATTGAATCAGTTACCCCATACTTGGGAAGGTGTCCTAAGTTTATAAACCCCTCACACACTGGGAATTTTAGAGTACTAATGAATGCTACTTCTGATCCCTGACCTGATTTATGATTTGATTGGTAGGTTTAGGTTTTGTTAAAGTTTGTAAAGGAGGGAAAGAGTTGACATGCTACTTTTGAGTTTGAAATATTGTAGCTTCCTTGAGAAAACTGTTTACTCAATTGCTCTGTCTTTGGGGTGAGTCACTTATATATATGTTGATGTAAGTATATAAGTGTACATAGTAAATATATATATATATATATATATATATATATATATATATATATACTATGTATATACTTATATGTACACGTATATGCTTACATATACCATGTACATGTATATACTCATATCCATGCAGTGTCTGCTGTCCTTTGCTTTTCATGTTACTTCCTTGGCTGTATCTCCTACTTCTATGACACTCATACAACCTGAAGGACCATGAGAAAGTGACATCATGAATTACATGACTAAGTACGCTTTTGTATTCTCTTGGAGATTTCATACTCCAATGGAAAATTTCTTTTTTTAATTTTTATTTTTTGTTTTTAATGTGTATGGATATTTTTGCTTGTATATGTGCCTGTGTAGCATGAATCTTAAAGGTTCTTATTAATAAAATCAAACCCGAGGCCAGTTATTGGAGTGAATACTGGAAGATCAGAGACACAGAACAAGCCACAGCTGTCTCACCTTGCTAGTTCCTCAGGTGATCCTTTTTCCTCAGGCTGGAAGCTTCTGAGTCCTCCTCCACATGAATCTCAGCTGAACTATGTTGCTCCAAAGCCTGAACGCTTAACCAACCAAATGCTTAACTAACTACATGCCTTACTCCTTTAGTTCCTGGTCCTCAGGCCTTATATACCTTTCTCTTTCTGCCCCCACTCCCTGGGATTAAAGGTTGGGTTTCTGGGATTAAAGGCGTGGGTCACCATGCTTAGCTGTTTCTAAAGTGGCTTTGAACTCAGAGATCCACCTGGCTCTGCATTCCAAGTGCTGGGATTAAAGGCGTGTACCACCACCACCCAGCTTCTGCTCTGGCTTGCTCTGACCCATTTTCTAGCCACCATTTTTGGCTTTGTTCTAGTGGCTGTCTGCTCTCTGACACCAGATAAGTTTATTTCAGGGCACACACAATATTTTGGGGGAATACAATACCACATGCCTGTGTACAATGTGTGTACTATACCCAAGGAAGCTAGAAGAGGGTGTTGAATCTCCTAGAACTGTCGTTACAGAGGACTGTTAGCAGCCATGTGGGTGTTGGGAATTGAGCCTGAATCCTTTGGAAGGGGAACCAGTGCTCTTAACTGCTGAGCCATCCATCTTTCTTGCCCCTTAATGCAAAGTTTTTTAATCTTGTAATGATGTCCTTTTGTCTACTTTCTAACCACAAGGGGTTCGAAAATACTTTGAGTACTTTTTTGATTGTTCTTAAAAATTTATTTTTATTTTATGTGTAGGAGTGTTTGCTTGATATATGTATGTACTCTTCTGTGTTCTCCTGGCACATAAGGAATCCAGAAGAGATCATTGAGTCTCTTGGAACTGGAGTTAGAGATACTCATGAGCCCCCAAATGGGTGCTGAGAACTGACCAAACCTGACTCTTATAAGGCAGCTAATACTCTTGACTGCTGATCCATCTGTCTCTCCATCCCCTTATTGTTTGCTTTGTCATATTGCTCTGCTTCAGCCCTGTCTGTCATCTTTCTCTTCCCTACCTCTCCCTAAACAGAGAAATTTGTCACGTGATGTTTACAGAAAGTTTTCCTTGTTTTTGACCCTGAGCTAATTGATCTGGAAGATTTTTATTTACCTATAAAAATCCCAAATGTAATGTCTGTGATTAATAATTAAAGATGTTGATTTTTTACTGTCATTTCCGAATATCTCAAAAAAATTGAGTTGCCATAAAATACCTTAGAAGTGCAAATGCAGGGAAATCTTTTAGCAAGAGATACCTTTACTGTGTTCCTAAATGTATTGTCATTTGGGGTGTGTGTGTGTGTGTGTGTGTGTGTGTGTGTGTGTGTGTGTGTGTATGTGTGTGTATGCACTCACATATAGCCAGCCAACTCTTAAGACTTGAATTAGGTAGGTACAGTGATATTTGAAAATAGGGCAAGATGTGGTAGAAAGTCAAGCCATTGGTGCCAGAATAGCTTCCAGAAATGTGGAGGAAATACGAAAGCAATAGCATTGAGATAGTAGAGTGCTTCATGTCTTTGGGGAATGGCTAGAAGGCTGAGAGTGAGAACAGACTAAGGAAATAAGGAGCATGAAATGATGCCTGAAAAGCTCAGAGCCAGGTCATATTGGGGCTTTATGACTGTAGTTGGGAGTTTAGGTTTCATTCTGAGTTAAGAAACTAGCAGGAATTTTGAACAAGACAACTATGTGTATGCAATTTAAAAGCGCTTAAAGCTGATGTGTGAATAAAAAAATATAAGATGAGGCAAAAGGTAGTATCTGATTGAATCAGTCATACCTTTAGAGGGAGTGATAAACAATAAGATGTAGATAAATGTAAGAAAAGAGATAACAATTGTGTACCTTCTGGATTTCTGATGAAAAGACAGTGATGTTAATATTGGATGGCAAATTGAAAGCCTGCAGTGGCCTTGTCTTATTTGACAGATTTTATCTAGTCAGGGTCTTGATGGAAAATAAAAGCTAACAGCAGGGACCACCATAGAGTCTCCTAAATAAGATTTTGCTGGCCCAAGACAACCTCAGGATGCTGCTCTCAAGCTGCCTTTATTCCTTTTCTAGAAGTCTGCTTGTCTTGGTTGCCCACAGAGGACTTTGATGGGGCCAGTGATACTGCATGTGTTTGCTTGGCCTTGGTGTTCAAGTTGGCAATGGGAAGATAGTGGGAAATGCAAGCAGACAAACATGTAGATGGGGCTCTGTTGGGGAGAGGCCCTGCTGAACCTCCAGATGGAGGTCATCTCCCACAGCTGCACTCCTCAGTATGGAGGCAGCTATTCTTCCTGATTTGTTAGACTTCTCATGGGATGTTTGTCCTTGACACTCAGAGGTTCTATTGCTTAGAGTCAGTTCTGTAAAGATTATTTTATTTTATTAAAAAAAAACCTGTTGTGTGTAAATATCAAAGGTAGTCCTTTGCAGTCACTAAGCACAGGCATAAGCATTTACACCTTCATAGCATCTGATGGCCTATTGTTTCAAGACTTGATCTAATTTAGGACTATTTAATGAAACATGGTTTTAAATAACCTTGAACATTGAATTCTGCTGTGGAACAATGTTTGTACACTGTAAATGTGTATTACTTTCATTGGTTAATAAAGAGCTGACTGCCCTATAGCTGAGCAGGAGAGATTAGGCTGGAAAGCCAGACTAGGAAAATTCTGGGAAGAAGAAGAACAGAGTCAGAAGAGTTGCCTGGAGATGCAGAGGGAGCAAGGTGTGCTGAAGGATGGGTAAAGCTGGGAGCCACATTGTCAGCACATAGATTAACAAAAATGGATTAATTTAAATTGTAAGAGCTAGTTAGTAACAAGCCTGAGCTATTGGCTGAGAATTTATAATTAATATTAAGCCTCTCTGTGGTTACTTAGGGGACAGAAACCACCTATAGAATTCAATTTTTAAAAAAAGATATTGTGTGTGTGTGTGTGTGTGTGTGTGTGTGTGTGTGTTTGTGTGTTTGTTTTTGTGCATGCATCTGTCTTTCTTTGACTCTGCACTTGAGTTGCAGGTATCTTCAGAAGCTGGAAGAATGTGCTCTTCTTAGATCTGGAGTTTAAGGACATTAGTGAGCCATCTGACTTGAGTTGGGTGCTGGGAATGAAACTGGTTCTCAACAAAAGCATCAAGAGCTCTTAACCACTGAGTCATCTCTCCAGCTTTGAATCCCATCTTTAACATAACTCATGTTCTTTAAATTTTGTTGTTATTGTCTTTGGCACCAACTGCCTCCTTAATTGGTCAAGGTTCTGAAAAACAGTTTTACATCTTATTCTTCACGTGTGTGTGTGTGTGTGTGTGTGTGTGTGTGTGTGTGTGTGTGTGTGTATGTATTATATGTAAATAACAGATAAAATTTGTAACATGTAAAGAATTTTAGCAAAATTATAAGACTAATTCAAGGTTAGTTTTAGTATCAAAACTTCTTTCTGGGACATGACTGGAAGAAATCACACCTGTCCTAAGTCATCTTGGGGTTAATGTGTGAGATAGTGCATGTATGTAGAGGGAGAATGTGAAGTGCGCATAAGCATCAATGATATTGGATAGGATATTTTTGAGTCTGTATTTTGTTAACCTACTCTGAGAAGTGAAAGGAATAAGTGCAGAAGTATAATTTTCCTCAAACACTATGAGAAGCATTTGTATCCTGGCTGTGATTCCTAAGTTTTGATACAAACAACCCAGAGTCTGTGTTCTCTAAATGTGTTTGCAGAGGAAGCACTATGCTAGAGTTTCTTCATTTTCTAAGCATCATATTTACTGTTTACTCACTTGTTGAGTTGCTTTGCAACTTCATTGTGTCCTGTCATGGGTACCTCAAGTGAGACTTTCAGTTGTACAACTAATAATAATACATTTTTTCTTGCTTTTTTTAAAATTTAAAATTTGGCTTTTGGGTAAATTAATTTCAAAAGTAACATTCTTACATATAAGGCAAATGACTAGACCTTTGGTTAAAGGGACTTGGAAATGCTGGCACAGATGCTGAGAAACATGTGGATTAATTTCGTGGCGAGCTGGTGCAGTGAACATTCATGAATGCTCATGTGTAAGCTGCCAGGTGGCTTCCTATTCCTTTTTCTCCTAAGACACTTATCCATAAAGTAGCATGAACCTCTGCTGTGTGCTGTTTTGATCTTAACACAAGTTATAGTGAGAATCTTTAGTGTCACTAATGTGTACAGTAGCTTTCTCAGATACCCATTTCTATGAAATATTGTACTAGTACACTACATTCATTTTCATCTACTAATAAGTTAAAATTTAAGGTAGTTTATATTAAAGCTAGCTGAACTGGCACAGAGGTATTGAATAATCTTTTCAAAAAGACTAGATGAGTAATAATGCCAGAATTTAGATACAAAATTCTGACTCTAGCTTCCTGTGTCAACTGACTCCAGGGAAAGAGGAGACTATTGTAGAGCTGAATATTTGGCAGTTATATAATTTAGTAAGCTGGCTAAGAGTAATAATATGGTGACTTTCCCAAAGGTCTGTCTCATTGTGTCTTCTTTTGGGAAGTGTATTTTTTCCCTCTTCTCACATTAACTTCACGACTCATTATTTGTGTTAGGAGAAACACGTGTCCACTCATGAGGGGGCCTTGACTTCTCTTTTTGAAAATAACAGATGTGATGATGTGTAACCATAATATTTATCCTTGGAAGGCTGAGACAGGAGACTCACTGTTAGTTTAAGGCTTCACTAAGCTGTGTAGTAAGTACCAGGTTAGCCTGGGATATAGAGTGAGACCCTTTCTCAAAGATGAGTGTGTACACACACACATACACACACACACACACACACACATTAAATAAACCAAAAGCTGCTGCGATACCCTCTTCAATAACTTGGCTCAGAGAGGCTGGCTTGACTGCAGGTCGCTTGCCCTTCTACACTGCATTTGTAGATCATCTTGAGAAAAGAAATCAGTGCTGCCAAGCCATTCAGTGATGAAGGGAATGAAGATATAAACCCCCAAATTAAATCCACCCACTTTACAACTGTCCTTGGTCAGTTGGCTACTTACTTGGCCTGCCACATCCTGCTGGGGAGAATCGAGCTTATTAACAAAAGCCAGGAGTGTGGGATTGCAAGGTCTTACCAACAAGCTATTGGCTGGGTTGTTCTGCATGAGTGAAGGCCACCGCTGCTGATTCATACCAGACTTACCCATTAGCAGAGTCTAGGGATATGCTTGACAGTCACATACAGAATGACAAATAATAGCATATTTTCCCCCAATAATAGCTGCTTTCCCAATTAGAAGTTTGTAAAAATGACACAGATGAAAATAGTTTCTGAAGTGTTACTCAAGTCATGTAAGAAGATACTTACTCTTCCCTAAATTCATTTTTTTTTAATACTAGAAAGCTTCCTCCAAAGTTAATACTGAAATGGAGTTGAACCTGTTAAATTCTTTAAGTATTATTACAATGCAGTCATTTTTTTAGGCTCTTTTCCAACTTTTGTATATAATTTATAACTTAAAAAAATGAATTCAAGTGGACAAACCTTGGCCTAAATAATATTAGAAAATATGCTTTTCCCTCTATTGTCATGTTTTCTGGCCCCGTTTCCTCCTATTTCATCTCCTAATACTAGAAGCTCATTAACCACAACTTTCTAAGTGATAATCATACATTCCAAAAGGTTCACCTTCTTCAGCGTCACACCATTGACACTCTAGCACAAATAGTGAAGTAAATATAGCAACAAAAGTATTGAGTGAAAATACATCAGTGAAGGAACAATATTCCAGGGGGAAGGGGAGTTCCCATGGGATGGTGTTCGTTATCAAAGTACATTAAGTAGAGGAAGATAAGGAAAAAGAACACACACACACACACACACAGTGAGGGCTGAGTCATGTGAGTAAACATGGGATCTGTCTGACTAGATTCTATAAAGGATTCTATGAAAGGGGCTTATTAAAGAAATAATGAGAGTCACTATATGTGAAGAAAGAAAGAGAGAGGTAATAGATGGACCTTGATGACAAAGCTTATAGGACACTGGATTGGAGCCACTGAGAGAAACGTCAATAAAAAGCTTTGAGTATATGACCTGATTTATATTCACAATGACCACTTTGTCTTTTTCATACAGATTAGACCAGGGATGATAGGTTTGAAATACAGTTATTTTGAATCTATGAATGTATTTAATAAGGCTGAAGGATGACTAAGATCTGGGCCAGGTATTTTTGGCAGAAAAGTGTTAAGTCATGTGATTATGGGTACTTTTGAGCATCTGCTTTACCCCATTGATGGGCATTAAATGTTTGAACTATATGTCAGGGGAACTCCAAAGTGCCTTTATTCTGAACTGGTAGGATCCACTTCTATATTGAGATGAAGAATAGACAGGGTATTGGCCAGGAAACAAAGCTTAATTATAGTTTTACTAGGTTTATAGTGCCCATCCATTCAAGTGGCACATTTAGACCATTGTATTCATGTGTCTGGGAACCATAGATCAGACTGTAATTATGTAGCTTTAATGCTTCAGTGTATGCATCTTAAAAGACTGGAGTAGCTAAGAACTCAAAAGAAGTATGGCAACAACTAAAGTTAGGTTGACATCACATTCTTGTATCACACCTGTTTGTGTTTTACAAGGAACCAAGAAGAATACTGGTTTGGCATGGAGCACCTTATCTACGGAGAATCAGAAGTCTCATGATAATGCTGTGGCTTGAGAAGTGAGATGGTATAATGATGTCTTCAAGAGCTAAGGAATGTGGATTGAAGAAAATCTCGTTAAGATTGACTGCTGGTTGCAAAGCCTGTTAGCTGATCTTCAGGACATACTGAAATGCAGCAAACCTGAACTGCTGCTGAAGAACTTGTGACAAGACTCTGGCCTGGAATGTTAACCTACTATGTGGAGATGGAGTTCCTGGGAAACAGATTGTTGGGTACCTTCCTGGGAACAGGAATCAATCTTTCATTAAATCTCTCACTTTTTTTTTTCACAGTGTAATCTACCTTATTCTGCCTTATTTGAAATAAAAAAAAAAGATCATATGAACTGTAGTTGGAGTTTTGTCCAGTCCCACTCAGGCCCCTGCAGTTCCGCAGCCCACTTTCAAAATAATCACTCAGGAGCTCATATTAATTAAAATTGCTTGGCCATTAGCTCAGGGCTAGCTAACTATTGACTAGCTCTTACATCTTAAAATTAACCCATTTCTATTAATCTGTAAGTTGCCATGTGGCTTATGGCTTACCAGTACTTTTACATCTTGCTTTCTCTGTGTGTGGCTGGTGACTCCTGACTCAGCCTTCCTCTTCCCAGAATTCTCTTCTCTGCTTGTCCTGCCTATACTTCCTGCCTGGCTACTGGCCAATCAGCATTTTATTTATCAGTCAGAGCAACACATTCATAGCATCCCCACCCAGTACTTTCCCTTTTCTTTTTTTCAAAAGGGTAGGTTTTAACTTTAACATAGTAAAATTACATATAACAGAACAATTGTCAAGCAAGAATTTACAGTTACAATATCTAGTCTATTTATAATATCTAGGCTATTTGTATTTGGCAAAATTAAAGATATCCTATCTTAGCCTATATTTGTGAGTCTGAGGTTTCATATCTAACTTATCTTTTATGATAACTAAGGAATTCATAACTGTCTAGTCTTCAACTACATCAAAGACCTCAGAAAGATATGCTATTACCTGAGAAACAGGAGAAGGACACAAACAACTTTCGGGAGTCTTGCGAGAGTAGACAGACAGCTGGCAGCCTGAACAGTCATCCAAAGTTCTCTGTGAAGTTGGGGCATCTGTCTTCATCCCACAGGCCTAGAGTCTCTCAGTCACTTCTCTGTGTCCTGTAGAATGCCTGACAGTTTCCTCTGAGGAGTAGGAACCTCAGGGATCATTTTGCCAAGCAAAGTTCAATGGTTACCTTTCTATGGATCCTGCATGTCCAGTCGATCAAGCAGTCTAGGCAAGAAGAGTTTCTTGCTCAAATAGCTATTTTTGTCAAGAAGAAGATAAACTCCATATAGAGTGTCTTTGATACCCATCCTACTCTGAAGTAAATTGGTGCTGCCAGGAGCAGACATGTCTCACTGTCTACAAAGTCTAAATTATTTAAAACATTTTAAATGCCATATTCTGTAGGTCTTTGAAGTGTTTGAAGATTACCTATCTATCTGAACTATATCTATGTATACCTAGAAAACCTAACTAACACAGTTACAAGTCTGACTATCGTAGAAGACTATTAATCTTTATTTCTTAATTATCCATTACAATCTAAATGAGTTACATAAACAATACCTCAAACAAGAGTAGAAATATACATACAATATAACAAAATCAACTTTAAATTTATATCAAAAAACTAAAATCCATACCAATGTAAAACATTTTAAATAAGTTGCTCTTTAAAAGTAGGTTCAACAGTCTACCCTTTTATTCTATCATCTGTATCCTATATTTCTAAATTATATACCCCTTTCTTCTTTTAGAAAGATAATTGAGCATGACCAATAACAATTTATAACCAACAGCCTAAACAAAGACAAACATCCATAATCTTATTTTTGGGACAGTGGCGTAGTTTTCTAGGCTACTTCCTGCTGGATGAGGGCATTGTATTCTTATGGGGACATAAAGAAAATTTTAGGATTATGGAATAATCTACGAGGCTCTACTGTCTGAGCTAGTTGCCTTGAAACCGTTCTGGATGGATCATCTGGTCCATGGTGTCATCAGAGACCTTTCAGGTGGTCTTGGCTGGTCAAACCTGATGTATCTTAATCTAGAACAAATCCATAGCCTCTGGCTTTCTGTGGAAACAAAAGCAGAGCCTCCTTTCCAAAGCAACATATCCTTACATCCAAATTTTTAAGTCAAGGTATCTTTAAAGTGTACATATTGGTTTAACTGAGCAGTTTTTACAATCAGATGTCTTTCTGCAGTTTAAAAATTGCAAAGACAACCCAATTCAGATTCTCTATGTAATATCCATCTTTATGTGGCTTATTTTTTATATTACTTTTACTTTTTAAAAGACTTTTTTAAAACTTTCTCTTTAATATAACTGTCTATATATTGTTTCTCTTCCAAGTCTATGTACATTTTTACACACATTGTAAACCATTTAGAAGTTTATCCCATCTGAATCTGTCTTCTTGTGAATCTATTGCTTTAAACTAGCATTTCCGCCCACCTCAGTTTCCCAACATTGCAGAACTATGTTTACAGCCAGTTGTGGGAACCATGTTCCCACCGACTCTGGGAAGCAGAAGGTCTATGTTTCTATCAAAGCAATGTGTAGCCCAGAAACTTTAAAAAAAAAAAAAAAAAAAACCTAGCAAAAGCTGTATCTACCATGCAGCATACTGTGCAACTTGTAATCAGCCATGTTGCATGCAGGTCAAACCTGCACTC
The DNA here is from genome assembly GCF_903995425.1 of Onychomys torridus. NCBI lineage: Eukaryota > Metazoa > Chordata > Mammalia > Rodentia > Cricetidae > Onychomys > Onychomys torridus. The sequence continues at coordinate 54,238,110 of NC_050460.1, forward strand.
TACGAACCTGCCATAGAATAGCTCAGGCTCGCATGTTGTGGCGTCTAGCTGCCCACATGAGACATAAAGTAGAAACCTTGTTTTGGCTCTATTTAGAATTGCTTATTAAATATTTTATTAATAATTATTTAACTTAATTATTAATTTAATAATAAGGTGGAAATTCGAGCCATTGGGTACCATTAGCAGTTGAAGTTTTCCTGTGTCCACCCAGCTCCTGTGTCCTTGCATTTCTGCAGCCGCTCAGACCCAGATAAACACACACAGGCTAATATGATTTAAAACTGGCCATTAGCTCAGGCCTAACACTAACCAGCTCTTACACTTAAACTCAGCCCATTTCTGTTAATCTAGATGTTGCCATGTATTCCGTGGCTTTACCTGTGTGCCTGTTGAATGCTGCTCCCTGGACAGCGGGCTGGCATCTCCTGAATCAGCCTTGCTGTTCCCAGATTGAACAGTGTTTGAGATAGGAGGAACATGAAGATAAGAAAGAATAAATTGGAGAGCTGTTATCATAGGAGGGTTAAGTTGCCAAGAATTGTGGAGGTGGAGAAGATTGAGCCACGAGACACAATGATCACAAAATGGGTGACAAATTGTGTAGACAATTGTCATAATACGCCAGGGTTTTTCTTTTTTTCTTTTGTGTGTGTGTATGTGTGTGTGTGTGTGTGTGTGTGTGTGTTTAGAAAAATATAAGCTTTTGTTTCATTTCTGATATTTTTTTGAACCCCCCAAATTCTCCCCAAATATATTTTTAAATATATATTTTTTCTTTTCATTTGTCAGAAGGCATGTGCACTACATTTCTAAGTTGAAAATCCTCATAGTAAATCTTGGGATAGGTTAGTTATGTTTGCTAAAACTTAGGCAGTCACATGTATGAAGTGTGGCACAGTCGTGAACAGATTATGATAAAGAAAGCCTGTTTGTTTGTTTGTTTTTAATTTTATCCACCTACCTGTTCTGCTTCTATGGTTCCTTTGGGAAGAGTTTTTACAGGTTTAAGTGCAGTCAGCTATGCATGACCAAGGTTTGAGGTGGTCACACTCTTTTGTTTGTTTTCATATTTACTCTTAAGTTTGAGGTTTTCTTTTTAATTTTTGTTCTTTTGTTTATTCTTTATGTATAATTCTGGCAGTGCCTGCAAGCCCATGTTGTCCAAACGGAGGTCATACCTTGGAAGCGGTGAGGAAGGTGCTACAGTTGGGGTTGGGTTGGGGGCAGTTGTAGTAGGAATCTTAAAAGTTCTTATTAATGAAATCAAACCTGAGGCAGATTATTGGGGTGAATGCTGGAAGATCAGAGAAGCAGAACAAGCCACAGCTATCTCACCTTGCTAGTTCCTCAGGTGATCCTGTTTCCTCAGGCTGGAAGCTTCTGAGTCCTCCTCCACATCAATCTCAGCTGAACTGTGTTGCTCCAAAGCTTAACTAACTACATGCTTTTTCCCCTTTAGTTCCTGGTCCACACGGCTTATATATCTTTTTCTTTCTGCCCCCACTCCCTGGGATTAAAGGCATGGGTCACCATGCTTAGCTGTTTCTAAAGTGGCCTTGAACTCAGAGATCTGGCTAGCTTTGCCTCCCAAGTGGTGGGATTAAAGGTGTGTACCACCACCGCCCAACTTCTGTTATGGCTTACTCTTCCCATTTTCTAGCCACCATTTCTGGCTCTGTTCTAGTGGCTGTCTGTTCTGTGACCCCAGATATGTTTATTTCGGGGAACACACAATATTTCAGGGAACACAATACCCACCACAGGCAGTCACAAGAAGTAATGAATACTTTCATAGTCTTCATGATGGTGGTTTCTGGCACTCCATATTGGTTGTTGTTTGATGTATAGCCAAAATCCTCCCCACTTGCCTCCATTTCCTGTGCTCTCAGTGTGACGTCTTTTTCCAATTTTTTGTCTAAAGACACCAGTAATGTTTAATTGGGACTCACCCTAAAAATCTCATTTTAATTTGATTATTGCTATAAAGCCCTATTTCCAAATAAAGTCATGGAGTCACGGAAGGCTAGATTTTAACAAATTCTCTTTTTATAGAACATACCTAGTAAACAGAAAAAAGTGTACTACATGTTCAAGAGGTAGTAGAGATACTTATTAAAAAAGAAAAGTTGTATAAGAATATCCTGAAACTTACCTGTTTAGTTACTGTTCTATTGTTGGGAGTAGGCACTATGACCACAGCAACTTCTAAAAGAAAGCCTTTCATGGGGGCTTGGTAATAGTTTCAGAGTGTTAGTCCATGATTATGGCAGGAAGCAGGCAAGTATTGTGCTGGAACAGTAGCAAACAGCTTTATATACTGCTGCACAGGCAGCAGGCAGCAGGCAGAGAGATTGGGCCACCATGGGCTTTTGATATCTCAAAGCCCACCCCCAGTTGATAGACCTCCTCTGACAATGCCACATCTCCTAACACTTCCCAAACATTTCCACAAACTAGGGTGCAAACATTCAAACATGGACCTATGGGGGCCATTCTTATTCAAATGACTACCCTTACTATCTGACAGTGCCCAGAGGATACTATGTGCCAACTGTGTCTTAGTTACATGGGTGCTACTGATGTAACAACAATGTCCATGTAACTTGCAGTTCAATTTGCATGGCCAGAATCCATTAATTGGTGTAACATGTCATTGTTAGGAAAACTTAATGTAAAAAATCATGCCGTAGCAAATTAATATAATTATATTGTTATAAAATACAACTGTACTGTATGTCTCAATAGCTGGATTTGTGTACAAGCTGCAGTGTAAGTGATGCTCATTGATCAATATAGCCTTGAATCCATTACATGTTGACACTAGCTCATAAGGTAGTTGAGCTTTAATATGATCTTGCCTAGTGCTATAGGTACATAATTCCCTAGCTTTTTACTTTTTAATTTGAAACTTAACTGTGGGGGAAAAAGACATGTGAGAATATACATTAGACAGTTGCTTTCATCACTGTGAATACCTTTGGGTTTCAATTGTGTTGTGGTTTCATTCTCTGCCTGTGATGCTAGATTGATAACCTAATTAGTGAACCAGAAACACGGTCATGAAAACATGTCCTCCGGGAGGAACAACTGAACGACTCTGCATTTAATTTCAAATTCTTCCTTGTCAGTACAGCTTGCATTTCGAAGAACACCTGACACCGTATGATCAATGATCCTGATCAAGCATCCTGTCAGAGAGAGGCATAAAACTGATTAAAGGATGTCCCACTTCTTTTAGAACCCAAGCAGTTTTGGGGAAAATGCTGAAATAATTCTGATATTTGACTGTAGTCCTGATCAAAGGATCACATAGATGGCGGGTAGCATGTCTCTACATTTCACAGAGTGACTTTAGGAACTCTGGGGTTTGAGTTCAGTAAGCTGAAAAAGTACAGAATATTTACTATGTGAAGGTGGATATTTTAGAATTCATCAACAGGATATGGCAAAGCTTTTGTGTAATTTAAACTTAAAATAAGGTGTAGCTTCTGGGTGATACCAGTAGACATGCTAATTCGGACAGGGGAAAGCTCAGGAGGCCTCAGCCCTAGACAAAGTGGGCATGCTGTGAGTTGGAAAAATGTCTTCTTCCGCAGGGAAGAGCACACAAATTGATTCTCCAAAACCAAATCGTCAGTTCTGAGTTCAGACATACAAGTAACGTGGACAAAGCAGGTTGCATTTATGTATTTATGTACCTGTATACGTACACACACCAGCAATTTTTAAAATTTTAAAAATCGATGAATGTAGAAGAAAGCAAGAGCAGTGGAATGCATGCAAATGTTGGAGGGAGGGAAAGCAAGGGGGAAATGATGTAACTCATCTCAATTAAAAAGAAAGTGATAAAAAATGAGGTCAATGTGTTGTGGGCCCTAATGCAGGCGTTAGAATTCTGTGATTATTTTAATGCATTCAGTTGTACATCCTGTGAATCATGTGCTGTGCCACTGGAATTGCAGCATGCTCCTGAATGTGCAGGTGCCTGGCTTAATTGAGATAAATGACGCTGCTGGGTGTTCTGAAGTTCTGCAAAAAAGTGTAAGTGAAATGGAGTAAGTAAACACAGTAATGACCTAAGGAAAAGTAGACGTGGTTGCTAAGTTGCACAGGGCTCAGGGAAACTAGGAATATAAGGAGCCTGAACTTGATTTAGGGATGGTTCAATATTCATTCATGTAATAATGCATATGTGTGTAGTTGTAATCTTACACAATATCTAATAGACATTGTGGTAATGGTTTCGGTGGTAGATCTTTAATTAAAACAACCCATTGAGTTTTTGAGTGTGTGTGTGTGTGTGTGTGTTCAAACGAGGGAAAATAAAACTAATTCTTTACTGAGTTGCAAAAGATGAGAAGTTTCATTTTAACACTATGATAGGATTGGCAATCATGGTCTTTGTACATGGTTTACACCATAATGATATGAGATTGTGGAGTATAAAGGAGCCAGAATCCAGCTAGCCACACAGCTAGTGTGAGAAGAAAGTGGATTGAAGATGACAGCTCATTTGTGGTGATGTTTTCGGCAGGGATTGTGTCCACACAAACTGAGTTAACGCAGTAGTGAAAGTGTCAATGCTTGTAGGGCTTGGAATGCGCCCCGGAAGCAGCTGTGCCACATAGACTGTTGCCCAGGCTGCTCTAGTGCTGACAAACTCCTTTTCTAGTTACATATGTAGTGACTGTCTCAACCGGGACTTCCCCAGGTTTACCTGACACCCAAGACTATTGAATGTTCATTATGTGTTGTAAATGTGCTGGAGTCACAGAGGCAGCAGTGAAGGACAAGGCCCCCCACAGCTCTTCCATGTTCTGACTGAAGTGATGGCACCAGGAAGCTCAGTGTGGGGATTTCCTCATGAAACACTCCTCAGGGCTGAAAGGAAAGGCATGCTCTGCTCTGAGAACAGACAGTTCCAACAAAACTGAATCTTAAATAAAATACATAAAATAATATTCGGGTTGAGCTGACAGTCATTTTCAAATGTAAATTTTTCTTGAGACAGCATCTCATAAATCCCACTTTGGGACTAGGCATGTGACTGGGGCTAGCCTTGAAGTCCAAATCCTCCTACCTCCCAGCCTGACTGATAGGTATTGAGGTTTAGGTGTGAATCACTTCCAGCTTTCCATGTAGAACGTTTAATTCAAGTATTTAATAAAATGCATGAATATGTTAATGTTTTGTTTTCCCTTTTGGTATCATGGGTACACTGATGATCTGTGCCTGTTTAGCCTTGTTCCTTAGATTTTAGTGTGGGAGAAAGAACAGAGGGGTGAGATTTAGCCACTTCTATTGGAAAAGACTCAAACTCTCTAGCATGTATTTTCTTTATCAGTAATATGGTAATGGCAATCAGTGCTAGTATAAATTAAGTTTGGATTTCATAATTTGATTAATTTCTATTTCTTGATGAGAGGTGACTTGTATTCTCTTCTGGATGACAGTTTATACCAAATGTCCAGTCCACTTCAAATTAAAATAAACTCACTGAGAATACTTCTTAAGATTCAGGGAAGGATTTAATTTATCGCACAGGAACTTTTGACATGTCGTGTAATTAATTCCTTCTTGGGCAGCCTCCTCAGAGTGCAAAGTTCAGCATCCCCATTTCCCATTAGGTTTCTGTGATCCCTGAGGATCTGATGGCAGCCTGGGGTTCATGTATGGGGTGTGGGGACAGCAACAAGGAAATTTGTTGGCCCATACCCTGTGATATTGTTGTTCAGGAGGCTGAGGCAAGAGGATCTCTTGAGTTCCAAGCCTTCTTCGGGTACAGAGAAAGACCCTGTCTCAAACAGAACAAAGCAAAAGGCAACAGAAGTTTATACTGTAATTGTGAACCTTGGCAAAAGAAGGTGGCTAGAAAGTTACTGATGACTGAATTCCACATGGCAGGGTAATTTTGGATTAATATTGACTGCAAGATTGAGTGGCATCGCTGGGGCCTCGGTAAGAACTAGAATTAAAATGTCATACAAAAAAAAGTTCAAACAGACGCCCATCTTTTGTTAGTGAGATCTCTTCAAATACAAGATTACCAATAGCAAATTACTAGGCCAAAATGACAGAGGTTGTGGGCTGTGTTATTGTCTGGTGTTTTCTAAACACTTGGTGAATGATAAAAAGAAAAAAAAAATTAGGGATCAGAATTCTTTTTTTAACATTTTAAAACTTTCTTCTGAAATCACTGTAATTTGACATATTGAATTGGAAAACTTGTCCAGTAGATAATAGTTCACAGGGTTTATAATGCATCAAGGCCTTTATAAACACTTCCAGTAGAACTGTTAAGTGCCATCCCCAAAGCCATCTTTTCATCTCTGCTCCACTAGCATGAATTCTTCCATGCCTTTATCACTATGATGGGCTGAAATCCCTCTGAAGTAATGAGCCAAAGGCTAGCATTCAGAAGGCAGAGGCATGAGGATCACCACCAAGTCTTGGGCCAGTCTGCTCTGGTTAGGGAGTACTGGGCCAACCAGTACTTCATAGCATGTTGCTAGAGTTTTCTCTCTGAGTCCTGCCAAGCCCTGGCAGTCTGACAGACTACTTATAAAATAAACACACACTTATATTGCTTACAAACTGTATGGCCATGGCAGGCTTCTTGTTATCTAGTTCTTCTATCTTAACCCATTTCTATTAATCTATACATTGTCACGTGGCTCGTGGCTCACTGGTATCTTACATCTTCTTTGTCATGGCAGCAGCTGGCAGTGTCTCCCTGCCTCAGCCTTCCACTTCCCAGAATTCTCCTCTGCTTGTCCCGCCTATACTTCCTGCCTGGCTACTGGCCAATCAGTGTTTTATTTATTAACAAATTAGAGCAACGCATTTGACATACAGAGCATCCCACAGCAATAGCACACCTGTCTGAAAAACAGTTTACAACAATGAGGGAAAACAAAGCCAAAGTGAGTCTTTCCCCCTCGAAGGTGCTTCGTCACAGAGATGAGAGATGTAGCAAATACTCCATTTTAACATACAAAAACTGACTGGAGCTTAGCATCTTCATTGGTAGTCACTAAATACTGAGTTCAGAACTCATATCCATATGTTTCTGAGTGAACTCATTCTATTAACTCTGAGTAAGTACTTGGTAATTGTTCATTGATAGAATAGAAAAAAATGCTGTGTTGGTAATCGAATTTGAAACAACACACGTGACTGTCAGATCATCCAAAATCCTTGTAGCATGCTGTATCCTTTAGAGTATATTTAAAATACTGTCCCCTCTGTCTCGCCTTTCAACCAACGACCTCTGTTGGAAGGGATCAGTCAGAAGATTGGTTAGTGGTATGGAAGTTCAGCTATTAAAGGTGTGTCCTTGTAACTGCAAACCTCTAGAAAGTGAAAAGATTGAGAAGAATCTAGAAACAGCCAGAGGAATTCTTTTAGTTTAAACATTTGTGGAGCTGATTAAGTTTGAAAATAAATATTGTGTGGTGATTCAGCATTCCGCTGAAACACAAGTTGTAACCAAGATCAACATGCAAAGGGAGAGGCAGAGCAGGGAGTGAAGTTGGGTGAGCTTAAACACACTGTTTGCCTTCACTGTGATCTGTGAAGTTATGTTTTAGAGCACATATTAATATATTATCATGCTGTTACCCAAATGGTTAGCAAAAAGTACAGTTTAAGGATCTACAATAATATATTCTCCATTCACAGCAATTAAAGGTGTTATATTTGAGATTAAATATTTTGTTGTAAATTAAGTAAAAGCTACAACTGCCAATGAAATCATTACTCCCTAAAGTGAAAGACTATGACTAACTAATTAATGAGTGAATAATTAATTAATGAATAATTAATATATTATTGCTAGAGATTGAACCCAGGGTCTTCCACGTGTTAGGTAAGTACCCTACTACTGACTACTATCTTAGTCCCAGGATACCCTACTTTTAGGTAGGCTTTCATAAACAATAGTCTATTTAAACTCCAATAACTCTTCTGTAGGATTAAATACAAGTGAATTGTGTTACAGAAGAATGATTCAAAATGAAACATAGAGACCCACATATGTGCATACACATAAAATATTCACATAAACACATGAAGTCATAAACTATTATAAAACACTGCTACAGCAGAAGCTGAATAGATTCATGTCCTTTCTAAGTGGATATGATAGATGTATGTGAAAATTGTAAAGAAATCTGGTGTCCAGATGTAAGTTTCCTGGGGTTAGATGCAAAACCTTCCGTGACAGCTGGAGACACAAAGGATGCTAGGGCGCAGATGATGGCAATAAGTTCACTCCGCACAGAACCTCCTGACAGCCAGAGACTCCGGCTCTCATCTCATTGCACTGTCACCTGCTGGGCCTCTAAACGTGACAGCAAACTTTCTTCAAGAAGTTTCATTTCATTAAGTTTAACATAAATGCCACTCAGACTCCCAGGCTTCTCCTAAGCATCCCCTTATGGCTGCTAGATGACCAGGGCCCCTGTGGACAACAGATCCACATTGCACATACTCCAGTCTGTGCTGCTTCTGCCAGTATTCTTTTAGTCACAAAGGTAGGCTGGCTAGTTTTTAAGATGCAAGTTAGAATCATTTTGGAAGTGGAACCTCATAAGAGAAAATGCCCCCCCCCGCCCCCGACTGAGCCTGTGGGCAAGCCTGTGGCACTCTCATTTTGTGTTTTGTTTGTTTGTTTTATTGTGTATGCTTGAAGATTGAGGTGGCAGGGCACAGCTCACACTGGTTTGTACCACCACATGGTTCTGGGTGCTGTTAAGCAGCACTCGTTTGTGGTGTTTGCATCAGTTCCTGCCTTTACTCACCAGGATGGTGAACTACAAGATCTAAGCTGAGAAAAACACTTTCCTCCCCAAGTTGCCTTTGGTCATGGTGTTTTATTACTGCAATAGAAACCCTGACTAAGACAAAAAGTGGTACCGGAGATTGAAGTGTTCTGACAGACCTGGCCATGTTTTGGCGAAGATTCTGGAAGGATTTGGGAGCATGGAAAATCAACTGGGTGCTCGGACTCAGTGGGGTATTCTGTGGAAGTTTGGAAGAAAGAATGTGGAGAGCGATGCAGATGGTGGCGGCTTGTGAAGCTTCAGAAGGAGATTTTTAGAGTCCCTTAAGGACTCTCCTGGGCCATTTGTGTGATGTTTCGTGTTAAGACTCTGTGGTGTCTGGTCAGTTGGAGCTGAAGAATCAGTTGTGATTAAGAAGACCCCAGCACGACTGAAGTAAGTCCTTTGCTTTGCTGGCACAATGGATGCTTATTCAGCAGGGACTAGAGAATCAGCTGTGATTAAGAAGAGGCCAGCATCTTCTGGGAGACAGAATCTTCTGGGAAGTGTTTCCTCATGGTCAGCATATGGATGTTGTGATCCAAAGGTGGCAAAGGTTGTACCTTGTGCTGGCAGCCAAACTTGGTAGTATAAGAGTCACCCATGAAGGCATGAAGGTTTCATAAAGAGAAACTGAGGCTTGGCATTATGTGGTGGGGCTGAAGTCTCTGGAGAGAGGCTAGGACAGACCATTGGCAAGTGAGCAGCCTCAGTTACAGTGAAAGGCTTAGGATTAAAGGGGTCATGGAGAGAGGATGAAGCTTTTCATTATGGGGCAGGGATAGAGGCCCTGGAGAGAGCCCAGGGGAGTGTAACCTGATTGCAGTGCAGATCAGAGCATTATGGAGATACCAATGCTATGGGACTACCAACCAAGGCCTGGAGTGGAGCTGGCTTGAGCCTAGGGAATCACACAAATATGTGCTGAGGAGGGTGGGGCCAGAGAACTGGCCGCAAGCCCTCTGGAGGAGCCCAGAAGACTGTGAATGAATCTGGAAGTCTGACACTGATCTTCATTTTGGTTTTTCTTTGATTTGATTGTGACCATGCCCTGGTTCTTCTCTTTTGAAATAAGAAAATACTCAACTAATTTTGATTTTACAAGGGCCCAAAGTTAGGAGACTTTAAAGGCTATTTTGCATTTTTAGAGAGACTAGGATATTTAGAGACTTTGGATATTCTGAAAAGACTGAACCTCTTAATTGAATTTCTAAAGACTGTGAACTTTCAAGTTTATAGCATGTTTTATTTTGTGATATTTATTAACATGACATTTTGGAAACAACAAAAAAGAAGGTTATATTATAGTATGTGATATGCTTGTGTGCCAAATTGACATGGGGCCTGTTCTACTGGCTAATTTCATGTCAACAAGCTTGAGTCATTTTGGAAGAGGGGACCTTAGGAGAAAAAATGCTCCCAGTAGATTGGCTTGTAGGCAAGCCTGTAGTGCATTTTCTTGATTGAAGATTGATATGGGAAGGCACAGCTTACTGTGGGAGGTGCCACAATGTGGGCAGGTGACCCTATGTGTAGAGCAACTGAACAAGCCATGAGGAGCAAGTCAGTAAGCAGCACTCCTTGGTGGCCTCTTCACCAGCTCCTGCCTCCAGGATCCTGCTTTGACTTCCTTTGCTGATTTCGCTAGATGATAGACTACAATCTGTAAGATGAAATAAACACTTTGCACCTCAAGCTGCTTTGGGTCATGGTGTCTTATCATAGTGATAAAAACTGTAAGGCACAATTTGACTTTGATGTTTCAGGAGTTCTTTCATTTTGAGTTGGTGAAGAATGGAGTTGGTGGGGTCAGAAGGATGAATGTATGTGTATTTTTTATCCTTAGCCTGCTTCATCTCCAATATATTCTATCTGGACACGTTGAGCTTGTGGGCATTCACTGCCTCTGATTTCTTCCAAGCTTACACTTAGTAGACATAGCATATGGGAAGACAAGAGAGATCTAGATTCCAGGCAGGCACTTTAATGTGTAAGTGGTCTGCACTTGGCTGGTAGCTAAACTCCCATTTTCTCTCCTCTCTTCTGAGGGAGTGTTTTATTTTCTATGAAATGGAAATACTGGGTCAAAAGGCACATAGTTGGAGTATGTAATGCTTTAACTCAAGAGTTCTGTTCTAGTTCCAAAGAGTAAGGAGTAAAAGTCAGATTAAGTGCAGGCACCTTGAGGGCAAAAATGACTTTTTCTACTTTTATTGTGTTCTCCCTGGCCTGGTTATTTCTCTGCATATCATATTTCCTTAGCTTCCTTAATAGAGTGTTGAAAAACTAATGGATAATAGACATAGTAATGAAATATCTACTGCTAGGGACTTCCTTTTCTACTTCATATCTATAAGAACCTAAACTGAGTCCTCAAATATCCAGGCTTTCATCAGAAAATGCGAAGCTGGAATACAAAACAAACAAAAACACTTTACAAAGAGAATATCGATCATTTGAAAATGCTATTCAGTTATAATAAGAGCGTGGGCATATCTACATTTCAAATTTGTTTTTCTAAACTGCCTAGGAATGCATTTCATACAGTAAAAGTGCTCAAGACATTTTTGTTTTTATGCATTGAATTAGGCGCTAACAGCACTTGTGTTAATGAAGGAAGTTGATGAGGCAGCAGTTGGGCAGTTACATTCAAGGTCATAATCCTCCTTAGTGGTTTAGATTCAGGCTTTATTTGAAGTATCGGGTGGATACATTTGACCTGCTTATGTGTAGATGTTCCTGATGCCCCCTTCTTGTATCATGTAGGACAGAAATTCCTACACAATACAGCAATGATTATTTTATCGATAAAGCAGAAACAGCAACCTGCCTACATTGTTTTTATTCATGAACTTAATCTTCTGGCCTACAACAGGATCATCTCCCAAAGGAAGATACAGCACCAAAAGTATTGGTAGGGGTTAGAGAAAGCAGCAGTAGAGGAACTATTTCCTAAACAGCATGCACACAGACACATCTAATAGAAAACACTTGGGACTGTGTTTAGTCAAATCATGAATGTACCAAAGAGTCTTACATGGATTGAAAATGCAGTACAATAGGGGGGAATCAGAATGGGGGTATTCAGTAAGCCTAGACTAGATTCTCACTTGTGCCAGGCACACATTGGTTAGCATTACATGCACCAAGAAGTGATATCTGGCTTATGATTATAAAATATTTATAAAATTTTGAAGAGGGATGACTGACCTCTATAGTAATTACCCAAGATGATGACAAGTCCTGAAAGAACTTCATTAAACTTAAAGGAGTTACTTTCTGAATTAGGTGAGCACTGCTGAATACCAGTGTTTTGATAACTAATGGGCTACACAGTCTACTTAGTATAGTTAACACTTTCTGGTTATATTCTCTAAGAAAGCATTCTAGGTGATTTGGGACAAAGGCAATACATCAAAATGCTTATAATTTATTAATAAGGATAACAGGGAACATGAATTTTTTTAATTTGCATGATAGACAATTTGAAATACTCTTACTGGGAGGCACATTTGCAAGGTTAGATATTGTGAAGTCTAATTTTTGGGTGCTGAAAAAAATTAGGTTCTTAAACAGAGATTTAATTAGACCTCAAAAATATGCAAAGCAATTTTCCCTGGTTCCTAACATCTTTCAGAATTAATTATAGATTCCCCTACTTGTTCTAAAAAGCATTATATATCATGACCCAAATCCACCTAATTTCTACCCTTATCTCTCCAGACTGCCTGTGTATATGCCCAATAAAATAAAATTTACATTCCTATTCCCTAACTACTCTGCTTTCTGACACAGTACATTGCCTATGCACTGGGATATCATTAACTTTACTAGACTTTTGTCTCTTTCAAGGTGGGAGTCAATGCCTCCAACCTTATTGGATTTTTATTCATCTTTGAGGATTTTAGTTGCTTTTTAGACTCATTATTGTAATGTACAAGTTGTTCAAAGGAAAAATATTCAGATCTCTCTCTCTTTCTCCCTCTCTCTTTCTCTCTTTCCCTCTCTTTCCTCACTCCCTCCTTCCTTCTTTCTTTTTCTTCTTTGTCACATAGAACCCCAATTTTTTGTTTTGTTTTGTTTGTTTTTGTTTTGATGGTAGATGTGCTCATCTCTGGCTTGGACATTACATTATGTGAAGCAATTGCATGGATGCTGAAGGCCAAGGATAAAGAGGAACTTGGTGTGCTCAATGTGAGACTTCAGATGTTCAGCCGGGTATCTTTAGGAAGCAGTTAAATCTAGAAGTCTAAAAGAAAGCTGTTCTATAAGTTTTCCTGGAGAGGGATGAAGCCTAGACTAGACTCCAGCTCTAATTCTAAGCCACTTGTGCCTGGTGAAGGTGATCTGTCTAAAGAAAGGACTGGTTCCTCTTTTTGTTTCTTATTTTCTTCCTATTTCAGTTACAACAATTTGTGACTTTCTAAAACATCCACCAAGTGGATTTATTGACTGAGAGTAGCTCTGGGGTATGGGAAGTGATGATTATGGTTTAAGAAAAGAAATTCTGAAAGCCACACGATCCTTTGTTCAAATCATTGACACATTCTCGCCTGCTTTATTTTTCACTTTAGATTAGAAAGACACATTATTTAAACTGTGATGGCTAAGTTGCTCATTCTTAAGAAATAGTTGATCTTTTAGGTTTCTGTTATATAGTGAGGAATAAAAACCAAATGTGTACAACCTGTTTATCAGAGGTTCTGCTGCATCTAAGAAGCTAGGAAAGTAAATGACATTTATTTGCTGCTGCTGCTGCTGCTGCTGCTGCTGCTGCTGCTGCTGCTACTACTGCTGCGCCTGCTGCTGCTGCTGCTGCTGCTACTGCTGTGGCTGCTGCAGCTTCCTCAACTACCCCACAGGCACCAACAGCCCCTCCCTATCATGATCCGGATCATTGTGCTGGGCTCTTTTCCTAGTGCATCCACGTGACATGGGTTGACAGTAGGAGAAAGGTATTCTAAAAGAAAGGCCTTTAGCCCCTTCTAGTAAATGGTATATGAGTCTCTTGAATATGTTTCTTCCTAAACATGGGTGTCTATTTCAAATACTGATAATTACAAAACTCTTCTCCCCTTCTCTAAGAAAATAAGAATATGTAAAATTCTAAAAATGAGGAACAAAAACAATGCTTCCCCTCTCTTTATATAACTTCAATATTTTGTGCTACAGTAAAATTCTAGCAGGATTTTCACTCATGTATTTTGAAGATATACTTTAAGTTATTTTTGAAATCTGCTATGGACCAAATGAATCACCTTGCAAGTCAAAAGTGCCTTTATATGCATGTTCATCCATGATCCCAGAAGATTCTTTTCCAGTCTAAATAACAGAACTCAATATTAAAGAATTAATAGTGATAAACATACAAACTAGTATTCATTAAAGCTGTTGATTAAATGCGTTCAGAATTATGAAAAGGCTGTCTGATTTGTGTTGATGAGATATTGTTGTCATACTTAGAAAACACGGGAGTGTCTACTCTATCATAATGGCTATATGGAAAGACAGGCTATCTCTTTATGGTGCCTTTCATCATTGACTTTTCAGAGATCATTATAGTTTCTATGGATCTCTGAGAGAATGGAAGGATAGGTGGAATAAAGATGGATGGTTTTCCTGAGGGAGAGGGAGGGGGGAGGGAAGGAGGGAGGAAATAAATATGTGTAACAATGCACTTAAGGGAAGGCACAGGGAGCTTGAGAAACAGGCGCTCATATTTGTTGCATTGGTTAGGAGACTTTATGTTTCTCATTTTTCTGAGAAAATATTGACAGAAAATTTCTATAAATCATGAGCAAGAATGGCAGTTATTAGGACTACAAATTGAAACAGGCAGAGAAATTTTGTTGCATAGCAAACAGGAAAATAAGATACATATTAGAAACTGTTTTAGAGAGGTTTAATTTAGAAATACACACAATGTCATTATATTAAACAACAGATTGGTTATCCCTTAACTCTAAAATCATCATCTCAAAACTTAAGAATGTCTAATGATCATCATCCAATCCTAATTCACCACTTGACAATGACTAAGTCTTGTATATTAAAAGGAAATTCATTTTTTGTGTATTCTTAGAAGGTATTTTAAAATAAAGTCAGGAAGAAACTGAGTTTTACTGGAAAAGGAAGCAACCTGTAAAGCTTTTGATTTTCTTAGACTTAAAAGGGAAATAAAACAAGTTAGCTGTTACATAGCACTTTTAAGAATGAAAGGCCATACGTGGGGCACATGTGTAGCGCCATAGAAGTACTACAGCCCAGGCTATACAGACTCATGCCCTGAAGAACTGTGTGTCTTTAGAGAATTTCCTTGCTGTCTCTAAACACACTGTTCCCATCTGCAGAAATGTGTATTATGGGACTGCTATAGTATTGAATGTTACAAATGACACCATGGTTTTGTTTTGTTTTTGTTTTTGTGAGATAATCATATTGGAAAAGAAATCATAGTTCTTTGGGTTGCCAAAATTGCTTGCACACATGGTGGACTGATTCTATTTTTGTTCCAAAAAGTAGATAGTCATACCAGCTAAAGATGATCATAGCTTCAAATTAATACTATATTTCCCATTTCTTCAGCATTAGAGTTACTGTCAGGTGTTCAGTCACACACTCTCTTATTTAGAAATAACCACCACACTTAGACTGTGATTCCACTCATATGGGTTTGGAAAGAGCCCGGCTTTCTGATATTAGAGAGACAGTTCAGCTAGAGATGGGAGGCCTGAAGAGTGAAAGGCTTAACCATTCACACGACACGTCCTGGGTGTTCTACGTCCCATTTTCATTGTCTTTCCAAATGTGTTTGTTTTGAGGTGACTCATTCTGATCTTCACATCGCTCGTGTATTTTTACTTGCACAAACTCCCTTTAGTGTTCAATTCTATCCTGTGGTCATATTACTGATCCTTACTGCATTTCAGATGTAAGTAACATCAGTATACAGAACGGTATGTGGTTTTGCCCTGTTCACAATCAGAATGATAGGTTTGAAAGAAATTGATGTATAGGTCTTTAAATAAAAGCAAATGCTTCAGATGCATGGTTTGTTCATAAGGCAACCCTGCTGTCACAAGCAACAAAAACACAGTGCCCTGGATATTTAAGGCATCACTGCATGCAAAGCTGTCTCTATGGAAACCCAGTGTAGAGTTACTCCATGTTGAGTGCTAGTCTGCTCAAGTGAAATCTGGTGACCAATAGATTTAAAACCAACTGCAAAGTAGACTTTACAATTGGAAATTTGACAGGCTTAGTAAGTAAGATCATTTTGTCTGTTATTTTTGACAACACTACATCAAAGATTTAAATTTAGCTTCAAAGTTTCCATCTTGAAGAGAATGGAGATTGGATTTCTGGCACCCACAGGGCAGCTCATAACCATCTGTTACTCCAGTTCCAGAGGATCCAGTGGCATCTTCATACTCTGCAGGTTCTAGCTATGCATGAAGTACACTTACTTGCACACAAAAGGCTCATACAAATGAAATAAAATAAATGAAATCTTTTTTTATAAAAACATTACATTAACTTCAATGGGAATAAATATCAGTTACTAAGTAACTGATTTTGTAATGGGGAAAAGGTAAGACCCTAAGACTGAGAAATTAGGTAAGATTAATGATAAGCATTTTTATCTGACTTCTCATTCTTGATAATTATAATCACATAACTTGGGAGCAAATATTATAAACTTCAGTGAATTATTTTAAATAGGAAACTCTGGAGTCTGATATTTGAATTCCACACCTGTTTCAGTGCCATTTGCTATGTGGCCCAGTGTGCGTGTTGAAGCCACCTCTGCCGTATTTTTCTCGTGTGTATTTTGATAAGAATGGCACCATGTGTTTAAAGCACTAGTGGATTAAGAAAGATGTGGCTTCCATGTCACTTTGTTCCTTTATTCTTTATCATGCCCAACATTGATGACTTTCTTGTAAGCTGAACTGAAGTCTGGCATCAAGGTTCATTTTTTAGTTGTCAATAATATTTGGCCCTTTATTTGTGATATATGTGTTTACATGCATATGTATGTGTGCATGCATGTGGAAGTCAGAGGACAAACCTACTACTGTCCTCCCTAGGAAAGATGTCTACTTCTTTTGAGATCAGGTCTTTAATTGGCTTGTAGCCCACCAAGTAAGCTGAGCTGAGCACCAGGGATTCCCAGTCTCTGCCCATCCAGCTCCGCGATTATTTGCATGTGTCACCACATATTGCCTTTCATGATATAGCATATTATATTTAAATACAGCCATACAGTACATAGTGATCAAATTGTGGTAATTAGTATTGGTTTCTCCTTCAATGATATCCTTTCTAGGTGGTTTATCAAGTCAATTATACACTTCAAAATAACTAGAGCATTAGCTACCTTGAAAGCTTTCCCATGACCTCACTCCCATCCTGTAAAGATATGACTTTCTTTCCATTACATCCTAATGAAGAAAGAAAAGGGTGAGAATCTGTCATTATTGTGTTTGAGCTGACACTTAGCTGGGACTATCCAGGTATCCTGTCAACTGCTGCACTGAACTCTGCATGGACTCATATTCCTATGAGTTTAACAGAGGCCAACTGTAACATGTTTCTTGTGCACCAGGAAATGACGTGCCATGAGTGTATCACTCATTCCTCAATGAGACTGTTTGGAATCCTGGCACTAGTTGATCAGTTAATACCCAGTGTGCTACTCATATTGTCAGTCATTGCCTTGCTTACCTTAATGTAATTATATAGTAATTCAACTTTTACATGTGTACACACACACATAGATACACACACACACACACACACTCACATGTTCTATAACTATAGAGTTCTTAATATGATGGTTTCTAATTACACCATTTTCTGGAAAAATGACACAATTTCACCCTTCTTTGTGGTTGAATAAAAATTCCATTGCATGTGTACACAATATTTTCTCTGTACAATCACTTGATGATAGGCATCCAAGCTTATTATTGCGAACGCTGTTGCAATAAACATGAATGAGCGGTTATCTCTTGGTATGGTGACTCAAAGTTTTCATGTATATTCCTAGAAATGGTACAGATGGATATATGGTAGATAGATATACTTTTAGGTTTTTACGGAATCTTCATACTGATTTTCATTGTGGCCAGACAAACTTGCGTTCTCATCACCATGTGTAGAACTTAACCCTATGTCCTTGCTGGTGTCTGTTGTTGTCTGATGAACTACTTTTTGAAAAACAATATATAAGTAAGAACCCATCACCAGTGACTACAAATGTGAGAAAATCATGCCAGAGTAAGATTTGTTTAAATATAAAATAAATGATGGTTGGTACTGATCAATAATAACAGGTAACCTATTGAAGGAGATAATTAACTGAGATTGTATGGATGGTGAGTTCATTAAAGAAATGTGAATTAATTACAACGATGACTCAATACATTGCATATTTATAAGAATCATTAACAGGAAAAGGAAAAATCACACTTATGTGATCCTGGGCATAGAAGTTGTGCATCAGATGGCCTGGGTGTGCTTCTGGTTCACCCCTAAACTAGTTATATCATGAATATCTTATATGCAAGATAATGAGATGCAGGTACCTCTGAAATTGAAAAAGGGCAACTCTGTCTCTTTAAACAGG
Organism: Onychomys torridus; assembly: GCF_903995425.1. Taxonomy (NCBI): domain Eukaryota; kingdom Metazoa; phylum Chordata; class Mammalia; order Rodentia; family Cricetidae; genus Onychomys; species Onychomys torridus. The sequence continues at coordinate 54,256,566 of NC_050460.1, forward strand.
CTGTTCATAGTGCTGGGTGGTTACTCCCAGTTGCTTCAATTTTTTTTTTTTTTTTTGAATTCTATAGTGGAAATTTATTTGTACCTTTTTTTTTCTTTATTATTATGTGTTTTAAATTTTATACATCAGCCATGGGTTCCCCTGTCCTCCCCCCTCCCGCCCCCACCCCCACCTTCCCCTCAGCCTTTCCCCTCCCCTCCATTCCCATGTCCTCCAGGAACAAGGCACTCCTGGGGATTCATTTAAACCTGGTGGATTCAGTACAGGCAGGTCCTGTCACCTCCTTCCAGACTGAGCAAAGTGTCCCTGTGTAAGCCCAAGGTTTCAAACAGCCAGCTCATGCAATTTTGATGAAAGGAATTTAAATGATTTTAGTTTGTAATCAGTCGTGTGCAATCTGCAGTGAGTAGTGCTTTCAGGGGACTTCTCTGCTTCTATGTTCTAAGACTGTCTCCTCTACACAGAACACAAGGAAAGCCCATTTTCCCTGGGCTCCTTGCTAACTAGGATACAAGTCAGCAAATAATTCTGTTTAGAGATAGTGTGATGCCCAGATTTCTCTTTAAAGATAAAGATAGAAATGCATGAGGTAGAGCTCCAGCCTGACTTGTTAGTCACTGGGATACTACACAAATAGCCTGGTAATTTAGGATTAGTCTTCTAGAGGCCTTCAGTATAAATGTTGCTTCTTCATTGGACTAAAGTTGGTCACTTCCTAAGATAAATTTTTATTAATACTATTTCTTTCACCAGGATGCATTTTTTTGGTGTTGTTTTATTTTGTTCTGGAGTCAGAAGTCTCACTATATATAAGCAAGGCTAGCCTTCAAGTCACTAGTTGACTCAAGCTGGCCTTAAATCCATAGGAATCCTGATGCCACAGCCTTCTGAGTGCTGGGATCTTAGGCATATACCAGGCTTCTGGTTAAGACACAATTTTAAAAACTAGTTATGCCGGGCGGTGGTGACACATGCCTTTAATCCCAGCACTCAGGAGGCAGAGCCAGGCGGATCTTTGTGAGTTCAAGGCCAGCCTGGTCTACAGAGCAGGAAAGGCTCAAAGCTGCACAGAGAAACCCTGTCTCAAAAAAACAAAACAAAACAACAACAACAACAGCACAAACCCCCAAAACTAGTTACACATACACAATGCATACCAGCCACTCTCTGCTTTCTGACATTCTTGTCTGCCTCTCTCTTCCCACAAACCCTTCTCTTTCATTCATGCATATTCATTTTGTTTACCTTTGTTATTGAAAAAATAAGCATTGTGTTTTATTATTAAAATTACTTTCCCATTGATATAATCTCAAACATTTTTCAAAATGGAAAGACAGTCCTCACTCTTAAGTTTTGCATTAGCAACTTCAAACTCAACCAGTCAGAAAACATAAACACTTAAAAACAATGTATCTGTACTTGGAAGGCATAGTTTTTTTTTTTTTTTTTTTGTCATTTCTCATTCAGCAATACTGTACAGACTATTTCACAACATTATTCATTGTGTTCTAATTAAAACGAATGAGTAGATGATGATTAGTAGGATGTTTGCAGACAATATGCAAATACCACACCATCTTACACAGGGACTTGGCTTGACGAGATGTCATATCCCAGGGCTTCTGGAATTGGTCTTCTGTGGCTATAAGTGAATGGCTAATATTATAGGCATTAAAATCAGAAACTATGCAACCTTTACAACAAAGTAGATGGAATCTCCAAAATTTTATAGCAATATTCCTCAAACTTCACTCAAATATTTACTGATAATGATTTTAATTTTCTGTTTAACTTTAATTCACTTTATAGAACTTTTAATTAACTTTATATAACTGCTATTATGTAAAGGTATGTTGCTTCACTGTGACAAAATGTCTGAGAAGGGCAACGTGAGAAAGGGAAGACTGAGTTTGGAACTTGCTTTCAGAGAGCTTCAGTCCACCCTGATGAGAAAGGCATGGGAGCATGAGACAAAGGCACCTCACATTCCCACAAGCTACAAGAGAGTGGCTGGAATTGGAACCCAGGTCCTAAGCTTCAAAGGCATATTCCAGTGTCCTGTTTCCATCATACCTCCTACCATTCTACAGCCTTCCCACAGCACTACCAGCTGGGAGCTATGTATCCCAAACAGGAGCCAGTTGGGGACATTTTATACTCAAATTATCACAGTTACAAAAAGATTTTTGTAGTATATCACAATTTACATCTTTCAAAGATTCAGATTGTTGCTCTACGTTTGGTATTGCATAAAATCCCAGTTTTGAAAGTTATAGTTTTATTCTAATAAAGAAAACTAAAAATATTAAAATAATGCTTATGATATAAACTTAGAAATACTATAATTCACTTATACTGTTCACAGGAGGGCAAATACTAAGTGGTCAGAAGGAGCTACATGCTTTGTTTCCTGAGCTTCCCTTTGCAACACCAAACAGAACTGCTCAAAAGCACAGAGAACTTCCTTTGAGGATCTGCTTTTTAATGCTTTTAACATTCAAATCTCTCTGTCTCTGTCTATCTTACTCTGTCATCACTCTGTCTCTTTGTCTCTCTCCCCTCTCTGTCTCCCCTGCATGTATGCCAGTCACTGTGTGGGTACCTGTGGCCTAGAAGCCCAGATGAGGGTGTTGGATCCCCTGAACTGTGGTTTCAGGTGGTTGTGAGCCATCATATTGGTGCTGGGACCCAAACCTGTGTCCTCTGGAAGAGCAGCCAGTTCTTGTAACTGCTGGGCCGTCTCCCCAGCTGTCTCTTTTCTCTCTTGATAATGGGAATACATATGACTGACTGCTAAGACATCATACATTGATTTCAACTTGGGCGAGAAATGGCTATATTTGAATAATAATTAAAAATTCAGTGACTACAGTGTGTTTAATAGCTTTATTCATTTGTAAACATTCTATATTTAATGCAGAGTTTATATTTCTACATTTTCCTGGATTTCAGTTACTGCTAGAAAGGGCTTTTACATTTTGGAACGTTTCTTTCTCTATGTCTCTGCTTTGGTGTGTTTTGGTTGCTCCTTGCCTCTGTATCTGTCTTTATGTTTCTATTTCTGTTTCTCTATCTTTGTCTCAGTGTCTTTCTGTTTCTATATCTTCCTCTTGGTGTGTATTTCTGCTTCTCACTTTTATCTGTTAGGAAATTTTACAAACTTGTTAAATTAAAATCTCTAGCTAAATATGATGGCACAACCTATAATCTCAGCACTCCTGTGGTGGAGGGAGACAGGAGGATTCCGGTAAGTTCTGGACCAGTCTGGGCTCCTTAGTGAGACCCTGACTCAAATAACAACAATGCAATTGATTGCTTTAGAACACTGCTTATTTCAAAGAAAAAGTGAACATGGAGACTAAGAACATTACCCAATGATACAATCTAGAGTTAATTAGACACAGAGAATTCTTCTTCTCCTTGTTCTTCTTGTATTATTATTATTATTGTTGTTGTTGTTGTTGTTGTTAAAGTAAAGGGTTCTAGCCCAGCATGCCAATGTCCCACACAGATCAATTATACTGTGCTTTGGAGTGGAAACGGAGGATACCATTAGGTTTCAACAAACTTAGGTAATTTTCCTCTATTGAATAAACTGCTTACATAAACCTTTAGTGGGAGACAGGTGCTAGCCAACACTTTGGTTTCTGTAATTTTTCTTTTCAGTCTCTTCATGGATGCCATGTTTTAATTAATCATTATATTGAAAGCTTGAAGGAGTCCAAAAAAAAAGAGACAAAAACAGCACATCTTTATGTGTTTCTCTTATTCTTATGCACTCTTGTTTTATACCTTATCTTTCTCAGAATCATTCCAGGTAAGGAGATCATTGGAGTAATAAATAGACATTCTATAGAGAAAACGAGGAATTACATTAGCCCTCCTGCTATAGTTACTGTGGATTTGGAGTGTTATGTACTGTACTGCTTATATTTACCATTTAATTATCTCCATACTAATTCATTAGTATTTCTCCAGCAGTGCCTTACCTTACCAAATAGCAGTAATAACAGTTCATGGCTCTGTTGCTGAAAGTACACCATTGAGACTACCTTGTAACAAGTGTGCCACCTATGGTAAAATACCCAGACGTAATAGCTCATAATGAGTGGAGCCTCAGACACACAATAAAATAATAACATATGATATATAAGCATGCATAGCATGAATTAGTGAAATGCGTTTGTTTCTGGTAGGTTAACTCATTAATCAAATAGGTCTTAACAATAGCTTAAAGCAATACACATTTACTGTTACCATTTTAGAGTTTATAATTCTAACTTTTAAGTGGTCGGCCAGGTTGCATTTCGTCCAAGGCTGCTGTATCCTTGTTCTTCTTGGATTCTAGAGGTCTGCTATATTCTTCAACTGATGAACCATCTTTCATTGCTCCAGTCTCTTGATTCCCATACCACAGCTTTCACTGCATCATTTTTATAAGGATTCTACTTAGGAGCTGGGACCCACCCACATACTCCAGGGAAAGTGTTTCACCTCAATGTCATCCACTACATCTGTCTATAAAGTCCCCTCGACTGTCTAAGGTACCACTTTCAGGTATTTGGCGAAAAGGATGTGCACCCCCCTGGGGTCACTGTGTGGTCCACTCCGCATGGGTATGTAGGGAGGGAAGCATTCAGCCTTGTGAGGTAGAAGCATGCTGAAGGTTGCATAGTAGTGACCTCTGCTGAGATAAACCATCAAGTACGAAGAAGAGCAAGCATGAAATAGCTCATCATGGGGTGATCACGACTCTTCTCTCGAGTCACTGATAGGGAAACTTTAATCCAGACATTGGCTGAATCCAGACTTTCATAGCGCTTGTTGTCAGAGGGTGAGACCAGCTCATGAGAGTCCAGTGATCACTACTGCCCCCTGTTGGTCCTGCTGCTAATGAGAAATTGGAATCAGGCCTGCCCCTAAGACAAGAGGTAGAAATGGCTATTAAGCAACCACAATTCCATTCCAACCAACTTTTTTCTGTGTGTGCATGTATGTGTATGTGTTAATTTTGGACTCCAAAATTCCTTCTACCTTAGCTGCTTTCCCCATCATCCTTATATTTCAGAGTTAATACTTACAAAAATCTGATACTCACTAAGCTTGGTGCCATTCACCTTTAATCCCAGTCCTTCAGAGACAGAGGGAGGTGGATCTCTGTGAATTTGAGGCCAGCCTGGTTTACATAATGAGGTCAAGACATACAGAGCTACATAGAAAAACCTTGTCTCAAAAACAAAACAAAACAAAACAAAACAAAATAGACAAATTAATGAAAACCTGACAGTCATTATTTTATCCTCCCTACTGGTATATGTGTGTGTGAGTGTGTATGTGGGGTCTCTAAGGCTATCATTATTTCTGTCTTGCTGAGCACAGGGTTGAGAAACTGCTTTCTCTCTCTGACACGAGTCTAATTTCTCTGTAAATACACTTGACTCACTTACCTAATGCTAACGACACTGCTTGGGCAGTGGAGGCTAAAAAGACGTGGTGTGAGTGGGCTTTCCCCTTAGTCTGTGCATCAACTCCTCTTATAGAATAGCACCATTACCTAGTGTGGAACCGAAACTTCATGGTTTACTTTCTGAACCAAAGTTCTAACACTCAAGGGTAGAGCCAGGTTTGTGTTTTGTAGATGTTGCAACCCCTGGAAGTTCTTCAGATCATGCCAAAGTAATCAAGACTGGCCCTGTCTGCAGCTGAAGGCTTTGAACTAGAGTCCAGTGTGATTGCATCTCCACTGGAAGATGAGAACAGGGTGCAGAGGTGAACCACAGCACAGATTAGTCAACGAGAACTTCAGGAAAATGAAGAAGTGAGTGATCTTCAGGAAAGAAAGCACAGACCGAGTTATTTGACCCTTTAGCCAACATCTCATCGGCCTGCCCCAAACATGTTATTTTATGAGTCCACAACATTTCAAACTTGTCATAATTAATGCTGTACTGCCATGTGGTATACAAAATAAAATCTGAGATGCTGAGTGCCATTGCTTATAAAGTACAAGGTTAAGTGGTGTTTGGTTGCTAGAAAAATGGCAAGGTGCGATGCACTGGCTGAGGGTTAGTCTATGTTTCTTACAATTACAGTGTGTGATGATTCCAGTGATGAACTTCTGAGAGTGGGAGAATGGCATGGGTGGGAGAAGAGTTGGGTATGATTCATGCCTGATTCATGCATGTGTAGATGTGCCATAGTCCGCCATCTCATGGTTCAATTGTTAGATTAAGAAAAGAGAGCAAGTAGCCAGAGCAGGCTAGATCTCAACAGCACATCCTCCACATGGATCTTGGGGTCCTAGGATCATGTGACTGAATGAAGATTATTAATTTTGAGATTCATTGTTTATTGAGATTGCAGAATAAAAGAAATGAGTTTCCTTCAGCATAAGAAGGAAGTATCTATAAATGTCATCTGTACTGCTTTCTGTAGTGGTGGTAAATTCTAAGAAATCTGGAAAAGCTGATTATTTCAACAGAACATTCAGCATTTTTCTTCCATTTTACATGATTAGGTTTTATCGATACTTTGTGCAATGTTTGAAATTTGTACTTAGCAGCTATTCACTGAGAGGTGTAGAATGGGAAATATGAGTTAATCCAATAAATATAGGAATTCAAAATATGATTGATGAGTAGCTTAAAAATAAACATGAAGTGTTACAGGCAGGTGTTTCTGACCATCACACTGTAATTTACCAGTGGAAGTAGGTTGAATATCTAAAAATAGGAACTGGAATATGACAGTCAGCCTATAACAAAAACGTCATCTCAATTCATCAGGCTCAAATGACTGGAACTTTAGAAGTAGCTTGCATATCACTCAGTTGTGCTATTTATAAATCAAAGACTATCAGAGGACTTAGAATGCTAGGAGACATTATGCATTGACCACAGTATTTGGAAGGTTTTTTTTCCCCCCCAACCTGGAAATGAGTGGAAATCCCCTTTTGCAAATTGATCATCAGAAATACTGTGTAAATACACAGTTTTTGTATGACCTACAGTATTATTTGTTATTTTCATGCATTTCCTTGACATAAAGTACTTAGTTAGTAATTTAATAATCACTTTACCAAGAGAGCTGTGGGAATATCATGGGACGTAGCTCAGCTGTGTACTGATGCTGGCAATAGTGTCTAGATCTTTCTTTTCTAAACTTTGTCCTTTATAACAACAAGTAAATAGACTTTTATTTTTCTGGAATTTCTGCATAATGTCATACAGATAAATGCCTTTGTTTGTGCCAGATGGTCATAGGAATCTTTCTAAAACAGTTATGGCCTTTTAAGGGGACTAACATGGCAATCAGTGTCTCAACATCTTTATGGTTATTTTTATGGGCAATTGTCATGTACAGAAAGGCTTTTTAGCAGTCTTTTATAATAGTAATAAATAAGTCATACCTTCAAAGTTGATGAGTACACTTTTTATTGCTGTTATCCTTCAAGGTTGGGCCACTCAGGATCCTTGTTAGAGTTATACAGAGTTGTCGTCTCCTTTTTCTTCAAATTACACTGCACGTACTTCAGTTCCTCCCCATTTGCAAGGGCCACTTTGCTTTAATTTAGTGAAACTGGGAAAAGAGATGAAGTGTGTTTTTTTCACACACACTACTAAAAGTGAGCATCTTATAATACCTTTGTTTTACTTAAAAAACAAAAACAAAACCCATTGTTTCCATGAATGTTGTCTCATAGGATCAAAAGTCTCTTGAGAAGAATATGTCTTGGTTTTTGCTACTGGTTTTCCTCATAGAGTGCCAAAGGCATAGCTTTTTTTTTTTTTTTTTTTTTTTTTTTTTGTTGTTGTTGTTGTTGTTGTCCTTAATACAGGTCTGTTGACACTAGCCACGTCCACCATGCCCCAAGTTCAACTCTAGTGAGATCAAGATTTTGTATCTAAAGAGCAGTGCTGAAAAGGCCTGTTCCATGCCTACCTCCTTACCAAGCTTAGCTTCCTGGTAACTCCTCAGACAGTTGGTGATGGCAGCAAGTGTCTAGAGCATCTGGACTGGGGAGCAGCTGACTACTCCGTGCAAGTCCAGACTCAGTTTGTTCTTCTGCCTCTACTCAGCTCATCAAAGGCCCCCGGGAACCACTAAGAGAACTAAACAGAAGAACATTCATTTAGGAAGATGCAATCCTCCTGATGGGATTACAAACACATCTCTACAGGCATCAGACCTCAGATAAAGAACTCCCTGGAGCTCTTAAAGAAATCCCAGAGACTGCCCACTCTATGGGCTGCAATGTTGAGGACTATGCTTCATAGATGAAATCCGAAGTACTAAAGTGGAATGCCAATATAATTGTGAAGGGCAGATGAAAATATTTCAGCAAAGGTCCATATGAAAATTTAACCATTTTTTCCAGGATTTAGAAGCATTACAAGCATGTCCATGCTTTAGATAAAGGAGCCATCACTGTACACTTGTAGAGGGGTGTTTTGGTATTGCTAGTTTATCCTAGTACCTCATACTAGCTACTTCTCTTTTGCTGTGATAAAACACCATGACCAAGGGAAATTATAAAAGGAAGCATTTGATTGGGCTTCCAGTTCCAGAGGACCAGTGTCCATTATGTCGAAGTTAAGACATGGTGGCAGGAACAGCTGAGAGCTGGTATCTTGAACTCTAAGCAGGCAGCAGAACAACACACTGGAAATGACAAGTCTTCTGAAAACTCACATGCTCCCACAAGGCTGTACCTCATAATCATTCCAAAATAATGACCAAGTGGGGATCAAGTATACAAATTCTATTGGCTTCTAGGCGGCATCTCATTTAAACCACTACAACTCTGTGTTTATAATTTCTCAGCCATATAGCATGAGCTAGCCAAAATCACTGGACTGTGGTTATTAAGCTTATAGGATAGGAGATTTACCACCTTTAACTTTTAGTGGTCAGAGAAGTTACTTACATTTTTATATTGGTGGTTATGAGTGTCCATAAGTCATAAATTTTATCCTATTAAATATGAGATTGATAACACACATGCTCTCACAAGGCCGTACCTCATAATCATTCCAAAAATGACTAAATGGGGACCAAGTATACAAACTCTATTGGCTTCTAGGGGGCATCTCATTTAAACCACTACAACCCTGTTTTTATAATGGTTCAGCCATGTAATATCACATGAGCTAGCCCCAAATCACTGGACTATGGTTATAAGCTTACATGATAGGAGGTTTACTGCCTTTGACTCTTAGCGGTAAGAGATATTACTTACATTTTTATAGCGGTGGTTATGAGAGTCTGTAAGTCATAAATTTCATCATGTTAAATATGAGATTGATTTGGCAGGGTTTGTATCTAAGTCTTAGAGTCTTTGCATAGTATGCATGAGGCCATAGGTTTGGTCTCCTGCACTTCTACAAAACACAACACAATGAATAAAAAATATGGGAAATGTATTAATAATAAATCACCAAGCGCTGCTGTGTGCTAGTGTGCCATATTTTTACCAAGGTACTGGTAAAGTAGCATTAAGCTATTTTCCACCAGAAAACAGCATATGGATGAGTTGAAGCTCAGTGTTTTACCTAGCTTGAGCAAGGCTTTCTGTTAGGTTCCCAGCGCAGGACAAAAAAAATGAAAGCATGCAACTATGAAACAAGGGTATGTTTGTATACAATGAGATGTTTCTGGCATGCAAACAGGGAATATCAAAGGAATAACAGGTCACAAAGCACAATGGTTCAAACTTATTATAGCTGACTTGGAAGTACTTTTAGGGTTAGTAGTAAGCATAGTATAAGGCAACAGAAAATAATCCCCAGCCTTTGTGATTATGGAAGAGCACCAGGCGTGGCCTCCTGCCCTAAACTATTGGACCCCTAAGAAGAAATACAACCACAGCTTTGAGGCATTTGGCAACATGGAGGGAAAGCCACCAATCCATGACAGAACAGAAATATGAGGACTGCTTGTGTTCAAGCACTCCAGCCCATCAGTGGGGAGAACTTCCAATTCCAGTGGAGTCTGGCAGCTTCACTGCCTTAGAGAGGCAGAGGTGGGAGTTTCAGAAGCCCAGGAAGTCCAGGAATGGTACAAAGAAACAGCTACACAGAGCCAAATGGCGATTTGTAAAGGGATCCTCTCCGGCCCACAGCCAAAGCGCTGATGCACACAAGTTTGTGAGTGAAGTGCCTGTGTCAGGCAAAGGACATGAGAAGGGAATAAATAAAACAATGCACAGGCCAGCTGGCAGCACATGGGCCACAGCACCTAGACCCTGCTGATAATTTAGTGGCCACATCACCCAGACCACCAGCTCATGGAGTAGCTGTAATGTGGGAGGTATTATGTGCTTTGCAAATATATCTTCAGGCCACAACCTCTGATACTTGTGAATGTGACACTTTCAGGGAACTGAGACTCTGTAGATGTACTTGAATTACACTGCAAGGTGAGGCTTACAAAAGGAAAGGGGTTCATCACATTGATGAAAAAGCCTGGCCATTATCAAGGGGATGGGCGCTGTGACAGCTGCTTTGTCCCCTTTTATTCTCCAGAACTAAAAGAATGGATTTTCTGTTGTGAACCTTTCAGTGTGTGCTGTTTGTTATGTTGACATGGTTGGAACAGACACAAACTAATAGAGTCATCAGGAAAGGGAGACAATTACCCATAGATTAAAGGCTGTCCGAGGCTCATGGTGATCACGTTAAAAGTGTTGTTTGAAAAATGGAATTAAACTAATGCTATGCATGATAATTGCTTCCTGGAACATAGCCAAAAGCAAATTAAAACATCTCAAAAAAAAAAAGAAACTTAAAATTCAAAATATCTGTTACAGTATCAAGTATTTCCAAAGCCAGAAAATTGGCCTCGAAAACCAGGAAGATGAAAAATCAGGATAGATGACATTGGATGACAAGGTTATAAAAAGTATATAAATACATTACAAGTGTTCAAGAAGCTAGGCAAGGTAGGAATATGAGGAGGAATGGGAAGTAATAAAACAATGAAATTCAAAATGAAGAAATCACTTTTATGAACACACATTGGGTAGAATCAAGAGAAAAAAATTAAAAGCTATTAGCAAACTTAAGACTACTTTTAGAAATGATTCAAGAGACAAAAATAGAAAATTTATCATACAAAGGAGTAGAGGGCCAAGAAATTTAAGGAGACATCCAGTGGTCTTTTTGTCTATATAATTATATTCCTAGGAATACAGCAATAGAGGGATGAACATTCAGTAGAAACAGTCATAGCTAGAGCTTTATACAATTATAAAAACTATCAACTCCCAAATCCAAAGTCCCCAGGAACCCAGGTTCAGGGACACATGGAAAAATACCCCACCAGGGCATATTGTCATTAATTGTTGGAACTCACCAGGGTCTCCTGAGAGATTATCCAGTCCCTAGTGTTTTACTCGAAACTCATGTATGTAGCAATAGCACAAAGTGAGTTTACTAGATTACTAACAGACATGCAAGTGGAGAGAGAGAGAGAGAGAGAGAGAGAGAGAGAGAGAGAGAGAGAGAGAGAGAGGAGCTTGATGGAGGAGAGGAAAAATATAGAACTTGTGAATGAAGTTCTTAAACATTTTGTAATAAAAAAAAATTACTAAAGGGATCTTTTCTGTAGATAAACAAAAGAATCCCCCCAGACTTCCTGTCAGAAGCCAGGCAGCCACAAGATAATGGGCTAGGGTGAAAGCAAAGGAGGATGTTAGCTGGCTTATCCAAGAGAGAGATGAAATGGGGTCTTCCTCAAAAGCAGAACGTGTAGACAGCCACTGCAATGGGAATCCTAGTGGAAATGTCTCAAAGGACAGAGATAAAAATGCTGTACACAATCGATGCCTGCCGAGAGATAGAGTCATCTTCCTTTAGAGATGATTCCCCAGATAACACTAACCCTCTTTTCAAAAACTAATAACAAAGATATCTTAAAAGGAGAAAGGACTAGCAGAGACTCCATGCTGGTCAATAGTCAAATGGGAGATTGGTAGGCCATGTTACCATTAGAAGAGACCTATTTCAAATCAAGAAAAATAAGGGACATTTTTTTACAGATAAATGGTTCAATGCTATAATATGGCAGCATAAATTAATATGCAGCTTATTAAAGGTAATGAATTTCATGTGTGGTACAGAAACTGACCAAAATTAAGAGACAGCCAAATCCCAAAATATACTTACAAACTCTGTCAGCTCTAAGAGAAATTGATCAAAAATAGTAAATAAAGGGGGTTTGAGAAATTTTCAGGCAAAAATAATAGTAATATTAAACAACAACACAGACATAAAAAACAGAATGTACACAAAGATGATATTCAGCAGTCTACATATAGGTCCATAATAAAACTGCTTGATTCATTAAGATGACAAGATCTGGCTCCAGTGGACTTAAATTAGAAATCAATAACAGAGAAGTGATCGGAAATAAATCCTCTTGCTGGTAAGAAACTGAACAGTATCATTTTAATAAAACTAAGTAACAATTCTTTAAGGTCTTAATAAATTATTTTATATTAGAGGAGCAATAATATATATGTATGAATGCAAGTGTAAGAAGAGGATTTTATATATCATCCTGAGTGTGGTAACCCAGCCCCAGAAGGACAAACATGGTATATACTCACTCATAAGTGGATACTAGATATAAAGCAAAGAACAATCAGACTGCAACCCACAGAACCAGGGAGGCTACATAGTAGGGGGACCCTAGGATGACTGTGGTTTATAATAAGTTTTGGTTTTACTCAATCACTGGGCAAGCCTCAGTGAAGCATTTCACTATTGGGATAAGAATTTGTAAAAATTCTATATCATGCTGATAATAGAAAAACACACAAACAAATAAAAAAGAAGAGGATTTTAGATAAATAATGTATTTTTTTTTGTAATTTTCTTAAGAGATCCCCCACCTAATACTAGTGGATTCCCCACTCTAAATGAGAGGAAGGAATTCATAAGCAGAGCATCAGAGAGCAGCAATGCCATAGAAAACAGAAAGGGAAAATAAAAGAGATGAAACCAGAAGATGATCATTTGGATGTTCAAATGAAGTTCATAATTTTCCACATTGAATCATGAAAAAAAAAAAGTAACATAAAATATCTGATCAGATCATTTAAGTAGTACAAATGTCATAAAACAAGAATGTTGACCAGTTTACCCAAATAAGTTTAAATGGTTAAGTCAATTTGTCCAATTTCTCGGTATTTGAAAGCCATCAAAATTGTCTCAAAAGCAATAAAAGTCTGAATATCTCTTCCCTGTCTGTCTGCACTGACACCCTTACCCTGTTCCATGCTTGGGCAGCAGACAAGTGCTACCACCCCCAGGGATTGCTCATTCTCCAGCTAAGCCTGCAGTTGGCTTCCTGTGGACTTGTTTGAGCTTCTCCTATGGTTTACCTTGTTTTCTTCCTTTCGAATTGTAGCGTAACACAGAGTGCCCCTCTTCTGAGCACAATCTTTTTATTTTATTTTACATCTCTACTACAGTTTCCCTTCTCTCCTCTCTCCCCTAGTCCCTCTGCTCTCACCCCCCCCCCCCCATTCCCAGCCCCCTATCCACGCCTCTTCTGTTTCTGTTCAGGAAAGGGCAGGTTTCCCGTGGATATCAGCAAAACATGCTGTACCACATTGCCATATGACTAACCATCTCTCCATGCACTAAGGCTGGGCAAGGTGACCCGGTATGAGGAGTAGGGTCCTGAAAGCCAGTAAAAGAGTCTGAGACAGCCCCTGCTCCCACTGTTAGGAGTCCCACAAGAGGACTAAACTACACAACTGTCACACATGTTCAGGGGGCCTAGGTCAGTCCCATGCAGGCTCCCTAGTTGGCAGTTCAGACTCTGTAAGCCCCTATAAGCCCAGGTTAGTTGATTCTGTGTGTTTTCTTGTGATGTCCTTGACTCCCCTGGCTCCTACAATCTTTTCTCCTCATCTTCTGTAGGATTTCCTGAACTCTCCCTAATATTTGGCTCTGAGTCTGCATCTGTTTCCATAAGTTACTGGATGAAGCCTCTCTGATGACAACTGGGCTAGGCACCAATCTATGAGTACAACGGAATATCACTGGGCATTACTACATTGACTTTTTATTTTTTCTCCTATAGTATTTGGTCCTGTCCTAGGTCTCTAGGTCATGTAGCCTGTGGGTCCTGGTGCTCCAGGCAGTGTCAGCGGTGAGCTTACTCTCCTGGCATGGGTTTTAGGCTAGACCAGTCATTGGTTGGTCACTCCCTCAATCCTTTTTTTTTTTTTTTTGTGATCCAAAAATCCCCAGATGCTGATGTCACACCTAGTAAAATAACTTCTTTGCTGCTCTGCCACAGTTACATGATGGTTTAGAAACTGACAGAGAGGGACACCAGTGCAATCTAATACCATAAGCAAATTCCTGAGTCATACTGAAAAAGAAGAGGGTAACCCACAGTATAGATAAGAATGTAGAACTGCTGTGAATTACATAAAAGCTTTCACACAGTAAGTGCCCACAAACAACAACCATAGATACTTGTATATTTACTCTATAATGATCAGATAGGAAATCATGTGCATCTTTTTTGTGTTTCTTTCTAGGCCATGAGCTGTGTCAAGATGAAGCTGAGTATTTCCTTTGTATCCACTAGCTGTCAGAAACTTATCAAAGTGGACGATAAACACAAACTTTGTACTTTCTATGAGAAACTCATGGCCGCAGTAGTAGCTACTGGTGCTCTGGGTGAAGAGTGGAACGGTTACATGGTCCAAATCAGTGGTGTCAAATGACCAAAAAGATTTTCCTGTGAAGTAAGGTGTCTTGACACATGGCAGAGTTTGCCTGCTGTTGAGTAAGGGATATTCTTTTTATAGACTAACTGGAGAGAAGAAATACAAGTCTGTAGATGCCTTGTGGATGCCAATCTGAGTTTTCTCAATTTAGTTATTGTTGAGAGAGAAAGAAAGACACACAGACACACACACAGATAGATAGATAGACGGGCTTCTCTGGATTGGCAGATACTACTGTACCTTGGTGGTTGGGGCCCCAAAGAGCTACCAAAATCCAAAAGCTTTTCAATCTCAAAAGAAGGTGATGTCCCTAATATGTTGTCAGAAAGCCCTTAAACAAAGAAGGTAAGCAACCCAGGACTAAAAACATCCAAGATTCTGTGTCTTGCTACTGCATATATCTTGTAATACAAATACCGCCATATTTCTGTGAAGAAATAATGCACTAAGAAAAATGAAAAGGACGCAGTAAATTATGTGAACTTTTGGCCAAGAGAATGAAGGAAGCCAAAGAAAAGTGCCAGGAACACATTGCCAAGAGACATCAGCTGTCTTTGCTAAGAGCTTCTACTTGGAATTCTGAGCCCACTTAAAAATAAATGATCAGACCTGGCAGGGTGAGGGTCGGGGGAAGAAAAACACGTGCTTTGTAGTATTGGGAGTAAAGTGCTTTTAGCCTTCTGCAGACTGGACCTCATACACTGTTTTTTTCAATGCTTTAATACGGCAAAAATCACAAAAGACATTATGACTCAAATCCCAATTGCTAAAATAAAATAGTTAAGGAAAACTCTGTGAGAATCTGAAAGAGTTGGGAGATTTGCAAAACTCAAGTGTTATCAAGTAGTAATCAAAAGCAAGAAAAATATTCATAACACTACTCAAAAAGCGAAGCATATTATTAAGCTGAAGACATTTTGAGAATCGATGAGCTAACTCTGTTTGAGATGGGCTGGAGTCTTTTGAGAAAGGTGAAAGTCCCAACCTTCTTCATTACAAGACAGAACAAGTTTAGAATCTCCCCATTTGTGTTCTTGCAGTTTAATACTATCTGACGTTTGTTCCGCTTTTCCTGAACATTCCTTTCACACCAAGTAAAACAAATAGGAACAACTCCACAGTTTTTAAACAAGGGAGTACATGCAAGAAAATAATGGTTCTAAAAAATCAAAGAACCAAATGCTGTGATGTGATCTTATCATTCCAAGGGCACTGCCAGGAGCCTGAATCTTGGAAATAAGAGTCGGGAGCAAAGGTCACTGGTGCAGGACTCAATGCCTCATTTGCTGAGGATTTTGACATATAGGTTTTAGTGGTGAGTGACAGGTTTATACATGGTGAAGAATTCTTGGGAATAAGCATACATTTTAGTGCTCGATTTAATTTTAGTTGATATGTAATGATACAATTACAAGAAATATTTTATGTTGGTCACCAGGAAGACTGTGATGAGATGAGAAAGGAAATCTATAAATTCAATTACTGTAATATAACACCATTGTTAATACCGGAGAACCTGAAAATCTCTAAAGACACAAGAAACACAGAGAGAGCTTTTTATGTCAGGCTAGGTGACTGCTCCTTATCTGCCTTGAAGATTGTATAGTAGGAAAGCTGCTCTTTTCTGAAAATAAAACACAATTTAATAGCTTCAGTGATGAGAAATTGCCAAATGAATCAATTGTATTCTTCAGAGTACATTCTGTCTTTTTACCAGAATGTCCATTTCCACAGAAAACTGAAATGATGCTTTGAGTGTTAAGTCATAACCTAAATGAATATGGAAAACTTTTGTCACCCTCATATAAGATCCTGCATTACTTTTCTAGGGATGGTAAAGTTAAATATTCCAAACTGGCAGCATAAAATTGGAAGCACATATTTTCTCGTAGTTTTGCAAGTACTTGAACTCTGAAGTCCAGATATCAGCCGTGCCTGGGTCACCTGAAGCCCTCCTCTCCCCTTTCAGGCCTGCCTTTGATGCATCACGAGAGAGACCTTGGCATTTCTGAGATCCAGCTGCAGAACTTTAGCTTCTTCCTCTTGACAAGTGCTGTTTTCCTGTGTGCTGCAGTCCTGTGATTCTTTGTCTCATGAGAGCACGGACCGTGTTGGATTGCCCCGGGGACTTCATCTTAACTTGATCACATCTACATGTATCCCATTCCCTAATACGCTTCCATTGTGAGGTTCAAGGTTTTGAATATTAACTTCTCTAGGGAGGGAGTCAGAGAGGATTCTGTTCAACCTGTGATTTGGGGTGACTCTTGTCATAGCAAACATTTTATGAACATCCTCAGCAACTCCTGAAGTTGGCGTAGCTGTTGTTTGCCACAAAACAGCGATAATTACTTGTTCATATTTCTGTCATTAGTGTGCAGCATCCTGAAAGCTAAAGAATTCAGGAGGGCATGCAAGTGTGAGTCCTGTTAGAAAATACTATGGAGTTTAAGTAGGATGGCGTTGTGTTTCTTTGATTAAATTTCTCATTTTTATGCCAGGTACATTTTTATTAGTTCATATTACATGTTTAGCAGGATGCCCTGCATACAGTAAACTTCCTGTATCCCAATCGCATGCTAGATAGATGACTCCATGCTGATTTATGCTTCAGTTACCCAACCTACACCACCAACTTTTCCTCCTTCTGACTTGGCTTGGCTTCTATTGTCAGTGACCACATATCAGTATCTAGGCAGGGCAGGAGATGAGACTAAGATGTGAAGGCAAAGGAAACACTTTCCCAAGATAACTAATAAAAATAACATAAAACAAAACAAAGTCTCCTCCTGGATGTCTTTTGAAGAAACCACGTTTCTCTATAAAGTCAAATGCATTTCCTGTAGCCATATAATGTTCTAAGGGGGCACACCTCTGTGGTACTGTAAGTGATAAAAATCAGCATAAAAACTGAAAGGAGACATTGGAAAACTCAAGTAATTCAACAGGAGTAATAGAAACTAAGGTTTCACAAGGTAACATCTCTCAGAGAACATTTAAAATCCAGGAGATAAGAGAGTTGTTCTGGGTACAAAACCATGAAGCTATCAGAATCAGTGTTACAGTTAGAAAGCCATAGAGGAACACAGGGCAGTGATGATTCTAGTCAAGGGCAAAGAGAATGTGGATGTGCTGCTGCTGCCACTGCTGCTGCTGCTGCTGCTACTGTTGCTATTGCTGCTGCTGCTGCTGCCTGGTGCTGGGTTGTAGTGATGTCACTTGCTATACAGAGAGTTCCTAGCAGGCCTCCAAGTCTCCTGGGTGGGATCTGAGTTTACATAGATACTGTACAGTGGGGATTTGATTTCAGTCTGAGCTTCAGTGACAAATAGGGTGAGACGACACAGTGATTGTGAGAATGAACCACAATCGGCAGGATTTGGAGCAATGTGCCAGGTGGTGCCACAAGAAGACAGTATGTGCATGCCTGCAGGCATGTGTGCGTGTGTGACTCCTTTAACAAGAAAGGAATATCATTAAATAGATTCTGTCCATCATTTCCCATCTTTGTCCTAGTTACAAGGCCTTCTATGTCTGTAGTGTGTGTGTGTGTGTGTGTGTGTGTGTGTGTGTGTGTGTGTGTGTGTATGTGTGTATAACATATAAACACACACACACACACACACACACACACACACATATATATATAGTATAGTTTATTGTGAACATATTCTGCATTGACAACAAAAATAAAAAGCTGCTGATATAATTGGATTCCATTAGCTGCAAACTATACAGAATTAAAACTAATATGATTAAACAAAGCAATAACACTGTAAATGTATATTTGCCTTTGGAAATGTTTCAACTTTAAAATAAAGTAACACATTTGAAAATAGTTGTCAACTCCAACATCAAAATTAATTGCCTAATGCATCTATAAAAATACCAAATCATATAACTAGCATACTCAAGGAGTGCTGTGGAAAACAGCATAGCATCTTCAAGTTTATTGAGATCTAGCATTGACTAACACAAGCTCATCCCCACACCATGTACTTTAATAACGTTTATAGATTTTTTTCCTGTAAAGAGATATTTCTGCAAGAATTCTCCACCTGAAATTCAAACTAATTTAAGTATGTGTATTATTGATTTTGAAAAATTAGCTGTCAGGTTGTGATGGCAGCTTAACACTTAGCTACCGGGTTTGGTTTGAACTTGGTACGGGGGATGACATTCAAGAGATGTACTGGGAACCTGCAGAGGTTTGAAGGATAGCTGTCTCCCAGAGTCTCTGGCATTTGAATTCTTGGTTGCCAGGTGGTGGCCCAATCTGGGGAGGCTTTGGATGTGTGGCCTTTCTGGAGAAAGTGTATCACTGAGGGGAGGCTTTGAGAACTTAAAGACTTGGGCTGTTTTCTCTTTTTTACTTCCTGCTTGAGGTTGAAGATGTGAGCTCTCAGCTTCCAGCTTCAGCCACCTTCTCCCTCGAGAATCATAAGCCCAGATAAGGTCTTGCTTCTCTAGGTTACCTAACACAGAAACTCTACTACACAACAAACACTCCGAGTTGGTACTTTCGGAAATCTCTTCCTGGACCATGGTTCTCTTTGTGTCTGGTAGTGTCCCTTGTCCTTCACCATCTGAATGATTCAGGTTACAGGGTTGTGTATAAAACTGAAGTTTATTCAAATTTGCAGAGTGCTACTCCAAGTTGAGTCTAGTACAAGGTAAGGCACACTGTTTTTGTTTCTGTACTGTTGGCCATCCTGGGACAGGCACAGTTGGCTTCTTCACCTGCTCAGACTTCTATCAAAAGTCACATAATGTTTGTTCTCTTTTTGAAATTCTCCATGAATTCTGCATCTTGTAATCATTTGAAAGGGAAATCTGCAATTTCTTTGCTTTGTATTCTACGTATGAATAACCAGTAGCTATTCTGTGTCATTATCATTAGAAAATTAATTTTATTGGGCTATTGTTATAAATGGAACAAATTCATCAGAGGAAAGATAGGATGCTCATTTAGGAGTGTTCTGTGTCTGCTCATAGTTAGAAACCATCTAAAACATCATTTTTTCCCTCCTCCTCTACCATTCCATTGTCCCTGCCTTCCTCCCTTCCTTCTCTCTGCATCACTGCCTGTTTTGTAACACAATCAAAACAGATACCACAAAGCTCTTTCTGAAAAGCAAAATTGTACTGCAACCCCAAAGTTTCAAAGATCACAAGCTTTCATGGAGTGGTTTCAGCTCTAGAAACCACATATCTTAAAATTCTAGAGGAGCTATCACAAATTGCCAAGGGTGGCTGACTGTATACACATTTTATTTTCTCATGCTTTTTGGAGGTTAGAAATATAAGACCAAAAGATTAGAAATTCTGATTTCTTCAACATATTAATTTTGTTAACTTATTGTCTTATGCTCTTGATATAATTTTCTTATTTTTTTTGAGACTTTTGTATATGCAGACAGTGTATTTTGATCTTATTCACCCACCGACTTTCCCCTAACTCCTTCTACATCCACTTGTACACCCCATCTCCTCTCAAATTCATGTCTTTTTTCTTTTTGTAACTTACCATGTTCAATTTGTAGTACCTGTATAGTCATGGATGTAGGACTATCCATTGGAGTGTGTCAAAGATACCTGTATTCATGGTGTATATATGTACAGTTATCATTCCTCTCGATGGACTATTCATTTGATCAGGGCAAGGCAACCCTTTCAGTCTCTTCTAATGAGATATAATTTGAAGTCTATTTTGTCAGGTACTAGAATAGCCATGCCTGTTTGATTCCTGGTTCCATATGCACGGAGTCCTTTTTCTTTCCTCTCAGCCTTAGGTAGTGTTTGTCTTTGATGGGAAGGTGTGTCTCTTGGAGAAAGCAAAGAGAAATATTCTGTAATCTAACTACTAGGCTGGGTCATTCCTCCCTGCCATTTTGTTGGTTTCTTTTCCTTCTCGTTTGCCACTTCTTTTGGGGGCCATTTTCTTTAAAACCACCGCAGAGATATTCAGAGAATTTGAGTAAACTTCATGTAAACCAAATATATTACAGTATTATTTTAAGGTAAAACCTCAAGAATATAATAGCTAGAAATAGATGATATTTGTAAAAATCATGTAGCCACAATTAACATTAGATAAATTTACAACTTTTTATCATATAAACAAATGGGGAAATACATAATATGTCATTTAGGATTTTCATTTCCAGTTGAGATATTTATTTACAAATTTTCTTATTCTTTGTGGCTTTCTATCATTTTTAAGTAGTACTACTTAAAGTAGAAAGGTTAAAGCTATACCTTAATTCTCATTAAGTCCATATTAAGTATTAATGAAAACATCAAAATTTGTATCTCAAAATAAAAATGTTTTCAGAAACTGTGCGGATTTTCAGAAACTCATCTGTCAATGACTTATAATATACAGATGTTCCAAACTGATGACATTTACTTATTTATAAGAAGAAATGAATATAACTAAATAGGAAGAGTTATATCTCAGCTAAACCCTTTAAGCAAAATTAAAATTCTCAGAACTTGGTTCTTCTGTGTGGTGATTTTGCTTGTCAATATGGGGTTGAGGTTGAAGATCTTAAAGGAGGGATAGATCATGATCTAAAGAGTGAGACTGTTCTGTGCTTGATTCAGGCACTTAGTATAAAACATTATAGTTAACAGATTCCTCAGGAGAGGAAGAAATTGGGGCAGGTATGTGAAGGTTTGGTGAGGTAACACTGGGCAACACCTTCAAGTTCTTGGAAACTGAGCTGTAAGAATCAGTGAGTCCTGATAGTTCATTCAGTTAAATGTTCGCCTCCCAAGCAGATGGATGTGAGTTTGTTCCCAGTTGATCAGGCTTAAGAAAAGGGGGAGAAAGGGCACAGTGTTGTTCACTTAAAATCCCTATGTTAGAGAGGCAGAGACTGGGCAATCCTTTAGATTTGAGACTTCTCACCAGACAGTCTAGCCTACTTGGTCAGGTCTAGACTAGTGAGAGACCTGTCCCTACCTAAGGAAAAGAAGAATAACAGGAGGAGAAGGAGGAGGAGAAAGAGGAGGAGGAGGAGAAGGAGGAGGAGGAGAAGGAGGAGGAGAAAGAGGAGGAGGAGGAGGAGGAGGAGGAGGAGGAGGAGGAGGAGGAGGAGGAGAAAAAGGAAGAAGAGGAGGAAGAGGAAGAGGAGAGTGGGAGGCAATGAATGGGGCGCATCTGAATAACTCCTCATGAACAAGACCAGAGCTTCCACTTGAATCATTCCCAATCCACAGGACAGGTAAGTTCTAAAGAAACATCAGCTATGATTCTGTTTTGTGAAAACAAATATAGTTTAGGCCAGAGGATTGCAGCTCTTCTTCACATAAAGGTTTCTGAACTATTTCCAACTTAAATGGTAAATTAAAAGACAGATTATTTTCCTTCAAATTACAATCATATTGTGACCACTGGTAGAGAGAAGGGAAAAACATGGGGTGAGACTCCCTTAAATGTGGGGGTTCCCTTCCTTTTACAGCAGTTGTATTTACAGTTCAAGTTCCCTTGCTTGCCTCTGGACTTTCAGTAATGATTTCCAAAGTGAATAATACTTTCTGAGTCAGAAATATATTGAATGGGTGTAACACAGATTATATTCTTTTATTTTTTTTACAGAAGTTTTTCTAGGTAATAATTTCTAGATATACCTTTTCCTGTGTTAATGGACTTGTAGCAGTGTTCTTATAAAAATAAACTAGACTACTGGACAATGGGAAGGAAAAAATCAATACATTGCATCATTGGGACAGGAGCTTAAAATCAAAGCCCTCCTGTTGAAAGATGTGAGATTCCACAAATGCCTTAGAAACATCAGCATAGCACTGCTTGATATTGCTATTGATTTTCTAAAAAAGAGCTTTGGAAGGCCACATTTCTGGGAGTATATTCCCCCAATTTCGGTAAGCTTATGAAAGATTCTTTGTGTGTCCTTTAAACAAAACTTAGAATTATTACTTATTGACCTCTTATATTTATAGAGTCTATACCTGTGACAGCTCTCTTGTTAAGGGGACAAACCCTTTTGTCCAAAGCAAGAATTAGAGACCATTTAAGCAATACTCTCCAGTGCTTTCCATGTTTCTTTGATGATTTGCACCAGCCAATAATTTCCACATTTAGTTCCCATATTCCTTTCCACATGTTAAGACAGATACAACAATTAAATTGGGCTGAGATTGGCCCACACCATTGTTTGTTTTCATTTTACATTGTTATCTTGGTAAAACTTGCAACCTTATTGCAACCAAGGTTTCCAGACAGAAGGCTAGAATGATTTTTGTTTAGAAGTCTGTTCATCCCTTAAAATTGCATTCCTTGTTTCAATTTTCTCTCAGACTTATCTATAGACTTTCAATAAAAATGAGCTTGCCAATGAGTTCAAGTGTTCTCTTCTATCAGATTCATGGATTCTAGTCTTGTGTTTAGTCCTTGATCCACTTGGTGCTGAATTTTGAGCAGGATGATACATATGGACATACTTACATTCGTCTCGATGCAGCTATCCAGTTTCAGTAGCACCATTTGTTGATGATTCTGCTTTTTTTTTTCTTTTTCATTGCATATTTTCGGTCCCTTTGTAGAACATCGGATGTCTATAGGTGTGTGGAGTTATGTCCAGTATTTCTATTCCATTGGCCAATATGTCTGTTTTTATGCCAATGCTATCTGTTTGTATTCTTATAACTCTGTAATATAACTTGAAATCTGATGGTGATACCTCAAATAGTTCTTTTTAATTTTTCAAGATTGTTTTAGCTATTTTTTGTGTGTGTTCCAATATTAAACTTAAGATTTTTTTCACTTTCTGTGAAGAATTGTGAAAGAATTTTGATGAAGGTTTTATTGAATCTGTAGATTGCTTATGGTAGAATGGTCTTTTTCACAATATTAATTCTACTGAGCCACAAGCATGAGAGCTCTGCCCATCTTCTCTTGTATTTCTCAATTTTTTCATTGTCTTAATGTTTTTATTATAATGTCTTTTATTTGCTTGGTTAGATATATTGGAAGGTATTTTATTTTATTTTATTTTTTTGCATCTACTGAGAAAGGTACTCTTTCCCTGATTTCTTTCTCAGTATGTTTGTCATCTGTATATAGGAAGTGTATTGATTTATTTTTTATTTTTTATTTTTTTGGTTAATGTGTCCTGCTACTTTGTTGAAAGGCTTATCTGCCGTGGAAGTTTCCTGGAGGAGTCTTTGGGGTCTTTTATGTGTAAAGTTGCCCAATTCTTATAGGACCAAACTTTTATCTACTAGTCACAATAACAGAGGAATAGACTTGTGGGTTATGTTTCTGCTCTCCCTGTGTTGTCCATCCTATCAGTATGTTTTAACTTTTGAGAGTACCCTCAAAAGCTAAATTCCATCTTGTGAGAACAATCTTTATTGATTAGAGAACCTGGGCAGTCATTCTGGAAACCTTAGGCCTTCATCTCTAAACAGGTATAGACCTGTTTAAAGGTGAAGTGAAATAACTTTCCCTAAGCCAGGGACATCACAGCCCTCCTGGACCAAGAGTGTTTGGATCTAGAGAGGAAAGTATAAAATGCGGTCTGATGGCCTTTTCTTTTATATCTGAGTCATGTTGCTCTTGGGTTTAACTATTAACCTTTAAGTTTCTCCACTGAGATAAGATTCCCGTGATATGTGAGGCACATAACAACAGTGTCTGAATTCTAAGTATTCTCTGCATTGTACAAAAGACGGCAAAGTCTTGTTTGATAAGGTAATTCTGGAATGACAAGCAAAATCACTTCTGTTCATTGTGTTTCTTCCAGCTGATTTCTGCAGGCTGGAGACAAACACCAGTATCTACTTTTCACCCTGCTGATTTTTTTTTTCCATTCTCTGACTTTAATTGCAGGTCCCTAAAGTATGTCCTTTTGTTTGAAGTACAGCACATTGGGTTCCATAAGCCTTAATCACATGTAAATTATGCTTCAGTATAATAAAAACCAATCTGAAAATGGTGTTCAACATCCTGGTGTAATGGGGAAAGTGACAAGTGATACATTCTATATAGACTTTGAGTTATACCACCAGAGCACTAAGTAAAAGGATTGATGATTGCTTAGCCAAAATAATAGCTGGCCAGTTTAGTAAAAGCTCTACACAGATACATAAATAGAAATTATCAAAGTGTTTACATAATGCAGTTTGTGTGCAGGGTTCTAATCTTGCAAGGAAGCTGGGCATGGTGTTCAGAATATTTCCATATTTTTGATTCTGCTAACCTCATGAGTTGGCTATCAGAGGTGAACCCTTCAGAACTCACATTATTAATGCTGAGACACTTTTACAATGTGATACTAGTATATCTAGATATCTTCCAACATCTTTCCTCATAAGTATTGCTACACTTGTGCATATCACATGTTACTTTCTGAAACATGTCACAGACCTGAATCAAATGAAGCGATTTCTCCTTCACTGTTATTTGAGGTGAAACTTCTATTTTCACTGTATCTCCTTCTATCCCCCTTCACTATCAAAAAAATATGAGCTAACATCACACATTTCTTATGCTTCATTGTATTTATGCTCCAACATCCTAATATACCACAGATCCTATTTAGTCAATGAGTACCTATTGATTGAATATCACCAGGAGACAACATGTGTTGACACACTACTTTCCTTTTTCCTTGACTGCACAAGTTCTCCCTCTGTAGGATTTATCTATCAAGATTTCTCCCCATTACAAGCTTCTTGGCCCTAAAGTCTCTTCAATTTTTCATTTTGTCTGAAGTACAATAGTTCAGTGAGTTAAATGCCTATTGAAGGAGCCACACACAGGGCAAGGATATTCAGGTATCCTGTTGTCCGACTCTAAACTGATCACTTTTAAAGTTCTTCACCTTGGTGTCTCATGATGGAGGACACAGACAGGAAGGAGAACCATTTTAATATGGATAACTTTACTGAAAAATAGGATGCTTTTGGCAAGTATTTACTGAGAAACCAAAACTGATTAAGAATCTGACATAAGGAATAGGAAATCAAAACAGAAGAGTAAAGTTTGAATCATATCAAGCACATCAGTAGCTGTCTAAAATAAGACAGTTCTGAAATTCTCACTGCTAGGCCACAGTAGCTATGCTACAGAAAGCAGTTTACCTACACTCCCGAAAAACATATGACCCATCAACCTTTCTGAGTCAGGGCTAGTGTAGGAAAATATCTCTCCTCCCCTCTCTCTGTCTCTGTCTCTCTCGTGTGTGTGTTTGTGTTTATATGTGTGTGTTTGTGTGTGTGTATATTCATATGTATTTTTATGTATTCATATTTGTATTTATGTGTGTGTTGGCAAGTGTGTATATCTGTGTGTGTGTGTGTGTGTGTGTGTGTGTGTGTGTGTGTATGTTTGTTTAAGATTGTAAGATTTAGCTGAAAATTCATTCCATGGCCTACATTTTTTTTTTTTGTCAAAGCTTGAAGGAGGATACATGAGAACTGCCCTTGAGAACAAAAACTGTCCTTATGTTTAACGTCAGATGCTGAAGAGACTTTTAAAACACCCCTAAGATTGGTTTAGAAATCCCCCTGGCCTTTCTTTGAGGTTTATGGATGGCATATGTCAAGTTTCAGAAGGATAAAGTCAAGGTTCCTGTTGCTAGTGATAGATTTATAGAAAGAATGGGTATGGGTGAAATATGATGAAAATCCCACATAGAAACCCGCTTCTTTATAAGCTAATTTAAAAATAAAATAAAATAAAATGTCCAGTCATGCTGATTTAAGCCAGTTCCCACAGTGAATTTGGAAAAGAGACTTGATTGAAGATGAAATCCCAGTACTGAAAATGTCAGGGAACTTAAATGGAAGGCAACCATGATCCCTAAGTTTAGATGTGAGATCCCCAAATACTCCCCTTTGTCTCTTTTATGTTAGAGCATGACTTTGGCATTCATCTTGGTTTCCTTAGATGTTTGGGCTCAAGTTGTTTTCACAGACCACGTAGATGCAGTTTGCACAATACATTAAACAACAGAACTTAGATGTAGTTATCTCCTATTAGTATTTCACGGGATAGAACTCTAGGTTGTCAGAGTGCCCCCCAGGCCCCAGTTGTTACCAAGTCAGCATTTCACAAGCATGTGTTTCTTCCCCTCTTAGTGAGGCAGATATGACTAGATTGTACTCTCTGCATTTTTCATGCTGAAGACTTTTTCTTCCACTTAAGTGCTTTTTTAATGACACTTTTATTAAAATTCTCTCCTATTTCTCCAAGTGAATGCAGGAATAAAGCGAGAAAAAATGAGCTGGCTTTGCTTCCTCACCAGTAAAGAAAGCACAGAATTGCCTTCCTGGCTGAGGTACTTCCCTAGCTGGAGGCATTCCCATCCATGCTTCTGGGGCTTTCCTCCGGAGTCTTCTTAGATGAACTCACCCAAACTCACCACTTTAGGAAGGGTTCTTGTTATGCTGGGGAAGTTCTGACTACGCCTGGAAGAAACAGCCGCCAGCCACAGATAATGCATTCCAGACTTCACACTGCCCTGGCCTCTCTACCTTCTTCCTGGCTAAGAACTGTCAAAGCAGGTGTTTCTGGGCAGAGGAACTGATTATAACACATTACTTTAAAAGAGCTATTTCTGCCCTGTGTGTTACATACATGTGTGTGTTGTGTTGGGTTTGTAAACTAAGTGGACATTTATTTGTTTACTCAGCTCTCATCACAGTTAAAATTAGAAATATTTGGAAGAATGAATTAAAGAATTGAAGTCATGTGGTCTCAAGAAACGGTAGTTTGAAAACTGACTAGAAGATTATAGAATTGCAAAAATAACCCTGGGCAAAATCTTCATACTGGAGCCAAGGAAACAGAATATTCATTTTATGTCTCATTGTGCCAAATATATCCATATAAACAATGAGGGATTTCCACGCTCGGTTCTCTTCTTGTTTTCCTTAGTAAAACTACATTCACTCTGTTCAATAATTGCAAAAGACGTGGAGGGGATAATCACACACATGAGATTCTGTCACACAGCTGTGAACAAAGCTATGATCCCTGGCCACTTACCAAAAGGATGCTGATGAAAGGGCTCAGCATTCATTCTGGACACGTGTATGCCAGCTACTCTTTCAAGCCAGGCAGACAAATACACAGGTGTGTATGTTTTCCACAAAGCTCTTCCACATGGCACAGTGCACATTTTGTGTGTGAGAAGATTGGAGTAGTATGGTATTGAAGACTTGGGTCCAACCACTAGAGCTGCTGTGCTTTTTAGCCATTCAATTTATTTTCTTACCATGAGTGTAGTGCTCCAAACTACAAAACTGTTCTGAGCTTCAAAATGGTGAGAAATACAGTGAGATGCAGAGTGGAGTCCAGAAGAAAATGACAGCGTGAGCATAATGGGGGCTCATAGTTTACCAACTCAGTCTCTAGTTGTCCAGGCTCATGTTCAGCTCACTGCTCCCAAGTCCCTTTGTTATTCCCGTGGCTGAGACTCACTGTGCCATTTTAATTAAGGGCATATTTAAATTACATCTGTAAATGAAGATGTATCTTCATCGCTCATGAGAAAAAAAATTAAAAATGTTTTAATAATGTAGGTAGTTCTTTCTCTTCAGTCAGGACTGTGTCCCCTAGGGTGTAACTCTAATTTTTCATCTGTAGTAGCTTTCAATTATAAGTCAAATACTTTTTGTGCTGATACTTGACGAAAGATTCAATTGTATAGATGCTGGAGAAAGGAAAAGGAAGTTGCATGCGATTAGGTGAAAATGATGCTGAATACAGATCTGCAGAATTATTGTCTCAAGTATTTCAAGAATTAGTTTAAGCTGAAGTTTTGCCTTTTCAAAATAAATTGGATCTTGACCCGCTCCAAAATATGACATTGTAACTAAATTATTGTCCTGGCCAGGCCACTGGCAACTTGGAACTTAAGTGTTTTGATTACCCTGGACTTCAGGTTTCTCCTAAGACTGCAGATAGATTAAGCACACTCCTGATACTGCTTCTCACAGGCATGTAGACAGCTAAGAGTGGAGGAGAGTACTTGTTTAATGAAGAACTTTTCTAGACCTGGTTCTCAGCGTGTACTGTTTAGCCACCATGGAAACATCTGGAATCTGATGCATATAGCAGTAGTCGCCAAAAGGAGGTGGGGTGCAGGGAACCCTGGAATTCAGTAAGTAAGGGTCTAGTCTACTGTTAAATGCATAATGTACCGGACAGTCCATCCTAACACCTAACATTCTGACCTACAGGACCAATAGTGTTGAGGTTGATAGTGTTGGTATACCCCAGCAAGCTGTGAACTTAGATTTACATTTTATGATATTTAGACACTTTATATAATGTTTAGATTACAAAGATAACTTTTGTTTCGTTGGCCCAGGTATAATGTGGTGACAGTGTTCCTCAAGAGAGATATTTTTTTGTGTTTTTGTCTTTCTGTGTTTTTGAGGCCAGGCTGCTCTCACACTCATGGTTCCCCCAGCTTCCCCGCTCTGTGTGATCGCTGGGCTTGCAGACAGGCATCAGCATGTCTAGCAAAAGAAATGTTAAGTTAAAAGGAGCTGGTGGCTTTAGCTGGACTCATGTATTCATCTCACCGAGTGACTGTGTGACAGTGTGTACTGGGCTCTGATTACCCTCCGGGGACCACTGGCATGCTGGTTTGGCATGCAAGGAGGCAGTGGCCCTGCCGTTTCTCGTGTGTGGACTCTCTAGAGCTGTCCCGTCCTGTCCTCCCCCTTGTACTGTCTTCAGCCCTTTGCAGTTGCTCCCATTGTCCCTCTTTTCCCCGTTTTTCCTTCTTGTTTTTGCTTCCGTGTCTTCCCAGTGTTAGATAAGTCAGCGAAATGGTCTCTCCAGATAGTAAATGTGCTTTATACAATGTCATCATAGTGGGATTGATTTTCAGCATTACTTATGTTTTCAGGGTTACTGTCTGTCCTTGAGAACAACTCTGAAGATCTACTGACCTGGGACAGCACAGATGTTCTAGGAACAGCTCTGAATAATTAAACTGAGAAACAAATAGGAAAAAAGGGACATAGTGATCCCTACCCCTTTGGTGGGGCTCTGGGAACGAATATGTGCTACAAGAGAGCATTCCACTCTCTTTTCAAGACACTGAGGATGTTTCCCAGGCATCATTCCAGGTTCTGACACAAACAGTACATGAAGTGAACAGATAATTGGCTGCATGAAATAAAATGTGAAAAAGATCTCTAAGCTGCTAAAACAAAACTTTATTCAAGCCCATACAAAATCAGATACTTTCATTATCATGATTACTAGACATTGCCTAATATTAAACTTACAATATTATATTTTTAAGTTTGAAAAATGACCATTTTGTTTGGATAACAATTGGTATGCTCTTCCTGGGAAAAGACACTTTCCCACTCTCAGCAATCCTTAGTTGCCTATGTAGGACTGAGGCATCGTGGATTTTTCTCCATTCATGTTAGCATGTCTATTGTTATTGTTCTTGTTCAGCTCATGTTGTGAGACTTTATGGGTACAGTTTCTGACATTATTGGGAAATATAATCTTACAGCAAACTCCCTGATCCTTTGGTTCTTAGAGTCTTTCTAGCCCCTCTTCTTCAATGGTCCCTAAAGGCAGGAGTTGTGTTCACCTTGAAACATACATACAAGCAATATTATACCGACGGAGCAGAATGTATTTATGGATCTATGAGAGTATGTGTGTGTGTGTGTGTGTGTGTGTGTGTGTGTGTGTGTGTGTGTGTAAGAACAAGTTATGAACAGGGTCCATAAATTTTAAAGAGAGAAAGGAGAGATATATGGTGGAAGGGCTTGGAGGGAGGAAAGGGAAGGGAGAAATGATATAATTCTATTATAATCTCCAAAAATAAAATAAATAAATTATTTTAGAAAAGCATTTATGTAAGAAGCTGCATCCTGCACTTGCTGAGAATTCATAAATGGTAAAGGCTGACTGTTGTTTTTAGACAGTCTTGGTAGAGTGGATGCTTCATATCATAATCTTGACCCTCAAAATTGCCCACAGTCTGTAGCTGAGATAAACCATGGCAAAGCTTTTGCTCCAGCGTTTCATTTCTTGCAGATGATTCTGGGTCATAGTCCTGCCTATGGCTCTTGTTTCAGGCCCTAGAAGGACTGGCCTGTATACAGACTGGAGGATTGGAGGCTTCTGATGCTTTGAACAGAGGCATCAGCTCAGATCATGAGTAAGCATATTCTGCACCTCCAAGCTCCCAAGAATACAGCATGTGGGGCAGGACCTACTTCCTCTACCCCTTTCCTGATTTGTTCCAGTTCATACCTGCTCTGTGGAAGTCCTCAGGTACCTGAAGGTTAATCCATTGGTTTATGTGAAAACTAACTAGTCATCATGTGTGAATAACACTTAGGCTGAAAATTACACTAATCATTATGCCCTGAGAGGCAGAGTGAGACAGTTTTTAAAACTTATATGTATTTTAATTTCATTTGTGAAACAATGGTGATTGGTGTAATGCTAGGTGCTTTGCACACAAAGATCATTTCCAAAGTCAGATATTTTTTGTCTACAGAGAAACTGGCCTTTTGCTATTAATTTATTTATTGCTAATTAACAAAGTTGCTTAATGCAGAAGATACACATTTTAAGTGGAATATTCCTGATTTATATATACTTACTGATGTACATATGCTTCTACATATCTTCATGAGGTAGCAGTGTTTGATTCTCTTGACTTACCACATTTGTACCCTGCTGTGGGAAGCTTTGGCTCTTTGCATTTGAAAATAATTATGAAATATGGTTATTTTTCTAAGAAGAAACAAATCGATCCTTCTTATATTTTGCCAAGGGTATTAGAGAATAGATGTTACTGACAGAAAACTGAAATGAGGAAACCTGCCATAACCAACACTAGGAAAGTGTGTGTGTGTGTGTGTGTGTGTGTGTGTGTGTGTGTGTTTACCTTAACCAAAAATGTTATGTACTACAATTATGTGGAAATATGAAGCAGCCTCTCTTGCAGGAATTTTTACAAAATAATTTTCAAGGCTTACTTTCTTATAGCATTGTATATTTCAAAAATGAACCACATCCCACCCTATGAATTGAGAAAAGTTAATGAGATTTCCCTTCTAGAGGCTCTGACTCTTTGTGCCTAGATTAGACTGTACATACTATGTTATTATTCACTGTTGTACTGAAATCCTCAGTTTCTAAATCCGGCCTTCTACTGGTTCTGATGGTTCATTACAAATGTTTCTCTCTGATAATGTAGAATGTTGTTAACCTGTCGAATTCCTTGATTTTAAAACTCTGGTGTATATCATTTTATTTGGTGCAGTGATATTCACAGAAATAACTAATTTTGATAACAAAGTGAGAACAAGTTTTAGCATCAGAACCTCAAGACCTTTTACCAGAAGAGACATCATGTTCACAGGGAAACTTAATGGAATTCTGTGGTTATGGAGCTGATTATGATGAGCCTCTGCAGGCATTGGGGCTTTGAGGAGGATTTTTATGGGAATTGGCACACAGGGTGAACTATGGTACTTAATATTCTCTGCTTGTGACAAAGGTAGGAAGTAGAATAGGTCAGGAGTAGGTGGAAATCCAGACTGAGCCTCATCTGTCAGAATTTCTTATAAATACGAGAGAATATATTCGATGTAAACTGGGGCCAACAGTTTGAACCATATCATCTGTCAACTGCTCGAACTCTTGCTGTGGATCTTTGTTCTATGTGTCTTCTAAGGCTGGATTTCAGCAACCAGATCTGTGGGATAATACTAATGAGGATAAGCACCTTTCCCTTAACCGTCACTCACTGTGCTAAAAATAGATTCACAATCCCCTGCTATGTACATACAAACTGTCAGAGTGGTTTTCAAAAAATATGTAAGTACTATAAAATAATAAAATTTGATTCAGCAATTTAATAATTAACTCTATTAATTTAATAAAATAGAAGTATAATACCAAATGAGATTGAAAGTAATTTTAGTATCTGTAGTTGATTCTAGTTTTCTAAATTGGAATTGGATTTGTTACATTACATGAGTGTATTTTCAAGGGTTTCTTTCATTCTGATATTTAGTGAATTTTATCACAGAGAATTACAACAACTCTGGGTGGCTCCATTCAGAAAATATACAAAATAGAAAGTTAAAAAAGAATTCTGTTTGAAAAGCTCCAGAAATACATAATTATATCAATCTCCGTGAAGTTCAGCCATTAGCATAGGGCTCATATAGTTTGGTGTTTTGCTGGACTCAAGTCCCACTTTGTCCCAGGATGGTCAGACCATTAGGCACTAGCCCAATGGGGAATGGGAGTCAGCACTGCAGGGCCTGAAGGAAGGAACATCATGTGGTCATATAGGAAAAAAGGGAGTTCAGCCCAGGATGTTTCAATGGCCAGATAAACAGCAACCTGTCCTTGTAGCTTTGGAGATGCATGAACTTATCAGTTGCTACATGCACGGGGCACATGAGCACCTAGAGAAGTCTGCTGGGGTCTATTGGTGCCCTAGCGAGGCGGGGTCGGGGATGGAGGTGGGGGCAGTGGTGGGGGTGAGAGGGTACAGCAAAATTCCTACCCCTCTTTGGATGAGAAGATGAGGAGTTTTAGGCATGCTTGAACCCCTTCTTAGTTTTAGGCCAACCTTGCAGATATTAAAAAAGGATATTTTGTATGATCAAGGATATAGCATATTCATTACACTTCTGGTCACTGTGATATTATATCTGACAGAGAATAATGGAGGCAGGATTTATTCTGGGTCTTAGCCTACTGTATATATTCTGTTATGGTGGGGAAGGCATGTAGATGGAAAAGCCTCATAGTTTTGACAGTGGGAGATAGCTGGTCTATCATCTATCTATCTATCTAGTCTGTCCCCAGTGACACACTTCCTCAAACTAGGCTCCACCTTCTAAAGTTCCACAGACTCCAAACAGCACTGCCAGGCAGGAATGAAATGCTCAAACATGCCAGCCTGAGGAGGATATTTCATACTCACACCAAAGTGCATCCATAACTTCCCTAACAGAAACTATGATTAGATTTAAGAATAAATGTTGTTTTTGGATGCAGATTAATATAGTCTTTAATTATAATCCTATGAATATTATTGATGAACTACATTACGAATCAATTAATCTCATAGATTCATCAGCCCTTGTGATTAAGGAAGTATGGGTATATAATTTCTAATATTTTCCATTTTAGGGTTTCCCACCAATAAATGATTTTGATAACACTGCACACAATAAATATTTCCTACTAGGGAGTCATAGAAGTTGAGAAATTAAAATATATGACTACACATGACTGTTCTAATTTGTCTAATTTTTTTAAAGCTGTTTTCTTTATATTAAACCTCGTCACTGTTGCCTATTCATATATAAAATTAGAGACAAGACAGCTGTGTCCACATTTATGAATTTTTATGATATCATCAAATGTTTGCACTGAGCCACTAATTTCACAGCCAGACTATGTTATAAAATCATGCTCAGAGCAAATATATTAATATATAATTTTAACATAAATACCTTTAAAATTATGAATATTGCGTATGGATACCCACTCATATATATTGCATAGAAAAATAAGCAATAAACAAAAAAACAGTTAAATATGTGCAGCTTTCTAATAAAGTGAATCATGAATTTTTAGACATATTGGGCAATTTTAATTCCAGGGCATTGTAGAGCTAAAAACTGTTAGCTTGTGGCACAGGATAGTTAGCCAGAACAAGAGAATTGTCAGATTATTCATAAAAGGTGGCATCATATCAGCACCACAGAACCAATCTTTATAATGATCTCTGTGGCCAAAGCCCAACAATACTTATCAGTCAAACCCTTCCTACACTCTTTCTTACATGCAGGGCCAGATTCTTAAGATGAAAGTTATCATTCAGTCTAACCATAAAATATTTGCTGACTTATTCATGTGGATATTGCTTATAAGAATTATCATTTATAGACCTTTTATCAAATGTTGGATCCTTTTTACATCTTACACTGTCTGATTTAATCTCGAGCAACTGTATTAGAAAAGCATGACAACTTTTAAGAAGAAACCAAAGGCATCACAATGTGTAGAACATTGCTGGATCACGTGAATAACCTGAAAGAGAGGGCTATGAAGCTTAGTTTGTCTCTACCCCACATGTTCTGACAGACATTTACACATAAGTTTTTAAATGATAGATGTGAGTGCATATGTGTGTGGGGGTGTGTATACACTTTAATCCATTATTGTCCAGGTCTGTGAGAGTATACAGCAGGTAACAACTAGTGTTCAGCAGGTTGACTCACCAGATTCTCTGAAGGGGAGCCCCACCTGGCAAGACTATGGAGTTACTGACTGTTAATGACCAGTTTCTCCTGTCTGTAACTCTTCTCATGTGCCACTGCATTTCTTCCCTATGAACAGCTATGGGTGTTTTCCCAATGCTTGTGTGTTTATCTCATGTATATATTCCATCTATTGGGCACACATATTTGTGGGTGGTCAGGAAGATGACTTCTTATTTAACTGTATAGTTTTGATGAATAGAAACATACTAGAATATGCTTCAGTACTAGGTCTATTGTTCCATGTGGACTGTAGACATATAGAGGTCTTGTTCTCCATCCTTAGCCACTGATAAGCAAATCAGCCAAGCAAAGTGTCCTCATAGAACTTTCACAGAGCAGAATTGCAGGTGCTTGGCCTTGCTGGATCTAAGCCCTTCAACAAATTATAGAGAACCAGAAGTGATCATCGTGCAGGTGTCTGGCCTTGTTATATCTTATCACTTCTAGAGATCAGTAACACCTATGCTGCCCTAAGCTTCCTCCACAAGCACTTCCCTCTCTGATTCAAAAAACATTTAACACTTTGTATTTATTTCTATACCAGTTTTTAATGCAAGATTTTAGGATAAGTCGACTAACTATGTATAGGTTCTGAGAGTCAGGAGATTAACATTAAAAGGCTGTTAACTGATTAACCATGTCCTGATATTAGTAATCACATAACATAGTACATGTATTCTTTGCCTTTTCCTTAAATCTCTCATTGGTTTAGTTTCTTGTACCCTTGTAGCTATCCCTTTAAGAGATAGCCAGAACTTTTTACAACCAACAGCTGTTGTCAATCACCAATTAAGCTGACCAAGTCTTTGCCAAGTGTGACTTTTATCAGAATACTTGTCCCTGGGAGTTTACTTTGTAGTTTATAACAGGTTGCTAATGAATGATTGTATATATATGAATGATTGGGAATTTGTAATGGGTAGTAGAATATAGATGTAGTAGAATAAAAATGTAGTAGAATAAAGATGTAGAAGGGTAGAAGGATAAAGATGTACAGAAGAATAAAGATGGAAGGAACAAACAATGCAACAGTAAAGAACACACAGAATGAAGAGCATTCTCTTCTCTCTCTCTCTCTCTCTCTCTCTCTGTGTGTGTTTGTGTGTGTGTGTGTGTGTGTGTGTGTGTGTGTGTGTGTGTGTGTGAAGTTATTATAGAAATCTTTCACTTTTCCCTTACTCCTGGAAGCATTTTCTCTTAGGGAACCCTGGGTGGGGATTGAGGGCTGGTACCTCCACCTCTACACATTATGCAGTTTGTAATACCTGAAGATGTAGTGAAGAAACAAATCATTATGATCTGGTTAAAATGAAATTAAGACATATGTATATGAAATTAATATCAAACATAAAATTGAGGCATTAGTGCTAAGCTTTCACTATTACCATAACAAATATTCATTCAACAAATTGTTATTGTATTTTTGTGCAGTGATTACTATCCTAGGAAATACAGGACATACGTTTTTATAAAATAAGGATTGAATGTTTGTCCTCATGGAACATTTAATCTTTTGGGCAGATAGAAGCAATAAAAGCACCAATTACATAACAGCAATTTTGAGATGTGCATGCATTTCCCAGGGCACTGAATTTGTCTTCATGTGACTCAAGTGTTTCCTTTTGAGTGGTCCATCTATTTTGAATGCATTCTGTAGCATGCTGCATAAGCAACATAGTTAAACACCTCTCTGAACATTATGCTTAGAGACTTCAACATGTTTGGGAGATCTGTCAATAGGACCCTAAAACAGTGGTTTCCCAAAAGACCACACATAGTTTCCATTCTTGCAAGCAAGTATGAGCTATGCCAAAATGAGAGAGGAAAGACATGCCTCGAAAAGTGCTTGGAGAGAAGGTTGATGGCATCTGAAAAAACACATCAGCCATGGGTTCCACTGTCCTCCCTCCTCCTGCCCCCGATCCCACCTTCCCCCCACCCACTCCCCTCCATTACCATCTCCTCCAGGGCCAAGACTCCCCTTGGGATTCATTTAAACCTGATGGATTCAGTACAGGCAGGTCCAGTCCCCTCCTTCCAGGCTGAGCAAAGTGTCCCTGTGTAAGCCCAAGGTTCCAGACAGCCAGCTCATGCACTAAGGACAGGTCCAGGTCCCACTGCCTGGGTAACTCCCAAACAGATCAAGCTACTCAATTGTCTCACTTATCCAGAGGGCCTGATCCAGTTGGGGTCTCCACAGCCTTTGGTTCATAATTTCATGTGCTTCCATTTGTTTGGCTATTTGTACCTGTGCTTTTCCAATCTTGCTCTCAACAATTCACACTCTTACAGTCCCTCCTCTTTCTCGACAATTGGACTCCTGGAGCTCTACCTGGGGCCCGGCCAAGGATCTCTGCATCCACTTCCATCAGTTATTGGATGAGAGTTCCAGCACGACCATTATGGTGTTTGATCATCTGATCACCAGACTAGGGCAGATCAGGCTTTCTCTTGACCATTGCCAGCAGTCTACAGAGGATATATCATTGTGGATTTCTCCAGCACTCTGCCCATTCCTGTTATCATGTGGTCATCATTTATCATGGTCTGTTATTCCTTGTTCTCCCTTTCTGTTCTTGATCCAGCTGGGATCTCCTGCTCCCCTAAGCTTTCTTTCCCTGGAAGCTTGCCCTTCATTACTCCCATTGTCGTCCAGGTTGTTCATGTATATCTCATGCATTTCTCTGTCATTGGGCGATCCCTGTGTCTTTCCTAGGGTCCCGTTTTCTAGGTAGCCTCCCTGGAATTGTGTAGCAGTCTAGTCATCTTTGTTTTACATCTAGTATCCTACTATGAGTGAGTACATACCATGTTCATCCTTCTGCGTCTGGGTTACCTCACTCAGGATGATTTTTTTCTAGATCCATTCATTTGCCTGCCAACCTCTTGATGTCATTGTTTTTCTCTGCTGTGTAGTACTCCATTGTGTATATGTACCATATTTTCTTTATCCATTCTTCAGTTGAAGGGCATCTAGGTTGTTTCCAGGTTCTGGCTATTACAAACAATGCTGATATGAACATAGCTGAGCAAATAAATGCCCTTGTGATATGACTGAGCATTCCTTGGGTTTATAACCAAGACTGCTACAGCTGGGTCTTGGGGGAGATGGATTCCCAATTTTCTAAGGAAGTGCCATATTGATTTCCAAAGTGGCTGTACAAGCTTGCATTCCCACCAGCAGTGGAGGAGAGTTCCCCTTGCTCCACATCCTCTCCAGCATAAGCTGTCTTCTGTGTTTTTGATCTTAGCCATTCTGACAGGTGTAAGGTGGTATCTCAGAGTCATTTTGATTTGTGTTTCCCGTATAATTAGAGATGTTGAGCAATTCCTTAAATGTCTTTCAGCCATTTGAACTTCCTCTATTGAGAATTCTCTGTTTAGTTCTTTAGCCCATTTCTTAATTGGACTGTTGGGCATTTTGATGTCTAATTTCTTGAGTTCTTTATAAATTCTGGATATCAGCCCTCTGTCAGATGTGGGGTTGGTGAAGACCTTTTCCCATTCTGTAGACTGTCACTTTGTATTGTTGACCATGTCCTTTGCTCTACAAAAGCTTCTCAGTTTCAACAGGTCCCATTGAGTGCTTGTTTCTCTCAGTGTCTGTGCTACTGGTGTTATATTTAGAAAGTGATCTCCGGTGCCAATGCATTCAAGAGTACTTCCTACTTTCTCTTCTATCAGTTTCAGAGTAACTGGATTTATGTTGAGGTCTTTGATCAACTTGGACTTAAGTTTTGTGCATGGTGACAGATATGAATCTATTTGCAGCCTTCTACACATTGACATCCAGTTATGCCAGCACCATTTGTTGAAGATGCTTTCTTTTTTCCATTGTACATTTTTGGCTTCTTTGTCAAAATTATATGTTCATAGGTGTTACCGCCCTTATTTTTAAAACTAGATTATTACATATAGAGCATTTTATTCCTAGAATATTATAGGATGCTTATAGTCAAATTTTTCTTTCATTGCTGGAGATTGAACCAATGTCCTCCTATATGTTGGGCAAGCACATTACCACTGAATCTGCTAGTCAGGTTTTTTTTTTTTTTTTTTTCTGTGAATTAGAGCATTGTTCCTTAGATTTCAGTGAGAACAAGTTTTCTTGGGTTACAGCAAAAATATTAGATCATTTTAAACATATATTTTAAAATAAATCATTGCACTCTTTCTCCCTTCCCTTTCTTTCCTGCAGCTCTGCCATGTCTCTCTTGTCATTCTGTCTCAAATAGATGGCCTCTTATACATGCATATATAGGCACAACTATGTAAATATGTTTCCTATGTTCATTTTTGTTGTTTATGTGTATATGTTTTCAGAATTGGTCACGTTGTATTGAATAACCAATTAGGAAGATCGTTCTGAAATAGGCTTATTCTTCCTTTCAACAGTCTTTGGCTGCCTGTAGTTCCTTATCTAAGGAGTTCCAACCCATGATTCTCCCACATCTGAGTTAGCATGCCTATTGATACTGTTATTGTTCAAGTCTGGCTTATGCAGCCATTTCTAGGAGACACAAACTCTGAAGATTTCCTAGTCTTCTGCCTCTTACAGTCTTTCTTGCCTATCTTTCACAGTGTTCCTAGAGTCATGGGTGCAGGAATTGTATTGAAGATATATTTGTTGGTCCTTCAGGGATCCTCAGTATTCATGGATTTCTGTATTGTGTCCAGTTGTGATTTTTGCAGTGGTATCCATTGGCTGTAAAGAGAGACATCTTTGCTGAGTGATAAGAGCTAAACTTATATCTGTTTGCCTCAGGATAAATTACAGAGTTTGCTTAGGAAATATGCTTATCTACCAAGGTGGAAGTAATAGTTTTTTTCTAGGATCCAAGACCTCTCTAACCTGGATAGTTAGTGAAGATTCTAGCAGAAGATATGATTTCCCTCTTGTTGAGTGTATCTCTATTCCAATTAGACAGCTGTTGGGTATAGACAACATACGGGTGCCACTATTGTATTTTAAGGATATTTTTTTCTATGCTGGTAAATTCTGTGGCTCATAGGAAT
Organism: Onychomys torridus; assembly: GCF_903995425.1. Lineage (NCBI taxonomy): Eukaryota > Metazoa > Chordata > Mammalia > Rodentia > Cricetidae > Onychomys > Onychomys torridus. The sequence continues at coordinate 54,296,647 of NC_050460.1, forward strand.
CACCTGCATTTTAATTTGTTTTTAATTCTCATGTTTGGAATGTAAATGTGATGGAAATTTTAAAATAGCAAAAATTTAGAAAGAATAAGATGAGATATGCATGCATTAAGCTTACAGGATATATATAGTGCAAGTAAAAGCTAATTAGGTAATGAATTTCAATTTTGAAGCTCTACTCTTAAATAATGTATACAAGGTGACTTTAATAGTAAGAATTTGATCTAATTATGGGGCTGGTAAACAGCATGAGTCTTAAGTAGGAAACTCATTAGATAGCGTGAATTAATAGTTTGCAAAGATCCCTACTGCCAAGGATACCTATTAATAGAGTAGATTTTAATGGTTTAGCAGAAGTTAGTGTCTGCTTTCAAATTTACTCTGAGTAATGCTGTGCACTGTTTGGTTGACACATCTTCTCTCTGAAGAACTGCTTTAGGAATGATACATAGGACTATTTGCACAGAAGAACAGATGCTGAAAGGCTAATAGGTGAAGCAGGCATGGAAAACAGAGTTCTTTGTATTTGATGTTAAGAGACCTGAGCAAATCCCTTGGGAAGTCCTTAAACATGGCAGTCTCAGGGCACAGGGACAGAGTGTGACCCTAGACATCCTTTCCCAACTGTACACAGGAATAAGGTTTGTTGGCTAGAGCTCAAGTCAGTTGTTCAGTTATTGACATATTTGTGTGCCTTGACTTTATGCCTACCTTGAGCTTTCCACATGGAGAAATCAGGCTAGAGAGGCTTAGATCAAGCCTTAAAGTCCAGGAACTTGTCAGGTGACTGCAAGTAAAGGAGCTTGTCACTACACCCCTGAAACTGAGTCTAGTCCCCAGAATCCTGGCTCCTTCAATTTGTCCTGTGACTTCCATACATTGTTCTGGCATGAGCTTGAAAATGCAGGCGCATTCATTCACTCACTCTCACACATACACTCACTCTCCCTCACACACACTCACAATCAATGAATAAATAAATAAATAAATGTAAGAAAAACAATTAAATAAAAAGTTACCTTGATTCTACTCTAATATGAGTCAACTTTGTTTTTAAGAACTGACCTTGGTCTTGAGTATACTGTCACAACAGCTGTGAGTTTTTATGTGTAACTTACCTGTGGTGTTTAGGAAACAGGTTCCTTCTAGTATTCAGTACCTCTGGCTCTTACAATTCTTCCTATATCCACTCCTCAGTGATCCCTGAGCTTAGGAGGAGGGAATGCCATACGGGTGTCCCATGTGGGACTGAGACCCTCATTTTTTTGAGGGCAAATTGGAATGAATGAGTTTTGTGTGTTTGTTTCTTATCTTTAATTTGTTGTTTGTTGTTTGTTTTTAAAGAAGACACAGGTAGGGAAGGTGGTATGGATCCGGGAGGTGCAAGAAGGAGGAGTTGTAATGTGATCAAAATATATTGTACGAAATTCTCAAAGAACTGAAAAAAGAAGAAGAAGAAGAAGAAGAAGAAGAAGTGATCTAGGACCAGAGAAATAGCTCATGGTGAACATAAAAGAATACTCAAGAAATTCTAGACTCAGTGTCATTGAATCAGGGAAAGGCTAAGCATTGCTTGTGTGAACCTTGTTACTGCCTCCTTTCTCCTGTTTTCCAACTCTTTCTTATGTTCTTGTTTCTGTTATGTTATTGTTCAACACTTTGGATCCATTGCCTCTTTGTGTATGGTTGCTTTTCTGTGGACAACCTAGAAATCTCCATGGAAAAGTATTTGTCAAGTCAACTATACAACCCAGTATGGTTTCACAGGGCACGAGCGAGCATCATTGCTACCTTCTCTCTCCTCAAAGAATGGTTTTTAGTTCTAGCAGTTAAGACACAGAACAATTGATCTTCAAGAGTTTAGGTACTTGGCTGACATAAAGTGAATTTCCATGCCATGGTAGACAAATGATGCATGTAGCACGCCTGTCCTAATGGGAATTCTCAGGATCCTCTCATTATTTTCGTATCTTTCCATTAATGTATGACCATGTTATCATCTATGTCTTTGTGTGGAGGGGCTGATGGAAATGGGGAGACAGAAACACCTCCATTAGGGAGAACAGGAGAAATCCTGTTCCTTTGTCTTTTTTAGTAAGGTCCTACTATTTGATCATCTTCAAAATTCACTTACAAACAATCACAGACATTAGTAGGCTATGTGGGAGTTTAGACCAATTTTCAATACTGGAAAATGTACATCATTTGACTTTTATGCTATGAATTTTTTTAAGAGTCAGATATTTTCATTCATAAAGTCTATGTCATGGAATTTAACTTAATTCTAGTATAGGAATTTGATTGTTAAGCCATTTTGTGATTTGAAAGGCACTGTCTTTCCACCAAGTTTGTGCTAATTATATTTTATTACATAGTTTCTGTCTTATACTCCTTAGGAAAGCCAAATGCATCTTGCATTTCCAAGAAAATTACAAAGTAATTATTCATAGTCAGCTGAGTAGTCAGCATGAACTTGTCAACCTCCTTTCCTTTCTCTGTAGACTCCTATCTCTTCTGCCCTTAGTAGGTCCAGACTAAGTCACCTGACCCAGGAGGGAATGTCCAGCACTCAACAGTACTGTAGCTCATCCGTAACCTGACAGAGCTTGAAAGTCAGTCACTTACAGCTCATGAGCACTTTACATAGCTCAAAATGAAGGAGACACAAACACACAAAGTACATCTTTTGAATGGAAATGTGTTTATGATACATGAACAAGACAGACACATCAACCCTCATTCTTAAAGCCAGTGGCTCCAAGGGAAGATACTTGGAAGAGGTAAGTTCTCCTATGGTCCCTAACTAAATTGTGCTTTTTGAATGGTCACATCATAATGGCCATCTAGGTGATCCCAGTATTGTAGAAAAACTATAATACTATGCAAGCTTTTGAGACAGTAGCATACTGACTTATGAACCAGCTTATTTCATGAAGACTTCTTTATGCTTACACTACTCAGACAAATTTTTGAAGCAATCTTATTATATGTATTTCCAAATTACCATTGTAATGTGTGTTTAACCAGATTTAGGGATCATTATATTCTTATTTTTTCTATTTTCTGTATTTTTCTACATTTATATATATATTATAATTTTGCTTATATTTCTATTTTATTTTTATTTTCTATTTCATATTTATATAGTATATATTAAATATATTTATATTATATTTTATGTGATGGTGGTTGTTCCTATTAAGTCTTTGCACTGGGGAGTTCATGATCATGCATAGTAAATTGATTCTACAGTAGATTTGATGATAGCAGATGAAGCCTCAAAAGGGAAATACTATATAATGTGTTTGTAAATTGAGACCTAGTAATGCATTTAGAATTATCTGGCCACTTTGAACTGAGTTTCCTTCTATGGTTATACTACTGGTTGGAAAAGTCATCACAAGGTTGTGGAGAAATGACTTAGGGATTATGAGTTCTTGCTGCTCTTTTAGATGACCAAGCTCAATTCCTAGCACCTGTATCAGGCAGATCACATAACTCAAGATCCAAGGCTTCCAACAACCTCTTCTTGGCTCTGTAGGCACCCACATACCCGGGGACATACCTGAAGCCTGCATACACACACACACACACACACACACACACACACACACACACCACACACCTCACAAATAAATAAAAATTAACTTTTTAAAAAGAGAAATCATTACAAACTCTGAAATGTTTCTCAAATATAGAATTCAGTCGAAGTCAGGTTATTAAACCTGTCCATGTAGTAACTGCATTACATTTAAATGGGGGAATCTATCCTCTGAATCAGACCCCTTTAAAACTATTGTCTACAGATCATGGATATTATTGTCAGCAGCTGTTTCCACAGTTAAGGACAATAAAGCATATCTTAGACTTGTGTAAATCCCAGAACCTAATCTCCAAACAACTAATTTCATTCCATTAAGAATTGCAGTTTCTTGAGGGAACAATGAACCTAGAAGTAGAATTTAGTCTGAGAATGTATGTATCCTAGCCATGCAAATGTATACTCAGCCACCAAGCCAGTGGGTCCACAATAGCAATACAAGCTACTTATCTAGGGTTAGAGAAAGAATCGTGGACAATGATCAAGAGTAGATAATCTTGAGGTTGGTCCAGATAATAAAGCCACAGAACACTCCAGTGGTCAGTAAAATAGCACCTCAAGGTCCTGGGCAAAATAATAGAACAATCAGGTAAGATTCACTTAAAGGAACAACAAAGTATGTTACCACAGAAGATCTTTCATCTATCTCTGAGTGTGTTTGTCTATCTGTATCTCTCTCTCTCTCTCTCTCTCTCTCTCTCTCTCTCTTTCATACTAGAGGAGAAAATGGGCAGTTAGTTAGCCTATTCCCAAATCCAGCATCGGTGTACAGTACTAATCCTGGAAATTCTTAGTTAATCATTTTAGTATTCTCTGTTTGGGGTTAGTTATTTTAGACTTCTCCAGACTGTCAGTGAGAGACAGCTTGGCAGTACCATCTCTCCCTTCTTGTTTAGGCCATCTGTCTACTGTGATAAAATGCCCCCTTATCCCTCCAGCCTCCCCCCCACCCCCACCCCTGTGTGTGTGTGTGTGTGTGTGTGTGTGTGTGTGTGTGTGTGTGTGTGTGTGTGTGTATTTTGGCTAGGCAAGCTGGCCATATACTCCAGGATTCTCCTTAATCCACCTGTGTGATGTTAGGGGTTCCTGATGCAAGCCTCCATGCTCAGCATTTTATATAGGTTCTGGGGATCCAAACTCCAGTCCTCATGTTTGCAGCACAAGCACTTACCTCGTGAGCCAAGCGCTAGCACGATTCTGCTTTGGGTCACCTGTGACTAAACTGGAGGTTCCTCTAAGAGAAGTAATGCTACTGTTAATCCAGAACACTGTACACCCCGACTATCCTCTCTGCCCCAGAATATCAGTATTGGGGGAGAAGGAGAAGCCAGAGAGACTCTCCTGAAAACAGATTATAGTCCATTTCTTTCTCTCTCTTTCTTTTTTAAGATTATGTTTTATGTGCATTGGGGTTTGGCCTGCATGTATGTCTGTGGATGCCAGCTCCCCTGCAACTAGAGTCACAGACAGTTGTGAGCTGCCATGTGGGTGCTGAGAATTGAACCTGGAAGAGCAGCCAGGGCTCTTCAGCCCTGAGCCATCACTCCAGCCCCACAACAGGGACCCCAAGAGCAACAGGACAGGCATGGATTGCTCTAGGAAGAGGAAATAGATAAGATCTCCTAGGTAAACTGGGAGGGGGGTGACAGAAGGAAGGGGAGGGAGGATGAAAATATGAGGGATCAAGTTGGCCTAGTTGGGGGAGGGACAGAGAGGAAGAGCAAGGAAAGAGATACCTTGATAGAGGGAGCCTTTATGGGGTTAGGGAGAAACCTGGAGCTAGGGAAATTCCCAGGAACTCATAGGGATGACCCCAACTAAGACTCCTAGTTAGCAGAGAGGGTGCCTGAACTGGCCTTCCCCTGTAATCAGACTGATGACTACCCTAATTGTCATTGTACAACCTTCATCCAGGAACTGATGTAAGCAGATGCAGAGATCCACAGTTGAGCACTGGCCTGAGCTCCTGGAGATCATTTGAAGAGAGGGAAGAGGGATCACTGTATGAGCAAGGGGAGTCAAGATCATGATGAGGAAGACAGAGACTGCTGACCCTAGCTAGTAACAGCTCACGGACTCTGGACTGACAGCTGGGGAACCTGCATGGGCCCAAACTAGGCTCTCTGAATGTGGGTGACTTGATCTGTTTGTAGGACCCTGGCAGTTGGACCAGGATTTATTACTGGTGCATCAGCTGGCTTTTGTTGGAGCCCATTCCCTATGGTGGGATACCTTGCTCAGCCTTGATGCAGTGGGGAGGGGCTTGGGCCTGCCTAAACTTGGTATGCAAGACTTTATTGCCTCCTCAAGGGAGGCTTTATCCTCTCTGAGAAGTGGATGGGGGCTGGGTGTAGGAGAGAGGTGAGGGGAACAGGGAAGGGGAGGGAGAGGCAACTATGGTTGGTATGTAAAAGGAAAAACAAACAAAAAAACCCAACAAAAAACAAGAGTGTAGTGGGGAATGAAGCCACCATGCACAAGGGCAGAGAGCTAATGTGAACTGTGGACTTGGCATGCCAAGCTGCAGAAAGCAAGACCTTTGCTTTTATGTGGCTTGTGTGAACCTCCCCAGCTTCAGTGTTCCCAGGGACAGAATTTGGATAAAAGGCAATTCACAAAGTAATCTTCATTGTATGTTGATGGGTGGAAATAACAAAGACTACTCTATGTATGCAGAAAAGAAAATCGGCAAAACTTTAGTAGCAGGGTGTCTTGCCCTTCCTCACCACCTGTGACTCTGAGATCCCTGAGGCATCATCTGATCCTAGAGGTCCTCAAATATTTTCTTTTGCTGCCAAGCTGTCTTATTATGAAATTCTAGGTCCGCAACACCTTTGCTGAAACTGTTTCTCTGGATTTCATGTGCTCAAGAGTTTGTTAATCCCTGGTAGATATCACTAGCTACAAGAAGTAGCCCTGGTTAATCTGCACTTAAATCTCTCATTTAATATGAGCATCTTACTAATTACTGCACGCTACTAAAAAGGTCATCCCCAAAGATACTAGCTGCATACTGATACCCATATTGGAATTAGTATTAACTGTTTAAAATCCTTAAATCCTGGCAGGCATATGAGAAGAAGTCAATATGTAAAATAAATGGGACCCCACGATGAACACTGAGAAAACACTTGGAGTACAATAGTGCAGATGCCAAAGGCGTCACTGTATCTAACATGTTGCTCTGATCTCTTGGAAGCAAATCCCTGTCACTCATTCCCACCACTCTGATGACCACAAATGAAGTTATCAAATGACCAACCTCCAAGTATCACCTGCATGTGAAGAAATAACCTGATGGTTTTTAGTGACTGTCTGCTTTCAAACTTACCATTCAAAAGCAAAGCTCTCACGTTGGCTGGGAAGTCTTCTTGCATTGTCTGATGTTGAAGCCTGAGTCTGCTCCCCCAAGCCATTAGAAACAGATCTAGCATTGCTGCTATCCCCCCACCCTCTGCTAATAAAACAATACCTGTGTTAGAGGGGTGAGCCCTACAGGTGTTTGTTTTATGGAATTTTATTAATACTGATGACTAAAATTAAAATTTTAGGAATGAGTATTTTCTTTTAAAGATTTATCTATTTATTATGTATACAGAAGAGGGCGCCAGATCTCATTACAGATGGTTGTGAACCACCATGTGGGTGCTGGGAATTGAGCTCACGACCTTTGGAAGAGCAGTCGGCACTCTTAACCTCTGAGCCATCTCTCCAGCACTGGAATGAGTATTTTTAAAAAATATAATAAAGTAGCCACCATTCCCAAAGTATTGGGAGCCTTCTAAAACCAATGATAATGGATAAACTAATAAAACCAGGTTATATGTTTTCTTGATTTATTACATTCCACCTTAGCACATTATAATTAATCCTTCTGGGACATTTCTTCCATTTGTGAGATTAAAGGAAAACATTGAATTTTAGAAGCAAAGCAAATGTTGCCAGTTTTAAGCCCTTGTTTAACCTGACATATCACAGAACCAGGCCTGCCATGCAGCACTTACAATCGCTTCATGCTAATACCCACTGTGACTCAGAATGAATACAAATGATAATTACCTCAAGTTCAAATTTAAGATGACTTATATGGATTTCAAAATCACTAAAACCTTTAGTACCTTTAATTTGTGCTCAAAATCTCCCAGCACATTCTTCTTGAATGAGATAAAAATCTAAAGGCATAATAGGTATTAATTACCATTTCCTTTGCTCATCCCGTGCTTGAAAGCAATTTATCATTCCATATCAAGGCTTTCTCATTTGTTCACAGTATAAATAAAAGATAAAGGCCTTTAGTTCATTTTCATTTCATGATGTTTCCACGGCTTCTTTGCAGATCCTTTGATTTCTCGGTATGAAGCTTTGCTTACAACCCACTTTATTTAGTCTTTGTTCTCGGGCACTGTTTAAATGAAAATCATTTTATAAGTATGGCATCAGTCACCTTGGCCTGGGAAAGTGTTTGAATGAGCAGAGCGTTAGCATTTCCAATGTCGTTTAGAAGATGGCACTTTTGAACTAAGATATTGAAGGAGAATTTCACTCCTGTAGTCCTTCTTTGTTTGTGTTGTTCTTTCCAGTTCTTCAATTGTTAAATTCAGGAATTTTTTTTTTTCACTAACTTGCAGAGAATTACTTAGATGGGAAGCTGTGTATGTGTGTCATATTATGTAGATAGATAGATAGATAGATAGATAGATAGATAGATGCTTAAGAGATAGATAGGTGATTGATAGGTAGATAGATAGATAGATAGAAAGATATATAGACAGACAGACAGACAGACAGATACATCGATATATCAATACATTGATACATAAACAGGAAGACAGATAGATATGGAATGGACAAAAAATATAGAAACAGAGGCAGGAACAGACAGAATCATTTGGCATATTTAGAAACTATCTAAAGGGTGTATTTTTAGATGACTTGTGTCAGTTAATCCCACCCCCAACCCGACCCCATCCCCAGTCTCAACAATGAAAGCTGGACACCACAAGCTTGTATCATTGTCTCTCTTTGTTCTACTAGCCATCATTCATGCTATTTTAGTGGATATATTGTCTTTTATAAGTATGGATTTCTTTTATAGTATTCTTTATTAAATTTATTTATTTTACATCCTGCCTGCAGCCTCATCTCTCTCCTTTCCTCCCACTCTTTCTCCCCACCTCCCCTCCACCTCCTCTAAATCCACTCCTCCCCTATATTTACTCAGAAAAAGTCGGACCTCCTCTGGGCATCAGCAAAGCATGGAATATCAAGCTGCCATAAGACCAAGCACCTCCCCCTGTGTTTAGGATGGGCAAAGCAATTCAGCATGAGGAATGGGTTCCAAAGAGCCAAGGACAACCACTGCTCCCATTTCCAGGAATACCACAAACAGACCAAGCTACACAACTGTCACATATATGCAGAGGGCCTAGGTTGGGTCCCTGCAGACTCCCTGGTTGTTAGTTTAGGCTCTGAGTTCCCATGAGCCAGGATGGCCATTTCTATGGGTTTTCCTCGGATGTCTCTGACCTCCAGGCTCCAATAGTTAGTTTCTACTCTTTCTCCTCAGTAGGACTCCCCAAGTCCTCGGATGTCTCTGACCTCCAGGCTCCAATAGTTAGTTTCTACTCTTTCTCCTCAGTAGGACTCCCCAAGTTCAGCTCTATATTTGGTCATGGGTCTCTGGATCTGCCTCTTTCAGTCACTGGATGAAGGTTCTCCAATGACAACCAGGGTAGTCACCAATCCTGTTAAAGCGGATGGCCAGTTCAGGCTATGCATCCACTGCTGCCAGAAGTCTTAGCTGGGGTCGTCTTTGTAGACTCATTGAAGTTTCCCTTGCATCAGGCTTCTAGCCTTTCCAGTCATCTCTCTCAGCACTCTACCCTTCCACCCACCCCCTCCCAACTTGAACTCTCAGGTTTCCATGCCCACGGGCCCCCAGTCCAACCAGAAGATCTCTATTTCCCCTTCCCAAGAAGATGCATGCATCCCCCTGTGGACCCTCCTTGTTAACTAGCCACTCTGGGTCTGTGGATTGTAGCATGGTTATCCTTTACTTTACAGTTAATATCCTCTTATGGAAACCTTGAGATAATCACCAAATTTGTTAGTATTACAGCCCTTTAAATAGTAACTCAACAATGTGGACATAACCATGGTCAAACATCAATAACAGTGTGATTGTATAGTAATTTGCAAGAAAGAAAATATTGGTACTTTCATAACCATGTTATTTTCTGCCTTCTTTTGGCAGGATATAGAGGAAATAGTGATGTCTTTTCTATTAACAAGACCATTAACAAAACCTTTTTGATACATTCTAGATGTAGAAGAATCTAAATGTTCTACTTGAGCTGAAACAGAAAAATATATATTAATGGTTTGAACACCAATACCTACCTGTGACCTAGTGGAATGTCCTAGTGCAGATTATATTCCTGTATAGTCACTCAGTAGGAAGAGAGCAGTAGTGGATTTTCAGTGTCAGCTACAACCAAGTGTAGGGTGGATTAGGAATTCCTGCAGGCACAGTGATGGGGATGGATTAGTAATGTCTGCCATGACACAATGATAGGTAGATGGCTTGAGCTCACTGTTTTCCAGATGTGGCTCATCTCTTACCTTTCTCCACTCCCAATCATGCTGACGAATAAGAAAGCATATTTATAGCAGCATTAACTGTAAGACTTTCTTCTTTGAGAAAAATCAGGATGAAATCAAAACAAAGCAAAGTAACTGAGCAAGAACACAGCTTTACTTCCTGATCTCATTTCTGAATCACTGGATTCTCCTACTCAGGTGCTGGGGCTGGGATGTGAAATGTCCCCATTTGCTCATGCTTGGTCTCCAGATGGCAGAACTGTTTCTGAAGGTTGTAGAAGCTTAAGGGAGTAAAGCCTTATTGGGTAGAATGAGTTACTTGGTACAAGCCTAACATTTCATATTCCTGACCTACTTCATTACTCCTCTGTGTCCTGACTTCAGACGACACAGTCTAACCTGGTGCCTAATGCTTCTGCTACCATGTATTCCCCTCCATGTTGGATGGTATCCCTTCAAATAGTGCAACAAAATGAATCCTTCCTCTTTTACATCACTCTGGTCAGCATTTTGATCACAGCAAGGATGAAGGTAACACGAATCAGATGATTTCTTATCACCTGCTCATCACCTATGTGTTTCTTTTCTTTTCATTTTTTTTTTTTTTTTGGTTTTTCAAGACAAGGTTTCTCTGTATAGCTTTGATACCTTCCCTGGATCTTGCTCTGTAGACCAGGCTGGCCTTAAACTCACAGAGATCTGCCTGGCTCTGCCTCCCGAGTGCTGGGATTAAAGTCATGCGTCATCACCACCCAGCTATCTAGGTGTTTCTTATTGATCACTCACAAACATCATTCTTACTTATGCACCTGCTACCTTCATCCACGATGGAGATTCCCTCTTCAGTACATTGGAACTGAATGCCTATGCAGGTCCTCTGTTTTGTTCATGGAATGATTTTCAATTCTGAAAAAATGTGAAAGAAGGACTTTGGGGAATCCCCTGCCTATCTAACATAATCTGCTCTTTTCTACTGGTGTTTGGCTTGACTCTGATATCAGCAGATAAAAGATAGCCCTGTGTTAATCTCGCCCTGTTTCTGGATGTGAAGGACATCTAACAGGGGCACTTCAGCTATGGCGAAGGGCATAATGAAGAAGAGGGTTACTCTGTCACCTCCAAATGGTATAATTTAGGCAATTAACATCTTTAACTGCTTAGAGGCTCAGCTCTGTAATTTCAGATAAGGTTAAGGTTTTATTCTTACCACTTGAAGACAAAATTACATAGTGGCCAAGATAGACTAATATTGATAAGACATTTAAACACTGGGCACTGGGGCCAAGTGCTTTTTTTTTTTTTTTTTTTTTTTGGTCTAGGATGGGGAGTCTCTTTATCTTTGAATATTGTTGTAGGGACTCAACAGATATGATATTTCCAAACATTTCTTCTTACAGCCTTACATCTTTCTGGTACTCAGAACCCGTTATTAGTTACAATAGCCTGCATCAGTTATTTTTGACATTATAAAAACAGGATACCAAAAATCTGAGAGTTTAACCTAAGTAATTGCAATACATTAGGTGAAGAGTTTGGGCTAAAATCCAGAGAATAACCAATTATAGGAAAATAAAAATCCTGTTTTTTTTCAAGAAAATATTTAGCATGTAATACAACAAGATCCTGAAAATGAATTTGGAAAGTGTCCTGCATCCTAGGTAAGGAAAGATAGGATAGTGGCGGTTTTAAAAACACATCCTTTTGGACTGGGGGAAGTTCTCAGTTGTTACAAAAAAGTAGACTGTGGTGGAATACGCTTGTGACACTGCACTGTGGGAGAGGAAGAAGGCAGAGCCTGGTCCAGTGTGCCAATTAGACAACCTGTCTTCAAACAAAAGGTGGGCAGGACCTGAGGCTGTCCTTTGCACACACACACATGTATGCACACAAACACACATACATGCACCCACGCACAGAATGCCAGGTTACACAAAACACACATACATGCACCCACATACGGAACTGTCAGTTGAGTGCAGATAGGAACATCTGATTTGCAAATCTCGACCTAATTATTAATTCCTAGGCCTGTTTTGGGACCTGCTGTTGGATAGCACATTTCAGAATGTTTGGCTTATCTGACTCTTCCTTATTTTTGTTTATGAAATATATACAGTATCTAGAAGATGGGGTAATGCAAAAAGGTGATGTTGTTTATAACACCTGGCACAAAAGTAGATTTTGATACATTTTTGCATCTTTCCGTATGTTTTGAGTCACTGAGTTAATCTTTATGTTCACATATTAAACACACATTCTGACATATGCAGTTATGCACATACACACACGGCTGTAAACAAACATGATTTATAAAGCTTATTTTAATAGAAAATTTAAATTTTCCTCTGATCGTGTCTTATAGCTAGCTGTATGAGGTACAAGAAGGGAGTATCCTTTTTTAATCATTGTTTTTATTTCATTGCTATGACAAGCTAACTGGCTGAGACACATTAAGGAAAGGTTAATTTTTGCTTCACAGTTTGGAGACACAGACCATGGTGGAGATGGGAATGAGAGCAGGAACATGGGGCATCTGGGTATGTTATACACATTACTGGGAAATCCCTTTGGTTTTTCTTATTCAGTTGGTGACCCCAACCAATGGGATGGAGTTATCCACATTTACCTGAGCCTTTCCTTTTCAGTTAAACATCTTCATAGACATACCCAGCATGTGTTTCTGTGCAGATTCTGAATACAGTCAAGTTGATAATAAAGATTAACTAGCGTAAGTCCAACCCTTGTGAATTTCACCCCCAAACCCATCACTGTAGAGCATGTAATTCATCTCTATGTTTTATAGCTTTTTGACAGACCTAATACCATTAAAAAATCCATAGTATCTGTTTAGCAAAATGACTGAGTGAGTGAGGGCCCTCGCTACAACCTTGATCTGCGTCTGATCCTCATATCTCATATGGTAGAAGGAAAGAACCAACTCCCACAGGTTTTCTCTGTCTCCATGTGTAAGCATGTGCAGGTACAACATAGGTACACACACAATAAACAAACAAAATCCATACATAATAGTTTATAATCTCATCTGAGACTCAAGAAAATTCCTTAACTGTTAGTACCTACAGGGTCAAACACAAGTTTATTATTCCGTATAGAGCGACACAATAACATTTCCATTCTAAAATGTTAGATTTAGGTACCTACAGGAAAGACCAGACCAAAGCCTAAATCTGGACAAACACCCATTTTTGCAGCTCTGTGTCTGGCACTTGGGCTCATGTTGGAATCATCTGGAGTCACAAAGTTTTGGCAGCCTGCTCTCTTCGGTTTCCTACAACAGAGCATTCACTTTGGTCTAGCTTTTTCTGACAGATGCACCATGGTTCTGGTTTCTTACATATCTGGTGTCTCCACTGCACATTAGGCTTCATCTTCCCAGCTGTATGCCATGATTCCTCTGGGCCTCCTTGAATCTGACCCTGCCTCACCTCTCAGGCTTTAGGAAATCTTTCCATAAGCACCCATGAACTCCTCCTCCATCATAAACCTCTTAAATGTACCATGTGTCAAGTTCTGCTGTCAGCTCAAGATGTATCCTGCCTTTCTTGGATTAGAGTTGAAGTGGCATGTATATGCCTAACTCATCCTAGAGTAACAATTCTTTAGATTGTTTTTCAGCAGGGAACTCCTCCAGTGGTATTATCAGTTTAGGTTCTCTCCTTTTGAATGGAGTTTTATTTTCATATTAGTGCCTTTGTTGGGCAGAACGCTGACATAGAATGGCCTATGAGAAGTTCTTAATACAGTTCATCTATGTTCATCTGAAACCCCATGTCCTGGATATCCACCATTATTAGCATTTCCCTTAGCACTGCGATCTTCCAATTCCCCTGCTCTGCACAAGTGGCCCACTACAATTTGCTTTAGCATTCTAGACCTCCCCAGCCCTTAGCTCAATCTCTTTCCTAAATATCCCATAAACTTGCTAGAAGGGCCTGATAGTCATATGGTCAGGTTTAGCTCAGTAGCATCCCCATTCCTCAACACTAATTTTATAGCTATGAAAATGAAATGCTTAAGGAATGGGTGAAATTATGACTCACGTATTAAAGGAAACTTGACCTGATGCAGCTATTGTTTTTCCTTTATATTTTTCTCATATCAGTAGTGTTCTTTATGTTTTCAAGCAAAGATCCATGGTTATTAAAGTGCAAAGTTGGTAAGGAGGCCCATCCTTGCAGAACTACAGGAAGTGATTACCGTCTAAAAGTCCACATAGCTCAAGTGAAAGAAGCAGAGTGGCATACCTTTGGGAGGAATGTAAAGAAGAGTTGACTTTTGATGCTGTGGGTGGGATCATCCTCAGGAGAATGGCTCTGCTCTGAGATCAGCTGCTTATCTGTGCTACCTCACTTTCTGAGCAGGAAGCATTCTAATCCACCCACACTGGCACCTTCAGAGAATGTCGCTTTTATCCAGTGGTGGCGCCTTTTTATTTTCAGCATACCCCCTTACGTGTTAAAAAGATTTCTTGGCTTAGGGATTCTGTGATAATCGTATTTGACTACATACTATATAAACCTTACTTTGATTTTACTGATGCCTTTTGTGTGTTGTATGAGAATGTGGTGTGTGCTCCTGTTTATGGGGTGGTGGTTTCGGTACCTATGACTGTACATGCACAGAAGCCAGAAGAGGACTTTGAGAGTCAGGCTCCATCAGTGCCCACCTTATTCTCTTGAGACAGAGTCTTTCACAGAACCTGGAGTTAGGCTGGAAGCCAGTAAGTCCCCGCAATCCTCCTGTCTCTGACCTGCACTGTACTGGACTTGCTTGTGTGCCTAGCAACACCCAGGATTTTCTGTGTGTTCTGGGAACCCATATTCAGATCTCAATGAAAATAAAGACATGACCACTCCTGGCTATGTTTGAGGAGAAGACTTTTGTTGGAGATATGAGGGGGAGAACATCCAGAGGCATCTGGAACGTTCAAACTGAATATGGCTGGCAGAACAGACTGGATCTTGGAGGGCAAGCAGCAAGATGAAGAGAAGAGAGAGGGAAGAGGAGATAGAGCAAATGGACTAAGAGAGGACTCAAGGACCAAGAGAAGAACCAAGTGAGTGCTTGGCCAAAATGGCTGGGTTATATAGGAAAGAGAAGCTGTGGGAAGGGAAGAGAAGCTCAGGGACTGGGTAGGATTGGGGGGCAGGGGTGAGAAGTGCTGTAGTGCCAGGACTTTCTAATAGATGCTTGCTGGAGAACCTGGCTGTTAGCATCCACATTGATGTGTTAAATGGGCACCTCAGTTAGCCATTTGTCCAGGGTTGTTTTAGGTCCTAATTCGAGTGCAGCCTAGGACTCAGAGCCACTGAGCCAGCTTTTCAGCCCTCCACCACACAATTCCCACAATTTGGTTCTTCTGTGAGATCCACAATAGACTTCATGGATCTATCTTTAGTGTTAAAATGATTATCTTTTTTTCTTCAATTTTTCCTAATAATTTTGGGCATTTCAAATGTCACCCACCACTGCCTGTGCTATTGTAAGCAAGGGAGTTTGCTGGGATAATGCCTTTACCTAATGCTTAGCAGATGGCTTGAACAGCCTAGTAGATCTATTGAAAATGGCTGTATACTTTTTACATCATTGCCAGTAATGCATGAGAATTCTTTTTATTCCCTAGTGGGGAATAAATTTCAGGAAAAAATAAAATGCACTTTCTTTTCACTTGCTCTGAATTTAAATCCCAGCTTCTTGCAACTTTCTGAATTATATTGATCTTAATGTGATTATTTTCAGGACCAAATGCACAAAGATGACTTCAAAATGTAAGCTATAATATCAAAGTGTAATTTCCATGAAATAACAGTCATCTATTTTAATGGTACAGCTTCAAGAGCTTCAGATATATACTTATACATTTTCATGAATATATTAAATTTGGATTAAACATATAAATCTATATACTCTGACCTCATAAAATAGTTGGAATGTTTTCTAATGTTATATGTTTTGTAAGAGAGCTCATATAGAAATGATTTTCTTCTTAAATGTTTGATAGGATTCATCATATAAACAAAGTCATCCTCAATGGGATTATAGGAGTAATGAACACACTAAAATTATACCTAGTTTGGGGTAGGATAGATGACTCACTGTTAACATTAGGAATGTGTAGTGCTCTTGCAGAGGACCTACATTTGGTTCTCAGCACCCATATCAGAGGGTTCACCATTGTAATTCCATCTCGAGAGAATCCACTGTGTCTTCTGCACTCACACACACATGTTCCCACACAGGTACACACATATACACAGGTTAAAACACAAAAATAAAACTAAAGGAAGAAAATTGTAGCTTGTCATAGGTTGCTGTGTATCATTGCTTTATGTAGATGTGCAAATATCCATTGTTATACCATTGTTGTACAATATATACAATCCTACCTAACTTGTCAAGCATTCATTAAAACATCCACAGTTGTTCCTTGCAGCTTCCTGAAACATGTTCTGTGTTCCAGGATTACACTGACATTCTGTGTTGCAGAAACTCAGAGCATATTTTTCTACAGAACTACAAGGGGTATCTTCTGGTCAAACCTCCCCCCAGTTCTTCATCACAATATCTGTGAGGTAAAAGTTTTGGATTCTACACCAGAGCTAGGCAAAATACTCAGTTTCAACATGGGGCTTTTATCACTTAGATAGTTCTATGTTGTTGCTAATGTCAGGCTTTGTGTGTGTGTGCCAAGTCATCCTCATGAATGTTCCTATTGTTTATTTTTATTAACAAAATAATATTATTTTATTATTCTACTTTTATTTTTATAAACATAAATCAAGTGAACATATTACGGAGGGCACAGTAATATTTTAAAAGCATGCATACTATACTTATTTTTTTTCATCAACTTGACCAAGATATAGACACTTCTAGGCAGAGGGAAATCATAGCTGAGTACTGCCTCTAAAAGATTGGCCAGATAGGCAGTTCTCTGGGGATATTGTCTTGATAAATGATTGATGTGAAAGGACCCAGCTCACTGTGGGCTGTGCTACCCATGGGCAAGTAGTTTTGAGTTATATAAGAAAGCAGGCTGAGCAAGTGATGGAGTGCATAACCAACATTCCTCCATGGCTGCTTCAGGTTCCAGCCTTGGGTTCATTCTCTGACTTACTTTTCTGATGGAGTATGACCTGAGAGTTGTAAGCTCAAATAAACTCTTTCCTCCCCAAGTTGCTTTGGCCGTGGTGTTTTATCACAGCAATAGAAACCCTAAGATATATACATACACACAAGTGTGTTGCCATTAATTCAGAGCAATTAGCATTTTCCATCCTAATTTATTCTTTGTGGTGGAGGCTTCCAGAATCACAATATAAGATAGGTCCTTGTGAGCTACAGCTATCCCACTGTGCTGCAGAGTGCCAAACTACTTCTGATTAACTATGCTTTGATATCTGCCATCCGTGATGTTTTTTTTTTTTTTTTTTAACCACTCTCAAACACTTCTAGGTTCTATTAATGCTTATTCCATATTAAGGCTGCTTTTTTTTTTTTGGCTTCTATATATGAGAGAAAAGACATAGTATTCATTCATGCATCCATGTTTTTGATATTATCCTCCAGTTCCATCTGTTTTAATTCAAATGCCTTCATTTCTTATTCTGTATGGATGAATATTTTCCATTATATATAAGTGTATAAAATTGCATTTTCTTGAGACTTTTAATAATTGATGGACAATTAGGCTGTTTTGATTTCTTGACATTTGTGGATACCATAGTAACCAAATCGCAAATGCAGGCATTTCTTAATAGACTGACTGCCTTTCTGTGTCTTTACACCCAGTGAGAGTCCTCAGTCATGTAGCTGTCCATTTTTAATATTTTCAGAGCTCCTATATTGTTCTCCGTTATAGCTGCACTATTTTTTGTCCTGTCAATAATCACTATGTTATTTCCTCATACTTAGCAGCACTTGTTTGATTTATATTTTAATAGTTGTTCCAATTTCAATTGAGTGATAACCTGTTGTGATTCCAGCTTACATTTCCTTGGTGATTGGTGATATATAGCATCTTTTGATATATCTCTTGGTCACTTTTTTTCCTTATTTGATAGATGTCTATGTAAAAGGCAGGTAATCATTTTAATTGGATTATTAAGGAGCTTTTGGTTGTATATTTTTGCTTTTGATTGTAAGATAAATTACCTATGAATGTTTTCTCCTAGTCTGCAGGGTCTTTTTTTTTTGCTATAGGTTATTTTCCTTGTTCTCACATGCTTTGTGTGTGTGTGTGTGTGTGTGTGTGTGTGTGTGTGTGTGTGTGTTGTGTGTACCTTCCCCTCTGTATATTCCATAAGCAAATATAATTTTAAGCATTTTTAAAAAGTAGATTCTTTCCTCACTAATACATAAAATGCAAAGGACAACTATGAATTGCTGGGTCCCAGCTAGGAAGAATACACTGAGCTGTTCCACTCAAAGTAAATGGTGTTTGATCCACATATCAAATAGAATTCAAGAGCAGTCATGTGTTCTAAAGGTCTCTCATAGATGAAACTGTGAGCACACAGAGAAAGGAGCTGGTGTTCGTGGATGGAGGTGACAGGAAGGAGCCAGACTGCCTCATGGTTCTAGAGAAGATCCTTACTCTCAGTGGTTGAGAGTAAGTCCTCCAAGTCCTTCTTCTGGGGAACAGTGTAGCAGTTCCATTCTCAAACAGAAGCCTGCTTGGATTGTCATCCCTGACTTTGCAGGAGCGAAGGAAACTGCAGAAGAGTCTCACATTACTGGGCAAGAATTGTTGCAAAGAATAAGAATCAGCATTTCATTCTGTATTTTTTAATCAAGCAGCTTCATCAAAATAAAATTTATATAGTCTACAATTTTCCCATTTTAAGTGAATAACTCATTGGGACATCCACAGAACAATCAACACAGTATGTTGTAGAACAATTTCATCACTTCTATAAGGAAGCTGAATTGCTTTACCATCAATGTTTTCCACACAGTTTCCCCACCTGAATTCCTGGCAACCCATGAGACGTCACTATAGATGTTCCTATTTTGAACATTTCTTGGGGGCTTTTGAGCCTAATAACCTTTCTTTTTATGGGAAAATAGATTTTTTCATAGGATATATTCTGATTACAGTTTACCTTCCTACAACTCCTCCCAGACATTCCCCATTTCCCCCTCCACCCAAATTCACAATCTTTCTACTCACTCTCATTGGAAAACAAACGGGAATCTAAAAAATAAATAATAACAATAAAACAAAAACAAACACACGGGGATAGGACAAAACAGACGGAAGAAAAAAGTCAATGGAAAATCCCAAGAAACACATATAGACTTAGAGACACGCACATGTTGGCACACACAGAAATCCCATAAAAGCACAAAACCAGAAACTTTAGTATATGTGCAGAAGAGTTTGTGGGGGGAAAGTTATGACAAAGAATTATGAGACAAACAACTTCCCAAAATTCCTTGAGTTTGTTTTGTGTTAGCCATCTACTGATGTCCTGAGCTGGTCTTAAGCCTGGTTTATGTACCCAGTGAGACTCTGATATTCATTTGTGAGTGACTGTAAGTTGGAGCTAACTTCTTGGTTAGGGATGTAGGCTTGTGTCTGCTTATCTACTCAGCTCTAGGACCCTGTCTGACTTA
The DNA here is from genome assembly GCF_903995425.1 of Onychomys torridus. Lineage (NCBI taxonomy): Eukaryota > Metazoa > Chordata > Mammalia > Rodentia > Cricetidae > Onychomys > Onychomys torridus. Next base: position 54,316,484 of record NC_050460.1, read on the forward strand.
GTCCTGTGCAGGCCCTGTGCTTGATGCCACAGTCTGCGAATTCATATGTGCATCAGTCCTGTGATTAAAAGGTCTATTTCTCTAGTGTCTTTCATATCCTCTGGCTCTTACAATTTTTCCACCTCTTCTTCCACAGGGTTCCCTGAAGCCGGAGGGATGGAATTTGATGGGGACATTGTATTTAGTGCTGAGTATTAGCATGGTCTCTCACTCTCTGCATGTTGTTTGCTTGTGGGGCTCTCTATTTGTTCCTGTTTGGTGCAGGAGGAAGACTCTCTGATGATGGCTGAGCAAGGCACTGATCTATGAGTATAGCAGAATGTCATTAGGAGTCATCTATTGCTTTGTTCCTTTAGCAGAATAGTAGTATTTGGTTTTCCCCTAGGTCCCTGGTCTGTCTAGTCTCAGCTTCTTGACCACCCAGTGTTGGTGATGGGTAATGAAAAACTAATTTCATGCAATCTCACTTCTCTATTTTGGTTGATTGATGTCTCTTTGCTTTTGACACATTATCCAAACAGTTCCTTGCCCATTTCAATATCCTGTACATTTCCGCATGTTTGCCCTTAGGAGCTTCATTTTCTGGTTTTACATGTCAATTTTTAAAGCATATTGAGTTGGATTTTTTTTTTGCGACAGGTAAGGGCGACTCACCTAGTTTTATTTTTCTGCAGGTAGAGAGACAGCATTTTTATCAGCATCCTAAAACCACTATCCTTTCTCCAATGTGTATTTATTAAGTCCTTTTTATAAGATCCCTTGAACTTGGTGCAGTGGGTTTTCATTTTTATTCTATTTGTGAAACTTCTCTACTTTACTGACCTATTCTTTGACATATTTCTTCATGTTAAATTTAAGATATTTAGGATTTAGTAGGCCGATGTTTATTGATCTGTAATTTAATGCCGGTATGGTTAGCGGACACACCATTCCTCATCTTATTTGATTTCCATTTCTGAGGAATTATTTTACAGTGCCGCATATTGTCTGTGAAGTTATAAGTAGACTTCAAAGATATGTACATTTCATATGAAATACTCTGCAAATGAAAACTAAGTGAAATTGGCTGAAAGCATCACTCCGGTCTTCTCACTGGATTTCCTGTCTGCTTTATGTGTGTATTCCTGGAAATCTCCAGTAGAAACTGTGGGTGGTCATGCATCTCTCTCTTAATTTTCTTTTCATATTTGATTGCCATATACTATTTTATGACAACTTAATGTCCAATATTTATTTAGAATTTATTTCTCATCCTTAAGTTTCACTGTGTTATATTACCTTCTCATTAGTTTATAAGGAATGTATATTCTGCTATTACTTTTGTTTTAACTGATGTGTATATTTACTAAATTTGCATATTTAAATAGCATGTGGCTTGTTCATACTTTTGACTGCTCTGAAAATCACCCTCTTTGAGTGGCTGTGGCTTCACTGTTCAACAGTCAGTACAATTATCAATCAATCCAACGTAAGTGTTACTAAATACTTTTATCTTCTAGTTTATATCCTTGGCCTATTTAAAGTATATCATTTTATTATTTTTCTGCATGTATTTGTCATCGCTTATTTTCACGATGTGGCAGTTTGCTGAAAATTTATTGTTTCATGTTTGATAGTATTTTCATCATTTCCATGTTGTTTACACACATCCTTATACTAAACTTCCTACCATACTTCTTTAATACAGCCCAGCCTACAGTCCAGCAAGCTACCATCTCACAGGTTGAGATGATTCGCTCTAACTGTCCATGTGACCCAATCTTGAATTAACTGGGAGAAAAGTCTTAATGAGGCCTGTAGCATGACTGTGAGGGGTTTCCTTAATTGGGTTCATTGAAGCAGGAAGAATTGTTTCTCCTTTATGTTGCTGGTGTCACCACATGCCTTCCCCACAGCAGCAGGAGATGAAGCTGGCACACAGATACTGTGACGTGGTTACATTTATATTTACCTTTGGCTCCACCTGCATGCTTGTTGGAAGTTGTGATTCTGTCTATAAGGCCACAGGGTTCACGATCACTTAATATTTACATTTTTTTTTTTTGTTTTATAGAGGTAACTTTAAAGCACGCATTTTATATATTTACCCTCTTCTCAAGTTTTCAATTAATTTTTTAAGGATCCAGCACCATTCACAATGCATTTCCTCTTAATTGCATGTGTTCTATTCAATATTTACTTCATGGACAATTTTATTGCTCTTTAACTTTATACATTTGGCTAGATTTCTGACATTTGAGCCCATCACTGCAATGGCGTTATTTTTCTCCCAATGTATAAATTTCTCTAGTGAGAATTCTGTTATTATTTCTGTGATGCCCTGATGCTCAGGTATGTTGAGTGTTTTTGTAACTCTCTTGAACAACACCTTCTAAGGTAACTTGCTTTCTGCATATCTGACCTTAACCCAGAGTTCATTTAATGTTTGGAGTTTTCAATACATGTGAAAGAGCTTAGTCTTATGACTCCAATTGCATATGTTTTAAATCACTTGGGAATATGTTCAGGGTCATTGAGGGATGTTGGTATTCCTTTGGGTGTCATTTTCTCTCTATTCTTGAGCTTGGATAGTTTGAATTCTTTCACATTTAATATTACTGATCTCATCTGCTAGGCAATCATTATGGTTAAGCCCATTCAGTTTATCTTAAACTTTAGATACTGTTTTCCAAGATTATTATTTGGTAGCCTTTTCAACTTCTCTGTTATATATCATACTATGTTTTAAAAATATTTAGGTGAATTTAATAGAATTCTTTAAAAATGCTCATCTGGGATTCTTGTATCTCTTTTGTTTCTTAGTAACTTTGCTTTTATGCTATCTCTTTCTCTATCTATCATTCTATCTCTCTACCTATCTATCTATCTATCTATCATCTAACATAAAAGCAATGTTTTATAAATATATATGAAGTTATATATATATATGAAGTTATATATATATATATATATATATATGAAGTGTTATATATATATGAAGTTATATATATATATATATTCACATTAGTCTTGTTTTAACATTAACATGTTTACTCATCAAAATTACATGGAGATTCACTCAAGCTATTCCATATTAGCTTTCTGTTTTCTTTATTATTAAGTAGTGTTCTATGTTTTGGTAGCTCACAGTTTGTCTTAACAGTTCAATCATTGGTGGATATCTAAGACAATTTCTGTTTAAGTCTATCAAAATAAAGCTGCTATGTACATTAATGGACAAGCTTTAGGCAGAAATGTAAATTTTCACTTTTCAGGCACACAATTCATAGGCTTTATGATAATTCCATGTTCACCTATATAAGAAACTGCCAGGGGCTAGAGAGATGGCTCAGTATCTAAGAGTATGCATTGCTCTTCCAGAGGACCCATGCCAAATTCCCAGCACCTCCACAGTGGCTTGCAACTGTCTGTAACTGTAATCACTGGTAATCTGACAGTTTCTTCTGACCTCTGCAGGCACCAGTCACACACAAAATACACATATACACATGCATTTAAAGCACTAATACACGTTAAATAAAAATAAAAATGAATTTAAGCCAAACCTTCAAGTAGCCTCAGAGCCTGGAGTGTATTCCATTTTCACTAGCTATGTGTGAGTAATTGACTTTCTCCAGACCCTTCCTTACATTTTGTGTTATCAGATATGATGATTATTATTGAAGCAATATTGGGTAGGTTTTTACTGGAATCCCATTGTGCTCTTCGTTTGAGTACATTTTAGTAATTGATGATTTTGGATAGCTTCTTACATGCGGTTACTTCTAGTGGCACATGGGATGTGTAGTTGTATATCACTTGTATAAAACACTTATAAGGTAATGGTCTGTCTCTACATTTAACATTGAGATGACAGAGTTATGTTGAGGCTAAATACAAAGCTCCATCTCTAGGTTTTATTTGTCTCTTTGGGGATGGCAAGAAGCCAGGTGAGACTGCCTCAGGAGAGCCACAGTTACAGCCATTGGGTGTCTCAATTCAGCAAGGTCATGGTGAAGCTTCTGATATTTGCTCTACATGTCCTCTGATTTGCCAGATGTGTCCATTCCTCCGAGAGATAGATTCTACCTCCATATCAGCAATTCAATGTCTAAACAAGTCCCTGAGAGACATGGTAAGCACATCCTGGAACCAGAGAGGTGATTGCTATATTTCCTGAGGGAGTTGGGAGCAGACTCCAATTTTCCCTGTACGTGTCAACAGCACACCTCTTTTCAAAGCTGTTTTTGACTCTTTTTTTTTTTTTGACCCATTTCACATATATGTGATGAGTCCCCGAATCATATCTGCATGAAAACATCCAGTGGGACTTCTACATCGTACAATCCTCAGCATCTTCATTTCTCTGAATCTCTAGTAACTTAGCACTGCCAAGAGATACTTACCTACCCAAGAAAATAGATTGTTGGTGTTTAGGGGTAGTATTCAGGAAGTACTCATATTTTGTGTTTTAGGTTATGGTATGCTAGGCAATGTGTGCTTACTTTCAATCTTACTGCCTTCTACCTCAGTTCTTAAGAAGGAAAGACAATTCTCGGTTCCCAACACCATTTGATACACTAGAAAGTAAGGTGCATGTTACATTCCTTTGTTCTGAAACATTCACTAAGCGAATCTTATCCACCTCTCTCCATTGGGAATATATTCCAGTATCCTTCCTTGATGAAATGCTTCAGTTTTAGACACAAGAGAGTAAACCAAGATTTCTCCTAGTCATTAGTTCTTTGGTTGATCTATGCCAAGATAAAATAGTCAAGCCAGGAAATGCAAGTACAGGGGTTACTGCACTATAAAACAAACCTGTGTAGAGCTAATCCCAGAGTCAGGCTCTTTGAAACTGCATAATGATGTGGCCCTGAGATGGCATGAATCTTTATCCAATTTCATAAAACACGGATATAGAATCCAAACCAATGACAACTCTCTAAATGATATAGTTAAAGGATACTAAAGAGCCAAGGAAGGACCATCAAAATTACTCACAGAAGTCTGCTGCACATGGCAATGCAACTGTGGTGTGCTCTAAATTCCTGATTTATCCAGATTGGTCTTTATGTGTCTCATAGGGTATTACTTTGTTCCCTGCAAAATGCATGCAGTTTCCAAAGGTGATTCTTCCTGAGGTAAAAGTTAATTTTCTGTCTTTATAGTACAAATTTCATATGGGAGTAAATGAATCCTCTTTGGTTATGACAGTAAATGAGCCTCATGAGCTGGGAATGATCACTTGGCAACTTGCCCCTGTTTGGCCAAAGATGAGTGAAAGAGGCTGGGGAAGCAAGTGACAAGCTCAGCTAAGCGTGGCTTGCACCACTCCAGCAGGTGCCAGGCAGAGGTGGAATTTGCCCAAGTGGTTAGATTGTGGGCCCACACGTCTGTGCTTGATCCCCTGGAGCTGAAGTTAAATGGTGCTGTGAGCCATTAAACAAGAATGCTGGGAACCAAACCTGAGTCATCTGTAAAAGTAATATATACTTTGAGCCATCTCTCCAGCTCCTGTACACCCTCCTTCCTTCCTCTTCCTTTTTAGTCTCCCCCTCTTCCTTCCTAATCTTCTTCTTCTTTGCACTGATATTGGGGATTGACCCTAAGAGTGTGCACATACTTTTCAGGTGTGCTCCCACTGAATTGTGTCCCTAGTCTGAAAATGTGCTTTCCTTCTTAAATATCATTCATGTTATAACACACTGAAAATATACATTTAAAAATCAAATAAGAACTTAAATAGTTTCATTCCCAAAATGTCATAAACTTCCCTGCAAATATCTGGCAACACGAACTAGTACAGAGAACTACAGAGCCCCCCCGAAGCACCTTTGAAGTTAGCATCACTATTCTGTCCTAATAGACCACACTTGCTGCCAGAGCACAGTTCAGACATTATAACTGGTACATCCATTCTTCTATGCACATCAATTTGCTCTCTAGTTATACATAGTGCTTTATGAACTAATTCCACCCATAGCATATAAGCTACTTTCTTCATTTATCTATGTCCATCATCTTCAAACAGAGTTCACAGAATATTAACCTACTTATTGTCTGTGTCTAAGGTTTCATGTATAT